>NC_060077.1:47230352-47534549 GCF_922984935.1 Meles meles
ACTTTTTTAGTTTGAGGTAGCCACACTTGTTTATTTTTGCTTTTGGTGTCATATTCAACCAATTGTCAAGATCAATGTTATGAAGATTTCCCCCTGTGTTTTTCTTCCAGGACCTTTACAATTTCAGGTCTTATGTTTAAGTCTTTAATCCACTCTTGGTTAATTTTTGTTTATAGTATAAGGGTCTGACTTCATTCTTTTGCCTTTGAATATCCAGTTTCCTTAGAACCATTTGTTCAAGAGACTGTCCTTTCCCCAGGGTGTATTCTTGGCACCCTCATTGATGGATTTATGGATTTATTTCTGGGCTTTCTATGCTATTCCATTGATCTGACTATATATCTTCATGCCATACTGTTTTGATTATTGTAGCTTTGTAATATACTTTGAAATCAGGAAGTGTGATGCCTCCAGCCTTCATCTTCTTTGTCAGGATTGATTTGGCTATTTGTGCTCTTCTATAGTTCCATAGGAATTGTACAACTTTTTCTAATCTTATACAACTGTCACAGGGATTTTGATAAGGATTGCATTAAATTAGTAGATTGCTTTAGGTAGTATGGACATTTTAATAATATTGTCTTCTAATACATGAACATGGGATGTCTTTCCATTTGTTTATGTCTTCAATTTCTTTTAGCTATATTCTGTAGTTTTCAGTATAAAAGTCTCTCACTTCCTTAATTAGTTTATTCCTAACCATTTTTTCTTTTTGATATGACTTTAAGTATGACTATTTCCCTAATTTTCCTTTTCAGAGTGTTTGTTTTTAGTGTATGGGAACATAACTGATTTTTACATGTTGACTTTACATCCCGCAACTTTACCAAATTCATTTATTTGTCCTAGCGGTGTGTGTGTGTGTGTGTGGTGTGTGTGTGTGTGTGTGTGTGTGTGGTCTTTAGAGCTTTCTTTTTTTAAAGATTTTATTTATTTATTTGACAGAGAGAGATCACAAGTAGGCAGAGAGGCAGGCAGAGAGAGTAAGAGGGAAGCAGGCTCCTTGCTGAGCAGAGAGCCCGATGCAGGACTCAATCCCAGGACCCTGAGATCATGACCTGAGCCGAAGGCAGCGGCTTAAACCACTGAGCCACCCAGGCGCCCTCTTTAGAGCTTTCATTATATATAATATCAAGTCATCTGCAAACAGGAACAATTTTACTTTCCACAGAGTTTATTGAAGGTAGATCATTGTGTAATAAAGTTGGTATCATAAATCATGGAGGAAAGAATATTCAATAAATTGTGTTGGAATATTTGGCTATCCATTTGTCAGGAAATATCCATTTGTCAGGAAACGTTCCTCAAACCATATACCAAAATAAGTTCCAGATGACTTAGCATTGAAATGTGAAAAAGGGGGCTCCTGGGTGACTCAGTGGGTTAAGCCCCTACCTTAGGCTCAGGTCATGATCTCAGGGTCCTGGGATCGAGCCCCACATCAGGCTCTCTGCTCTGCGGGGAGCCTGCTTCCTCCTCTCTCTCTGCCTGCCTCTCTGCCTACTTGTGATCTCTCTCTCTGTCAAATAAATAAATGAAATCTTAAAAAAAATGTGAAAAAGTGAACCATAAAAATTCTAGAAGAAAATATAAATGAATGGTAAGGTCATAAAAGGTAGAAGCCATGCATTTTTAAAATGACAATACAAAAATGGATGAATTTCAAAACCACTGTAAACAAAAATGAAAGATCAACAAAAAACTCAAGGATAATTGCAACTTTCATAGTAGGAAAAGGATCAATATCTTCCATAAAAAAAGAAATTTCATGATTATTGCAGTAGACAAATTTCCAATAGTAAATTGTACATGAACACGTGTCACAGGACAAAGAGTACCAGTGGCAATGAAAATGTTCTATTCTACTAGCAGTTAGAGAAATACAAATAAAAGCAACATCAACAGAGAGACCCTTCCCAATTGTGAGGATGAGGACAAGGAGGAAATGGCAGGTCAGCCAGGACCTGGGGGGATAGAGAAATCAGGAAGTTGGAGATTGAAGTAGGGACTGCCTCCAGGCAGATGGAACTATATGGAAAGGCAAATCATGCCAGGCTTCTTCGGGATGTGATTAGTAGTATAGTGGAACTAGGTATTTGGGTGGTAGAAGAGACCAGAAAGATACAGAGGAAGTATTCAATGGTGATATTTATTATTTTCTTGAAATGCCTTACTGATTTTTAGGGGTTGCCCAAGAATAAACAAAACTCACCACATTCACGTACAACATGGAATGAAAATAAAGAAATAAATAAACCATTCAAAATATGCAGTTTCTCAGGGATTTTTTTGCTTTTGTAGAGTTTTTTTTTTTCTTTCTAAAGATTTTATTTATTTATTTTCCAGAGAGAGGGAGAGAGAGAACAAGCAGGGGGAGCAGCAGGCAGAGGGAGAAGCAGACTTCCCTGCTGAGCAGGGAGCCTAATGTGGGGCTCGATCCCAGGACCCTGGGATCATGACCTGTGCTGAAGGCAGATGCTTAAACAGCTGAGCTGCCCAGGCATCCCAGTTCTTCTGGAGTTTTTAACTATAAGATGAAAAAATGTCACGATCGGGCGCCTGGGTGGCTCAGTGGGTTAAAGCCTCTGCCTTTGACTTGGGTCATGATCCCAGGGTCCTGGGATCAAGCCCCGCATCGGGCTCTCTGCTTAGCAGGGAGCCTACTTCCCCCTCTCTCTCTGCCTGCCTCTCTGCCTACTTGTGATCTCTGTCAAATAAATAAAATCTTAAAAAAAAAGAGAGAGAGAGAGAGAGAAAATGTCACGGTCTATAAGGAATGGTTTTGAACCCAAAGAGCATTGGGTAGACTAGACCACATCCACAGTGTGTTGTTTCTACTCCCAGAGCACCCAATGCCAGGATCCCCAGTCACTGTTCTCCAGGAGCAGAGACTCTTGTGGCCATAATGGTCAGAACTGGCCATACTGGTCATTTTCTTTCCTGGTAGGGTTTGGGTGCCATCCTGGAGCTCAAAGAATAAATGCCATTCACAGAAGAGTGAATGTTCTCCAGAGTTCTTTAGAAGTTCATTTTCAACCTATTATTTCAGGAGACAACTATATATTTGCAGTAATCTGGAAAGAAGTGAGCAACTTCTAAACGTTTTCTGAAGACGAGAAGTATGGGGAAGAGAGAGAAGATGAGGATGAAGCAAATAAATGAGAACAACTGCAGAAATGTCAGTCCTGGGAAATTTCTTTTTCACACTGGCATCGCAGGAGTCTGCTGCTTATTTCTGGGTGGGTGTGCCCTAACGGAGATACCCTCAGTCTGAGATGCAGAGGATTCTCAAAAGGCAGATTTCTGTGTGTGGCCACTGACAGTCCTGCAAGGATATGGCCCAGTCGATTTCCTTTCTACTAGTAGATTGTTGCTGCTTTTCCCTTCTTTTCAAGGTGCTTTACAATAAATTAGGTTAATTAACTGCCTAGGTATTCATGTCACTACGAGAAGAATCTCATCCAACTCTCTTACAAGGATTCTTGCAAAATTCCTCAAAATTAGGATATACCTCATTCCTTAACAGGGGTTTTTCACATTCACAGCTCTGCCTTGGAAATTAAATTCAGCCTTGCAAAGAAGAATGCTTCTCTCTCTTCTTCTCTTCTTCTTTCTTTTCAGTAAGGGGTCTATTACACTGGCCTGTTTATATTGATAGTTCAAAGCCAAATTGGCCCCCAAAAATGATTCTTAGCTAACAGTTAATTGAGAATGGGTCGGTGACAATAAGGTATGCATCCCGACCTCTATCCCAAAGTTTTATAGAGAAATTTTAACAAGATTCTGCCTCTCTGACTTCCCAGCCTGGCAATACTGAATGATGGCTCAAAGACCGATTTCAATGTTCAATTCCAAAAGCACTGTTTTGCAGAAGTATTCTCCTCACTTCTATAGCACCCACATAGCTACCTTGAAGATTAGAAAAAAACCTTTCTCTCTGTGCCTTTTCCATAGCCAACTGTGACAGGAATATATTAAGCACGCAAGAAACATTTGTTATAGATTGAACCTGTGGGAGCAATAATCGCTTTTCTTGAGTACCTGCATATTTCAGGCCAAGTGAAATCTTGGATTTATCCACTCTCTTCCAAAAGAAACAACCATTGTGGTAAGATATTTGGATTAATAACATCATTTCATGTTTTAGTTTGCATAGTGCTCCCACTCCATCAGTGAACTGCCGTGCAACAAAGCCTCCTCATAATGTTTTCCACAAGGCCAAACCTTTTCAAACATGAAGAATTAAGTCCGGTCGATTGTAAGCTACTCCCAAAAATTAGTTAGAACTTTGTGAAATTTCTTTATTAATGGCATTGAATTTATTCTCCACCAGCTTGAAAATATATCACCTTTCTCTGAAAAGCCCACAGCAGATTATTTGCTAGGTCTGAAATAATCTAATAAGAGAGGGCACAGAAGTTACGGGCAAAAAAAAAGCAATATGGCTAACTGAAAAAAATGCTTATTTTATGAAATCTTGGATTTCAGTGACTTAAAATATTGCTTCTACATAAAGATTGGCATCTAAATGTTTTTTCCCACTGTAAAAAGCTGTGGAGACAGCAAACATACGTGTGTGTGTGTGTGTGTGTGTGTGTGTGTGTGTGTGTGTGTTTTAGAGATTTCATTTATTTAAGACAGAGAGAGAGCGAGAGCAAGAGAACACAGCAAGAGGAATGGAAAAGGGAGAGGGAGAAGTGGACTCCTGGCTGAGCAGGGAGCTGGAGAGGAGGCTCTATCCCAGGACCCTGGGATCATGACCGGAGCCAAAGGCAGATGCTTCACCAACTGAGCCACCCAGCTGCCCCCCATACTATTTTTTAAAAGGTTTTATTCATTTGAGAGAGAGAGCAAGCAAGTGGGGGAGGGATAGATGGAGAGGGACAAGCAGACTCCCCGTTGAGTTCAGAGCCTGACTTGGGGTTCGATCCCAGGACTCTGAGATCATGACCTTAGTGAAATCAAGAGTTGGTCACCACCGACTGAGTCACCCAGGCACCTCAAACATACTGTTTTGATTGATAAAGCAACAAAGGTTCACGAAGACCAGAGGTTTAGGGTGACCACGTGGGCTGAAGTGTTTTTCTGAGAAGCAGAACTTTTGATTCTAATACTGAAAAAGTCCCTAGCAAACCAGTATAGTAGGTCACCCCAGCACAGAGCACTGAGAATCCTTACCATTGGGTTCTAACCTCAGTCCTACCTGTAGGTTAGTCCCACCTTTGGCGGCAATATGGAATCCTCTTTCCTTTGGGAGATGACAAGGATTTGTCCACTTTGGTGGTATTAGGACTTCACATTGGAGCACAAAAGAATGTGGGCAGGGCCACTCTGTGTCCAGGGAACTGACAGAGTGCAGAAGCCTCCACACACATTCACTCATTTAATTAACTCACCTCTCATGCCAACTCAATGGGTTAGGTATTTGTGATATTGTGATCATAATAAGAAGTATATATTTGGTCTTTGTCCACATTCCTGGCACAGAGCTCCTAAAACCCTTGGGATGTCCTAAATGAAAGTCGTGGGAAAGTCTTCTGTTATGTTAATGAGGTGACTTTTGGAAAGTCCCTAGGTGACTAAGGATGGGGACTGGTCACCAGAGGAACCAACCATGTAATTAGAGACTGGAACGTTTGGTTCCACCCTGTGATTTCTGAGAAGGGGAGAAGATTAGAGAGTGAGTTCAATCACCAATGGCCAGTGACTTAGCTAATCATGCCTAGGTAATGAAGCCTCCAGAAAAACCCAGAAAAGAACAGGGTTGGGAGAGCTTCCAGATGGGTGAGCAAGTGGAGCCCTCAGAGAGCGTGAAAACTCAAGCTTTCCCTATACGTTGCCTTATGCACCCCTTCCATGTGGCTAGTCCTCATTTGTATCCTCTTATAATCGACTGGTGAACATAAGTAATGCTTCTCCAAGTTCTGTGGGCTGCTCTTGCAAGTTAATTGAATCCAAGGAGGCGGGAACCTCCCATCCCTAACCTGCCAGGGTCGGAAGCACAGGTGACAGCGTGGACTTGTAATTGGCATCTGAAGTGGAGGGGGGTTGGTACGAGGCAGTCTTGTGGGGCTGAACCCTTAACCTGAGGGACCTGACATCACCTCCAGGTCTTAGTGTCAGAACTGCGCTGAGTCGTAGGACACCCAGCTGATGTTGGAGGATTGCTTAGTGATGTGAAAAAAGACACACACACACACACACACACACACACACTGGAATTGGTGTCAGAATTAGAGTGGTATTCTCATGACTCCCATCTTTTGTGAGAATATGAAGGAAAAAGGTTAAGTAAAGCTCGGTTGGGAGGGGGAATCACTCAATCAGAGCAGTGAGCTGATAGTCGTCCCATAGCCGTCCCACCCTTGGCCAGTCTTTCCTGACAACCCCCCAGGGCTCTGTCAGAGAGGACTGGAAGAAATCTCAGAAGCCAAATCTGCTTCGTATTCCTGGGTCAGGCATTGACTGACCACACTCAGGTCCTCACAAAGCTGTGAGGAGCTGCCCCGTGGGAAGATCCTGCCCTTGGTCTCAAAGAAGAAGAACCCCCTGTTTCAGGGTGTGCGTCCCAGTGTGTGCCCCGCAAAAAGGTGAGATGCAAAAAAAATATATTTAAGACGATGGGCTTTTTCATAAAGAGCTTGAACACTTTCAACCCAGAGTGACTTCCCCACAGCCTTGGCCCAAAATCTTGAAGAATGAGGAGGCCAGGACTACTCACTATTTAACCCCCTGGGGAGCCAGTGCTCAGAAACCCCCTGGGCTGAGAGTCCCCCCAGGAAAATGCAGAGCAGAAGAGGGAAGCCCAAAGGAGGAAAGGAACAAAGGTTAGTCCTGCTGGCAGGGAGAAGATAAAGTTGGGGGTGGAGAAGGAGAAAGGTAATGTCAGCCAAAGGCAATAAACAGGCCTTCCACAAAGTGCCTCAGAGCAACACTGGGGAGTCGAAGGAAATTAGCCCATTAATAAAGGAGAAGGGAAGGAAATGACTGCTTCAAGAATGTCTGGGGCACTCAACTATTTAAAAATATTTTTAGTAGGAAAACTAAAGGGGCCCTGCAGAAAGAGCAGGGGATCCGCGTGAACCTGACAGCCCTAAGAGCTAATAATGCTATGTGAGGACAGCGCAGAGAGCCAAGGAGCCAGGGGCCCTCCTGTCAGGCAGGTGAGATAAAGGAAGCTGTCGTCTTAAGGAAAAATCTGGCAAGCCTGTCATTTTCCTGAGGAGAGGACATTATAGTAGCAAGAGGATAGGTCTTGCATGGGCGTAGATATGCCAGGCTTGAGATCTCTCCTAGTCCTGAGACCTCAGGCCATGTTCCTAGACTGTCCACTTCCAAGTTTCCTCATCTGTGAACACTTCCCTCCCATGCAGGTTCTCAGTGGGATCTCAGGAGAGCACAGGAAGGTTCCATAAATGGTAGCCATCGGCCTTAGTGGGTCCACGACCTCTTCTCCATAAAACCCCAAATCCAGGGGCACCTGGGTGGCTCAGTGAGTTAAGCCTCTGCCTTCGGCTCGGGTCATGATCTCAGGGTCCTGGGATCGAGCCCCGCATCAGGCTTTCTGCTCAGCGGGGAGCCTGCTTCCCCCTCTCTCTCTGCCTGCCTCTCTGCCTGCTTGTGATCTCTCGCTCTCTGTCAAATAAATAAATAAATACAATCTTTTTAAAAAAAACAAAACCCAAATCCAAAAATCTGAAAACCAGAAGGGTTTCAATAACTCATGTGGTAACCAGAATGTCATCTGGAGTTATTTGACAGTCCAGGGGTGCCTGAGTGGCTCAGTCGGTAAAGTGCTGGACTCCTGATTTTGACTCAGGTCATGATCTTAGTGTCATGAGATCAAGCCCGGAGTCGTGCTCTATGCTGGGCAGGAAGCCTACTTAGGATTCTCTTTCTCCCTCTCCCTCCTCCTCTCCCACTCTCTAAAAAAATAAAATAAAATAAAATAAAATAAAATAAAGTTCTTTGACAGTCCAAACTAACCTGAACTGGTTATTTATGTCTTATATTTACATTATTTATTGTATTATATTGTATTTATATATCTCCTATTTATTGTATTTTTCATATTTATACTATTACTTGTATCATATTATTTATGTTGTTATACTAGACAGACTATATTTTATCTTTATCCCACTTAATGTGAATATATATTTCGCTATGGAAATAGTAACGTGTCTGATTAGTGGGTTCTGCTCCAATGGGAGTTGTCACATAACATACAGCATATGCACATTTCTTTCCTGAAACCTAACCAAGTCTGAATCACATTGGTTCAAAGAGTTTCGGAGAAGAGCATACGGATTCACACCTTGGTGAGTCTCAGACCCACCCCCTCAGTAGGAGCGACACAGCTCTGCCATGGAATCCTGACCTTACGGCCCAAGTGGAGGGCGGACCTCAGAGTAAGTTCCTCCCAAATTCCATGAGGCCTCGACTCCGCCAGGCCCACTCAAGAAAATGGCAGGGGGGAGCCTAATTTATTAGCTGTTAATGTTGTTACACAACAAACTTGATCTCTGAATTGCAAAAACCCAGTTGGAAGAGGTAAAAGTGTAGAGTGATCATAATGACCAAAGTGCTAAGCCCAGAAACTATATGAGTTTCATGGGAAGAAGTTTCCAGAAGTCATAATGACACTTGAGGCTCTGATTTTTTTTTTTTTAAGGTACTACTTTTATTTAGCATTTGGCTCTTTTTCTGCTGTGGTTTCATTTCAGTCTCATCAAATTTAGCCAGCATTTTGAATATAAGCATATCCTAAGTAAGCAGAAAATTGGATAGACAGATACTAGGAAGGAATATGCTCAAACTGGGTGGTCAGGACTTTGTGGGGTAAGGCAGGTGAGGATGGCAAAGGGGAGGTAAGATCGTGTTAACCAAGGCATCAGGCAGGGTGAAATTGGTGTAGAGGAAAGAGGTGTGCTTGAAGGGAGGCCGGACCACCCCTGCCAGCTCGCCCTGGGCTTCTCATGAACGGCTGAGTGGGTGTGTATGGACACATCTATGTGCTATACACATCCCTTCTGGTCCACATTCCATCCCTCCCCAAGTCTCTCTCTCCTTCCCCACAAACATACTGTATGTCCACCTCTTCACCCACCATGCTGGAGCAGGAAATGCACTTTTAACAGCTCTGTATCTCAGGCCTCCGACAAGGCACAGGTGACTTACTACCCGAGCTTACCTCGAACACAGTCCTGTGTCCTCTTTTCCTGTTGCTAAGGTCCCTTGCAGGGAGCAGGACGGACCAGTGGTTAGGAGTGTGGCCCTAGCCCCGTTGAGTCCTAACCCTGTGGGAGCCTGGTTATTACTTAATATTCAGTCTCCCCTTCTGTACAATGGGACGATAGCCATAGTACTTTTCTTGTGGGGCTTTATGAGACTTAAACAAGACAGTTCTTGTAAAGCCGGCCACAGGACCTGTCCTGGTGATTTCCCCATGCATGGGCTCAATGCCCTCTGCTTGAAGCCACTCCAGGGCTCCCAGCCATGCCACGTGGCCTGTCTAGCACAGACATCTCCAATCCCCACTAAGACACCTGAACCATAAATAAAACACGTATTTTCTTGTGAGGTCTCCCTGGCCGACAGCTGTCAATTGGGGGATTCATTATGTTTTTAATCACATTAAGCCCTCAGTCTCCAAATCTCTCAACTAAATTGCCCTTCCTGCTTTCCCACAAGCAAACTTACTCCTGGCTTCTTTGTTCTTGACCCTCTTGCTGGTTGCGGTAGTGTGCAAGGCAATCCTAGTTGTGTGCATTTGCTTCGACGGGACACAGGGTGGGAGCTGGGCTGTGTCTAAAGGCAACATGGTGGCTCCACATCTAAGTTGCTTGCCCTGTTGGCGTTGTTGCAAAACTTCCAAGTTTTATTGGCAGAAAGGATTCCAAGAATCTTTCTTCAGATAAGAAATTCTGGAAGAGAGACCATTGAAATGATATCCTTTAGAATTTGAAAAATGCTTACTTGTCTTTCTCCTACTATTATTTATGTACTTCTTACTTATGTTGAGAGACGATTCTTGGATTGTTGGGAAATCTCTTTTATTCCACGCATCTAGGGCAGTTTTAGCATCAGAAACAGGGAAGAGCGGGAATATAAGATTTTATGTATCTTATATGTATAATTATGTATAACTCACTTATGTATAATTATGTATAACTCACTTATGTATAATAAAAATTCTCCTAACATAAGAGAATTCACTTATGTATTCATTCACTCACTTATTTGACAGGGGGCACCTGGGTGGCTCAGTGAGTTAAGCCTCTGCCTTTGGCTCAGGTCATGATCTCAGGGTCCTGGGAGCGAGTCCTGCATTGGGCTCTCTGCTCAGCAGGGAGTCTGCTTCCCCCTCTCTCTCTGCCTGCCTCTCTGCCTGTTTGTGATCTCTCTCTGTCAAATAAATAAATAAAATCTTTAAAAAAATATATAAGAGGACTCGGAATACAGCTGGGGGCGGGGCTCCTATACCACCCTGGTCTCTGCCTCTGCCTTCCAAAGGCTGGTCAAGACATAGCAAAGGCATCCCTGAACCTGGCCTTTGGGGCATGGGAAGCACCAAATTCTCATTCTGAAATGAGTACTGAAATCACTTCAATAAAATGAACATTAAGGATAAAAAAATAGAAGATGTGAATTTTAAGGGGTGAGAGAACAGATGCGTGGCGCGTGTACCATACATTTAGCAAAATAAGCAATTTCTTCACTTCAACATTGACTAAGACGCAATCCTGAGATAATCACACCATCTGTCAGGCATGGTGGCAAGCACTTACCACCTTCTCCTACTGTAAATTCTGCAAGGTGCCTATGATGCTGTGTATCCCACCTCCTACAGAAGAGGAAACAGGTTCAGAGAGGTTTAGGGGCCAGTAGATGATGGGGGCCAAGGTTAAGACTTCGCCTCCAAAGCTGGCAACTTGCCACATGTCATCACACCTTTTTAGGATTGATTGTTTCAATCATAACATAAGATCAACAGTGGATGTGGACATAATGACCAGCTTTTCGTCCTTCTTTTTAAATTATACTGTCTCCTGTTTCCTGATGATTCCCTTTTGCAATTTCTATTCATTTATTCACTTACGTATTCCTTCACTCACTTATCTGACGGTCTCATGCGTGCGCACAGACACACACACACACACAGAAGAATTACTAGTGAAGTCACTGTCTTGAAGAATTTACAGTGGACTCTGTTAAAAGTTTGCTGTAGTGAAGTTTACTATGAAGGGTAGATTCATGCATTTTATCAGAGGATAAGACCAAAAAGAAGTAGAGGCAACAAAACAAAACAAAAATAGTTCACAGACAAAAGGAAGAGATGACATCCCAGCACTAGAAAACGCTGCTCAAATTAATTACTATTTATGCTTTGTGGTTGCCATTCAATGATCTCCCCATTGCTTGTAGGCTGTACTAAAAACTCTTACCAAAAAAAAAGCTTCTCTGTGCACAGGGTAGAGACAAATTCACTTTCTGTTTCTCATAACAAGGGAATCAGCATCTGTTTGGTGACATCAAAAGTCTTCTAAAACAACACAGTGTTCCTGTGCATTTTCTGGGAGAGGGCAGAAGCGGGTTAGTGTGTTGCTGGACTGAGGGCCATGATAACTGTCTACGAATATTTAAGGGGTGTAAATGAAGACTTGACTGGTTTAAGACATCCTGGTACTAACTTAGTTTACTAAAGATGCAGAAGAGTCTGGTGAGGCATTCTGAACTCCAGACCTCCCAGAAACTTTCTATCTGGAGCCTGGAGGACATAACCCAGAAGAGAGTTGGCCCTGGGCTCTGAGTGGAGAACACCCTGGAAAATCGTATGGATGAGAAGGAGACCAAGACAATGGTCAGATAGCCTGCATAGAGATGTCCGGAGGGATAGGATTGGAAGTTAATGGCGTTCTAGGAGAGTAGAAAGTATTCACTGACACTCCACTGAAGAGAGAAAAAGCAGAAGGACCTCCAGTTGTAGTAATAGCATAGAGGGGAGAAGTCAAGCTCAAGGAAGTGTACAGTTGATTTGGCTAGCCTATAATAGCCAACCTCACTTTGTTTCATTCTCCTCTGATCTCCACCTTTCCTCTGCATTTCTTTGGAACTTTCCATGGAAGCGTGGGATGAGAAAGAGTAAAGTCTCTCAAAGCAGTTAAATTGTATTCCTTTTTGGCAACTCTCCGGAAAGGCTCTCTAGATTAATTTAGCACTATTAATTATTATGAAGTTATTAAGGTTAAAGTTTCTTGGAACACTTATGGATATCATTTATCCAGATAACAGGTCCCAAGTTTATGTGGGTAATTGGATTTTGGAGATACATACTCTAATTTGGGAGTGGAAGACAGGTCTTATTGCATAACACAATGGAACCATAAAGAAAGAAATGCTAAATGTTATCATCCAAGATGAAGCCTAACTCTATGGAACTCAGATTTTTAATGACCTATAAATGCCCTCAGAAAGACAATGAATGGATGAATTCTTTAGACAGGTGTAAGTCGCACAATTAAGATATTGTAACAGACCGAGCCAATGACAGGGCCTTCCTAGCAGACCCAAAACCAAAATCAAATAACCCAAACCAAAAACAAAAAACAGAAAAATACTCCCTCTGGAGCAGATGTCATGGAGATGAAGAGAACTTTCCTTATGCCTTACGTAAGAGGTGGCTAATGATTTCTTTACAAGTACTGAACAGTGTAAGTCCTTGACAAGAGGAAAAATGTCTCAGTTCCATCCAAATGCTATAAATGAAGTTAAATGGGAACATACGGTTATTTAACATTTCTATAGGACTGTCTGTTTGCCAAAAGATTTATAATCACTTGTTCCTTAATATTCATAACATCCCTCTAAAGCACAGTTTCCCATACTGGGACTGTGAGGCCGTGGGGATGGTGGAAGAATTCCAAGGGAGTCATGGGGATTGGAGCTGTAGTATTTCAAACCGCTGTCTGGTGGCGATGGAAAATTGTGGGCTAGAGGAGGGAGCTAAGAGCTCCCAGCACTCTGCGTTCCCTGCGCAAGTCTCCCCCTTGGACCCAGGTCTGCCTCCCCACAACTTCTTGGGCTCTGCCCACTCTCCTGCCCTCCAGAGTACCTGGGGCACCTGAACCTTCCAGGAGGGTAGTAGGAAAAGGGTTTTGGGGGTCTGCGTTTGAATCCCAGCTCTGGTTCTTACTAGTTGGATGATTCTGGCACATGTTATCCATTGTGAACCTTGAGTTCTACAACAGCAAAATGTTGGCTACTCATACATGCTGTGCAGAGTGATGATAAAGTGTGAAGGAGAAGAATCATGCAAGCTTATTTCACTTAGCATCATGTCCTCAAGGTCCCTCCATGTGGTTACACATTGCAGAATTTCTTTCTTTCTTAAAGGCCATACAGTAGTCCACTGTATGTATACACCACATTTTCTTTATCCCTCCACTTGTTGATGGACATGTAGGTTACATCCATATTGTGGTTCCTGGGAATAGCACTGCCACGAACTACAACTAGAAGTGCAAATATCTACTTGAGATTGGATTTCAATCCTTCTAGATAAATACCCAGAAGTAGCATTTCTGGTCATATGGTAGCTCTATTTTTAATTTCTTGAGGAGCTTCCATGCTGTTTTCTATAGTGGACAGACCAGTTTGCATTCCCACCAACAGTGTGCAAAGCTTCCAGTTTTTCCACACTTGTCTTTTTTTTTTTTCAAACAGCTATCCTGACAGGTGTGAGGTTATATCACACTGTGGTTTCCACTTACATTTCTCTGATGGTTAGTACCTGTAATTACCAATCACGTGTGGTACACAAAATAAAAAAAGAAAGTAAAAATTATTTACACAGATAAAAATAAAATATAAATTGGGGGGCCTGGATGGCTCAGTCAGCTAAGTGTCTGACTCATGATTTCAGCTCAGGTCATGATCTCAAGATCCTAGGATTGAGCCCCACATTGGGCTCTGCCCTCATTGTGGAGTCTGCTTGTTCCTCTCCCTCTGCTCCTCCCCCTGTTTGTGCTTTCATGGCTCTCTCTCTCAAATAAATACACAAATAAACACGCAAATAAGTAAATAAAATGTAAAATAATTCCAATATATAAATTTAAAATAAGGGAACAAATTAGCTATCATATAATTAGCACATTGTAGGAGCCCAGAGATTAGTAGTTAGTATATCCCCATGGTCGATCTTTCTTTCTTTCTTTCTTTCCTTCAGATTTTATTTATTTATTTATTTGAGAGAGAGAAAGAGAGCATGAGTGAGGTGAGGGGCAGAGGGAGAAGCAGACTCCCAGCTGAGCAGGGAGCACGATGTGATGCAGGGTTCAAGTCTGGGACCCCAGGATCATGACCTGAGCTGAAGGCAGAGGCTTAACCAACTGAGCCACCCAGGCGTCCCCCAACCATGGTCTTTTTATGTGTTTCTTTGATCTTTCAGAAAACAGGCGAAGACTTTTGCATTTGGTGGGCTGAGGTACAAATATGTCTAATAAAAACAAATAGGAAATACACATGTATCTCTAAAAATAAATATATAACATTACACATACTTAAATATACAGTACACAGATATAATAAAGCTTAATAAGGCTTAGGGGTTCTCCCAACCATGATTTTCTGGTTTATTCCTTCTGACTGTCTCGCTGAACTAGTGCACTGGAAACCCCATTTGTCCTATATCCCTGCTTTTATTCCCCCAAAGCCTCAGCTTTAGCTGAATTTGGTGACTTTATTTTCTAGGATGGTCATGCTTCCTGGACAATATGATTGAAATATGATGAGATTTTTCCAAAGGACTATAAGTAACTTCTTATCTCAAATAGAAAATTTCTATCTTCAGGTATCTGTGACGGCCATTCAGTCAGAACCCGGCCCTTCAAGGAAGTGATACTGTTCTGGAAATTTCTTCACCTTTCTCATGTTCCATATCCTAGTCTTTAAACTGGGTTGAAAAAGGAGGTTGGAGCTAGAGAATTCAATGATAGCGGAGATGATGATGGCACTCGCAGGTCCAATGTAGTCCTTTATTTTGGAGTATCACTATCCTAAGGGGAAGTGTTATATCATCACAGTTCCAGAAAACAAAGCAATCTGATGGCTCAGACACCCTCACAGTGACAAAGTTTATTATTTAGTGTATTGGAAGGAGAGTGACTTCCTTGTGTGCAGCCTTATGTTTGCCAATCTCTGCAGGAGGAGAGACTATAAGTTGATGACTAGATGGTGTCTCTCACCATCACAGCCTCATGGTTAGGGAGAATTGCTGTGAGCCCAGAATAAGCCCTGGCCACCTCCTCGCACAAATGTCTTGCGAACAGCTGCTTCAGAAAGCCTTGCCTCACTTCAAGATGAAGAACAAGAAAGGAACCAGCACAGAACCCATACATAAGAAAAGATGAAAGGAACAAGAGAAACAAACCAAGAAGAGTTAAAAAAGATTCACTAGCAAAATATCATCGCAAAATAGGTGAAATTTGGGACCCCAAATACTGTCATGCTTTTAAAAAGATAAAAACAACTTGAAGCAATCACCTTTAAAAAAAAGGAGCTCAAACAAAACAAGAGCCGAGACATGTAATGGTTCAGGAAAAACTGAGCAAGGGAAGAGGAGGTCAAAGAGGAAATGGCAGAACTTAGCAAAGAAGGTGACCGAGAAGTAAGGACTACAGTGGTGGCAGCCAAAGGGAGAGGGACTCTGCTGGAAGCATGTCAGATACTCACAGGATGGGGGTGAGCAATGAAATGAAACAGAAATGAGCAAAAGTTTGTAAAGGAGTAGCAGGGAGGCAAAAAATATATTTTTTAAAATAATTTATATATATATAGTACATATATATATCTTATATGTAAGGTAGATAAAATATACCTGAAAAGGGAGTACTGGTGGCTCAGTCAATAAAACATCTCACTCATGGTTTCAGCTCAGGTCATGATCTCATGGGTGGTGAGATTGAGTCTCGCATCAGTCCCTGTACTCGGCGGGGAGTCTGCTTGAGGTTCCTGAAAAAGAAAACTGAAAGAATGCAACAGTAATAATATTTTAATATAAAATGTTAACACTTCCCATGTGTAAAAGACTGGACTATTCAGATTGAAAGGGGTTACTTCACTGCAGGAAAAATTAACACAAAATAATCAACATCAAGTCACAACCTAGAAAAGTTTTTGGATTATAAAGATACAAAGGAATCCTTTGAAATTTTTTATTGTAAGGCCAAGTCAAAAAACCGGGGCTGGTCTTAGGTTTCACCACGGCAACACCCAGAAGAGCTAAAAGAGATTTGAACAATGTGTGCAATGCTTGAATTTTATATCCAGCCAAACCATTTTCAAGTCAAAAAGCAAAAGACAAATATTATGAATACACAAAAAGTGAGAAAATTTAAGTTTCCTGTATGAGACTTTAGTACCCTTTTATTATGCCTTTTAGGGCAAATCAACAAAAAGTAATGCAATTAGTAAAGTAAATTTAATTGCTATACATCGAACTCTATACGTTGAGAATATCCTCTTCCAAGCACTCTTGGAATAGTAAAAAAATTGACTATATATACAAGGGCATAAAGAAAACTTCAATGGATTCCAAAATTAAGAATGAGCTCAGAAAAGCTTCTCTGATCACAAAATGATTCATTTAAAAATTAATAATAAAATTAGGGGAAAAAAGAAAAATCCTTCCATTTGGAAATGCTACTCTCCCTTGCACAACTCTAATTATCAGGGATGGATTTGAATAATGAAATAAAAATAATTAAGTTAGCATATACCAGAACATATACAACAGAGAACTCTGAGGAAAATTTCTAGTTTTAATATTTACATTTATATAAGAGAAAGAAAGTACATAGGCATAAGTTTAACCAAAAAATGTAACAAAAAATATAAACTCTGTAGAAGGTGACAACTTTAAAATACTGTTAAGAAACAAAGGATTTCAAGAAATGGAAAGGCATACCATGTTCTTAAACAAGAAGCCTAAGCAAAAACCTCAACTCTCTCTAAAAAAACTATAAAGGAAGTGCCAATAAAGCTATAGGATTTTAAAACTAGAAACATTATATCTAAATCTTATAAGAAATATCAACAGGCATTATTTCATTTCTGGTAACAGTGGGCTTGTTCATTTAGATTAACCCTTCCAGGGGCACCTGAGTGGCTCAGTCGGTTAAGCAACTAATTCTTGGTTTCAGCTCAGGTCATGATCTCAGGGACATGAGATCAAGCCCTGTGTTGGTCTCTGTGCTCAACCGGGAGTCTGCTTAAGATTCTCTCCCTCAGCTCCTCCCCATCCCAGCTCACACACATACTCTCTCTTAAAAAAAAAAAAAAAAAAAAATTAACCCTTCCACTGAAAACAATGAAAAGTTGAATAAAATATTAAATAAAATTGTTCTTAAAATCATTGAAAAGCTGACAAACAACAAGGACCTACCAAATGACTAACATTTGGCATGAATACCTTTTTTGACCAGGTTACATTGGGTTGGCTCTGATTTTAATAGAGCCTCAGGATGAAGACAGACCTCAAAGGTGAGGACTTACCCAAGGTCAGAGGAAGGGTCTCTCTCATAAGAGACTCCTAAGGCCCCAGTTTAGCTGGAACTCCCACAGGTGAACCAGAGGTAAACATGCTCCCCTTTTCTCCACCCTCAGGAGAACTTAGTGAGAGTTGCCTTACCACTAAGCAAAGAAGAGGAGAAACAAACAAATAAAGCAAACCTGTCCTTGTTAGATGTCATTATTAAACCACTGGCCAACATTTGCAAATATTTACAGCTCAAAAGGCATTATCATTGGAGTGGGCCAAGAAACTTCAAGTGATGAATTTGGTTTAAAGTGATACCAAAGCATAGTGCTTCTAAACACACAGCAGAAGCAAACCCTAATCATCTCTTGGGGCAGACACTTTCATCCTAGGTGTCAGGGGTTTTTTACAAATGATTTTTCATGAGCAGTAAGCATTGCAGTCGAGGTCTACCAAACACACTAGAAAGCAAGGCACCATTCGTTAACGGCAGCACAAATAGAGACAGAAGTGCCGATTCACACAACTTTGGCTATTTGCATGATCACACTCAAAGAGTATAAACAGCTATTTCATTTTTATTTAAATATGTGGAAGATAAGCTTTAAATATCTGCAAGGAATAGGAACATGAAATGAGACACTGTGGGTTGGAATCAAAAAGAACTTCTAGAAATGAAAGTTGTAGTAACAGAAAGATACAGTAAAAAGTTAATGTATGGGTGTGGCATCAGACTGGACACAGTAGAAGAATTAGAAAATTGAAGATAGTGAGGGTAAACTCTATAGAATTTTAGTGCACAGAGGCAAAAAAAAAAAAAAGAAAATATGAAAGAGAGCTTAAGAGACACAAAAAGAGAAGGTCTCTCTTCTCAAAGAAGGTCTCTCTCAAGAGTGTGAATGGTGTTTCAGAAGGAGAAAAGAGAAAAGAATGGGGTGGTGGACTGCTGAAAGAGTAATAAATATTAAATATTAAATTTGGATGAAAAGAAAATCACATCAAGACACATCACAAAGAAACTAAGGAATGTTCTAGACAAAGAGAAGATCTTAACACAGACGGACCCGAAGTGGAGTGCAGTGGGGTGGTGACAATTACTGAGTAAGACTAGCTCCACTAGAAGTCATGTACACTGTAACGTGCTATCAAAGACAACCCTGTGGCATTGGTAAATAGAGATATCCATGTAACAATAAAAGGCCCAGAAATCAATGTAAGATAGATCAGAATTCAATATATGACAAAAGTTGGGAGCTCAACCCAATCGGGAGAATATGGCTTATTCAATAACAGATACTGGAACATACAAGCCTCAGGGAAAAAATATATACCTGGATTCGGACTTCCCACATTATTACAGTTAAATTCTAGATGGACCCAAAATTTAGAAGACAAAAAAAAAAAACCCCAAATTACTGGAAGGAACAATAGAATATACTTAAAAAATAAACTCTGAGTAATAGAGGCTTTTCTATGTCTCACAAAAACCTGAAAAACTATAACAGAATGTATTGGTAATTTTTACCATACGAAGGGTTTGGAAGTGTGTCTTGCATAATAATACCATAAATGAATAAAGAATAATGAGCTGGTAAAAACATGCGCTGCTCACATCACTGATGAAAGACACATTTTCCTTAATGGGTGAAAAAACTTACACAAATCACTGTGCAAATAATAATGAAATACAAAATGGACAAAAGCTCTAAAACATTTCACCAAAAAAAAAAACAAACAAAAAACAAACCGAAACTTCTAACCTATGAAAAGATGCTCAACTTTGTAAACAGAGAAATGCAAATTTAATCTAAAAAGTAATACTACTCTTGCAGTATGAGATTGGCAATGATGGAAAAGCTTGATGGCACGTTGTGTTGGCAAGTGTGGAAGGAAGCAATGTGGACGTAACCTAGTACTACCTTCTCGGGGAGCATTTGGTTCTACACACCAAGATTTTAAATCACATACCCTTTGACCCAGTCCCTTTCCTTCTAGAAATTCCTCTTACAGATACACACACAAATATAAGAAATGGAGTGTTCGGGAACATCCATTATTACAACATTGTAAAAAACAATAGCTTGGTAACAACGCAAATCCTTTTCTTATCTATGGGGAACCTACTAGCCTCCCGCCAGCTGTCTGTTTTTCTGTCTCTCTCCATTCATCCCGCCTCTCACACCACTTACACATGGGAGAACTGCGTGGAGGACCCCTTCTAGTTCAGAAAGATGGCTCTTCCTCCTATGAATTCTCTCTCCTGGTACCTGCACCCACTTCCGGGGGCTCCCTTGTCATTTGTAATACCCTTAAAAACAACCTCTCCCTGAGAATTTTATCTTAATTAAAAAAAAAAAATGGTTTTTAACATAATGCCCTCAAGTTGTGTCCATGATGTCTCCAATGGCAGGATTTCCTTCTTTCTCTGAATAATGTTCCGTTGTATGTAGACACACCATGTCTTCTTTATGCTAAGTGAGATCAAGTCAGAGGGGGAAAGACAAATACTATAGGAGTTCACATTTAGGTGGAATCTCAAAAGCCCAATTTTGGGGAACCCGACGGTACCTGGTACCCTGGTGGTTGCCCAGGGAAGGGGAGGGGAGCACATGGGAGGTGTTGGTCAAAGTTGTAAGATGGGGATCTTACGGTGATTACAGTGAATGATACTACATTATATATCTGGAAGTTGCTGAGAGTGTAGATCATAGTGTAGTTCTCACCACACACAAGAAAGGATCATTACGTGAGGTGATGGAAGCATTAGGTCGTGCTGTGATGGTAATCATACTGTGATATGTAAGGGCCTCAGATCCGCATATGGTACATGTTAAACTTACACAACGTTACATATTAATATATTTCAGGAAAAACAAAAAATAAAAAGAGCGCTTTTAACTCAGTTGCCAAAGCCCACTGCAAACACTCCTCTGCGTGAAAACTTCCTTACTCCCTGTAAGCTGAGGACTGTTGGCCCACCTCCCTTCCTCTCCTCCTGTGTCTCCTCAAGGGGGAAAAATGGGTTTTGAGTGGGGGAGGGGTGTAAATTTCCTACTCTTTTTATGTCTAGGGCGTAGATCTGTATACAGTATATGAACAAATATATACTAGAGCTGGGGTATTAAAATTTCATGGGGGCAGGGAGATTAAGAAAAAAATATATTTTAAAAGTCTCCTTAAAGAGCAATAATTTGAAGAAGGTTGAGAAACACTGCTCTTGACATTTTTTCCAGGCTGAGAAAGAGACATGCCAAACCCAGTTTGTCCAAAGCCAAATGAGCTCTCCTCCCTCACGTTGCTCCCCAGACCCCACCCTCCTCCCATGTTCTTGTCACACTCACGAGTGGCAAGGTCATTGTCGGTTACCTAGCACCCATGCTGGGAGCCTCAGTCGTATTTGGTGAACGCCTCTCCCTCACTCTCCACATGGAATCGTACCAAGCCTGTGGCTGTCCTCCCACTGTCCTCCCTCATCTAGCACATTTGGCTCCGTGCTTTCCCCAGAACTCATTCAATACTTTCAGCCCTCCCTGCCTTTTTTATACCAAATCTTCTTCTCAGAATTCCTTCTCCTCTCTTTTCACCCAAACTCCTATTCCTACCTCAAAGCCCAGCTCAAATGATACAGCTTCTGTTGAGTCTGCCCTCACACGTTTCCTGAAGAATCATTTGTTTCTTTCTTTGTGCATCCCACATGTGATATCCATACTTAGATAACAATGAATGTACCACTTTGTTTTTCAGCTGGTCCCTTGTTAGACTATGAATTTTGAGAGCAAGAAGACTTACCAAATCAACACATTTATTGAGAAAGCTATTCTTATTTGTAAGGCACTGTTTTGGGTGTCAGAGGAGCCATCAATGAACAAATGAGGCTTGCCTGCATGAATTAATTTAATATATAATCATCTAAATATAGTTCCCATAAGTGTGACCCTGGAAAAACACAGGGAGCTGTGAGGATTTGGAACAGGGAAATCCACCTGTGCCTGAGGGGATTGAGACAGAACCCCTGGAGAGAAGACCTTTGTAAAATGAGAAGCAAAAGAGCCAGGGGAAGAGGGGCGGGGAGAAGAGCCACGGAGGCAGACAGGATCTCACAGGAGAATGCTCGTGCAAAGAAAGCCTGAGACGGAGGAAGACTTGCCCAGGAAACCGACACGCAAACACACCATGGGTCTGAAGCATGGGGAGGCATGGGGAGAGAGGGGGCAGGTGACACTGTGAATCCCCAAGAAGTGGCTGTGGGGTGGATTCATGCCTGGAGGAGTAACTCCCCGAACACAAAAGGGAATGAACCTTCACAGCACTCCTCTATGCCCTTCTTGATGCCACAGGAACGGACTGCTGGGCTGGAGGCAGTGTTTTTGGACTGCTGACAGTGTTTTTGTCCTTGTCACACAGCCTGAAATAGAGACATAGAGACTTGGGAGTATTTTTCTCTGGGACCGAAAAGAAAAAAAAAAAAAAAAAAAGAGGACCACAAATTTTGATAGATGATTTGTATTCAACACCTTCAGGAATATTCCAATTTCATTATGCATTTTGTACAAACGACAAAGAGCCTTACAAGGTGTGATTTTCCAGGATGTGACCTCTGTGCCTGGTGGCCAGGTGAAGTGGCTCCAGACTGAGTAAGAGCCTTTCCCTGTGCCTGAACCTCTGGGGTCAAGTGTCAGTCACATGAACGTGAACATGGAGCCAAGACGGTATGCTCCCCTCTCTGACTCGGTAATTCCCGCGCGCCTGAGTGGCGTCAACCTGCAGTGTGTCTGTGGGTAGTCGTCATTTGTTGGGCGCGGTCTGGGGGCCCTGGGGGTCCCGCGGCACTCTCCCCCAGCGGTCCAGTGAGTGCTGCAGCTAGAGATGGGGTCGAACGTATTGGTTTGTTAAAATAAGCCAGGCTCACGTTCAAGGAGTAAGATGTACTCGGGGCCATCAACAGAAATGACTCACCAAGGGAGGTATGCAGATGACTGTGGCAAGAGAAAGGAGACGACTAAAAATAACAGTTCCACTGAAGGGTGGAGCTAAAGGCTGGTGTTGTGTCATATTTGCCTGCTGTTTCTGAGAATTCCCCCAGTTCAAGTGGAGAGTGCGACGGTGACTTGCGGATACCCGGCCTTCGCAGAGAAAGACAAGCCTAGACAGGACTCTGGCAAGGTCCAGCCTTCCAGAGAGGTGTCACAGGTGTCCACCAAGGTGGGGATTTCGGGGCCACAAAGGTCTCCTTGAAGTCAGTGCCTGCCATTCCATGCTAGAACCCCCGCATCTCCACTAGTGTCTCTGATCCCAGATGCATCAGAAGAACAACACATAGTCTATTAGAAACACTACATTCAAAGGTGGGGAGGGGGGGTTCCAGGGATATTCACATTTTGTTTTCTTTTACATTCTTTCTTTTCTCCTCCTCCCGATGTTCCATACGCTCCATGGGGGCCAGGTCTCTATTTGTCCTGTTTTCAGTTCCATTCTCAGTGTCTAGCACAGAGTAGGAGCTAAATAAATATTTGCTTAAGGAAAAATGGAAGGAATGTATCTCACTCAGCCTTGTTCGTCTGCAGACAAGGAAGCTGGGCAGGGAGCAGAAACTTGCCCAGGGTCATGCCACCAGTAAGCACCAGCGGGAGTGAAGCCAGGATGGACCCTTCGCCCAGCATGCCCCCCACTCCAACAAACCATGAAGAGGGTTCCATATGGCTACGCTGTTTTATGGAGCGCTAGGGAGATCAAACAACAGGGCACACGCCACAGTCTAGGGAAGGTGGCTTAAGAGGGTCCTAAGGGTGCCCAAAGATAGTGTGAACCTAAATGGTGAGGAGGTGGCTGTGAGGATTGTCCAGCAAAACCCCAAGACCACAAAGGTGCACCTTTCTTGAGCATGCTGTGTTTGCCTAAATTTGTTTTTAATCAAACCTTGGAGAAAGCAGAAGTTCCTCGATCTGCAGAGGCTGGTGGCTCGTTGTTTGCACCAAACCATGCACTTGACTGTATTTGGACAGTTCTACAGTCGTTACCGACTAATGGCGTGTGCACTTTTGTGTATTTTTTGTTTTTTTCCTTTTAATAATCAGACAATACTTTACATCTGTTCATTGGCAAGGAGCCATAAGGAAGAGTATCCAAACAAAGGGAAGAAAAGTCATACTGGCAAGGGGGACAGCTAGGAAAGAAAATCCAGATACTTGTCCCCATGGATGGAAGGATTTACAGTTAGTTCACTGTGGGGGAAGGGAGACAAGGGATGGAGAGGGCCTTATAGGAATCACTAGTGGATATAAAAATGGTTACTTTAAAAGCCCGTTTGCATTTAGTCCCACATTGTCTTATAGTCTTAAAAAAAATCTCTAAAGTGAAGGGCTTCTGACAGATCAGGGCAGTTGCAGGAGCAGCAGGGAGGGACCTGGGGCTGGTGGGTAGAGTGGACAAGAGGCTAAAAGGGTAGCCACTTTGGGGCCCTCCTGGGCCCCCACTCTCAGCCCTCTGATCCCCGACCACTCCCCCCAGCCTCATCCTGAAAGCCTTGGAAGAAGAAGCAGCGCCCTACCTGGCTTGCTGTCTAAGTCCCAGAATAGATGGATTCTATTTCTGTTCCCCAGCCAGTGAGATGGCAGGCTCTGACTTCGAGACCCTAAAGAATGTACCCAAGCTCCCAAGTCTGGGGGGCAGCTGTGGACTTGGCTAAGGCCAAGTTCACCCCTTCGTGTGGGAACAGCCCTGACACTTTTTTTTTTTTAATTTATTTATTTGACAGAGAGAGACAGATCACAAGTAGGCAGAGAGGCAGGCGGTGGGGGGGGGGGCGGGGAGCAGGCTCCCCACTGAGCAGAGAGTCCGATGTGGGGCTCGATCCCAGGACACTGAGACCACGACCTGAGCCGAAGGCAGAGGCTTAACCCACTGAGCCACCCAGGTGCCCCAACAGCCCTGATACTTGATTACAGGTTTATGTCAAGTCAGTCCGATTCAGCCTGTATATTTGGGCACAGAATTCACAATCACTTGAAAATACCTGCTTCTCTGGTCAAGCTATTGAATGGGAGAAGCCACAGGGACCGATTTACCTGCAGTTTTACAGCCAAAGGCAGGTTTTGGGAACGGGTGTTCCAGCAGCTCACAGGATTTCAACTTAGAGGTCCTAAAAGCTCCGTCAGCTAGTTGGTTGACGCTGGTGAAGGATATCCGTGAAGCTGGTTTTTCACCTTTATTTTTAAAAATTAACAATCTTCTGATCAACGAGGACATTGCTTGACAAGAGTCCAAGAGGTGTATTTATTTCTAATCCAAGTTGTAAAGCAAGGACCTCCAGGTCAGCAGAACTCCCACATGAACTTCAAGGACACAGGGTCTTCTGGCTGGTTATTTGTTTTTACAGCATTCTTTAGCCTAACAACATATTCTAAACACATATCAAATAAGGGTACACCTGATAGGACTAGGAACGGGTGACAATAATGGCTGAGAAAGAATAGAGAAGAAAGGAAGCAGAAAAGAAATGAGGGCAATTCTGACAGCTTCTCAGATGGCAACCTACATCAATTAGTCAGTTTCCTTATCAGAGATTTACATGTTAGAACCGCCTGATATAACCCAGCAGGAAACTGAACAAGTGATTCTATGTCCAGACTTGGAAACAAAAATAACCGCTCAGGACCTCCGCACATTAGTTTGTTCAAACTTTGCGCTGATAAAAGTCTTCTTGGCTGGAGCCTTAAGTGTGCAGTTGGGAGACTGGAGGGGTTGGTTGGCGGATGACTGACACTGAAACAATTGCGAATGCTTTGTAAAGGAAAGCACGTTTGATGGAAGTTTCAGCTGGTCCGTGGTAGCCTATGGAGACGATGCCCAGTGGGAGACGCTGGCATGACTTAGCATCCTTCGTGGGTAAGGAAGGCCCTGCAAAGCCTGTTCAGCCTATGAATTAAGCTTGTGCTCATCTTATAGACACATCCTCTGTCTCATACTCACACGCAGATACTTCACGTCTTCCTCTTACTTTTGTCCCCATTCCAACGTATCTTAGCGTTTCCCCGAGAATGAGAGCAGTTTGGGAATGTCTGACTGGTAACATTAGGGACAAGCAGACATCTGCCTGTGGAATACTTTGGGCCAGGACCCCATAGTTCCCCCTGGAAGCCCCCAGACGCTTTTCCAAACAGTCTCCCTCTGCTCTCCACAAGTTCCCTTGCATACCACACGCATGTTCTATTTATATGTTTCTTTGTCCTGAACAAGATTTGGCCCCATTGTGTGGGAGCAACACCAGAAAAGAAAAACAAAATCCCATCCACTGAGAGAAAATGGATATTGTGGGAGCTTAGAGAAATTTACATAGTTTGTTCATTCCATTTTCTGGTGATGTCAGAGCCAAAGAATATGCCTTTTAAAAAAATCACACACACACACACACACACACACACACACACACAATGCCAGAGCTCACCAGCTCTGTCCGTCAAGTGGACTGTCATGAAAAGGAGAAATGTAAATACTCCCTCTCCCTTGCGTGTCTCTCCCTTTTCCATTTCCATCAGCCCCCTAAAGAACCTAACAAATTAGTCCAGACTCCATTTGGATGGAATTAAGGGCCTGTCTGCAAAAGGATGAGGGGTATTAATGGAGAGGGGCGGGCAGGGGGGGTGGGAATAGCAGTGGGAGGCGGGAATGCAGTGCCTGAGTCTGGGGTGACCGCTCTGGCATCTCAGGGAGGCAGAGAGAAGGGCCGACTGACACTTTACAGATTGGGTGTAATGTTCAGAGAATTTGGCATTTCTGCCACAGGGCTCCGGCTGCTCTGCTAACCGCTTTCTTTCGCCCTGCTGGTAAAAGTGCAGGAGAAAAGGGTTAAATAAATGTTTGTGATATGATAAGGTGCTTGTTTATTCAAGGAATGACAGATTATTGGCTCCAAAGGCAGCCCTGAAAAATAGTACAAAGGAACCGGCTCTCCCCTCTCGGATGATGTGATTTCCTCCTCAGATTCTGCTCTTTCCTCGGAGCAGTTTGCTTTGGGAATGAAGAAGTCTGATTGTCCTGTCGTTGGCGATGGAGGGCCGGAGCCCCGGAAGCTGGCCGGGACCTGGGATGGCTGGTCTCCGGGAGCTCATCTCTCACAGAGCTGGGAGCCGCCAGCATCCCTGGGGCCCTGCTCACCGTCCTAGGTGCTGTGTGGCAGGCAGG
Source organism: Meles meles (assembly GCF_922984935.1). Taxonomy (NCBI): domain Eukaryota; kingdom Metazoa; phylum Chordata; class Mammalia; order Carnivora; family Mustelidae; genus Meles; species Meles meles. The sequence continues at coordinate 47,257,069 of NC_060077.1, forward strand.
GTCCCGCCATTTCTTGGGCTATGGGAGAAGGATCTGCTTGCTCAGGAGGGAAACTTCTTCTGTGGGAAATCCTGCGTGCAAGGCCTTCCTCCAGACACAGACGGCCGTGTCCATCCCAGGGCCATCCTGACACCCCCAACTGTGAGCATGTACACACGATCCAATGCACATTGCTGTACTTATATGCAAACAGTTTTCCACCCAGGAAGAGAGAAAGCTCTTGTTGGGCTCTAGTAAGGTCTTAGCAGGTCCTGGAGGAGAATTCAGCCCCAGACATCCCAACTTCTTTGCATTTATCCTGGGGGAGGAAACAGCAATGACGGCCAACACTAAAAATGACACAGGAAGGCCTGGTCTGGGGAGCCTGGAGGTAAGAGTCCCCTCCCCCACCCCACCCCGAATGTGCTCTGGCTGCTCCGCCTACATTTTGCTGAGTCCATGCTCAGTCCATGTCCTACTCCCAGATGTCGCTCCAAGCTGGCTTCTGCCTTCCAAGAAAGGGTTCTGAGCCTCCCATGTTTTCCACGGAACTCTCCCTACTGCCCTCCCCACTCCCCCCTTCCCCTGGCAGGCTACAGAGAGGTTGTTTGCATATCTGCTCAGTGGAAGGGTTCGAACAAGATGTTTGGCATAGTTCTCATTTGAAAAGATCTCAGTTCCAAAGTCAAACACCAAGGAAAAAAAAATAAAAATAAAACGTTGTGATTGAACTGCTGTTTTTCCAGGATCCTGGGAACTACTGTGTGATTTTCACAATAGCCCGCCGCCGCCTTATCAGCCAAGGTGCTTGTCTGAGAGACGCAAGGCACCAGCCTGGGGAACCCAATGCCCTTCGGACATGATGACGAAGGCTGACTTCGGGGACATTATGAAATACCCACGTTTGGGCTATTTTTATGATTGCATTCAGTACTAGAAGAGCTTGTTGAGTGTACACAGCCATGTGCTCATTCTTGAACTGCACAAGATAAGATCCCTGTCCCGGGGAGCTTACTGCCTGACTTTTGCAAAAACCAGATGGCAGAAAATGGTTTCCCTCTGCCCATCAGCAATGATTGAGGGAGTGGAGATGAGAAGGGGTACAGTCAATTCATAATTCTCCCAGGGTGGGACCTCTCCTTTGGCATTTATCCCAGGTGACGTTTTAATCGTGGACCGTCTCTTCCCCCACTGTCGGCTACTCCAGGACTGCGTCCCCCGGGGGCTCTGAGAACTCAAGCTGATTTGAATATCCACGTAATTAAAGCATCCTTAGATAAATAAAGGTGCCTTCCACCGGACACAGACACATGCATGATACACAGACACACTCGCAAATATATCATGGATTCCAAAACTAGGCATAAATGGTTTTTGATCTGCCCGTGGGGACATCAGAACATGTAGATTTGACCCAATGTTGTCGATCCCGTCTGCATTATAGGCTGTGATACTGGGGTAGGAAGGCCAGCGGGACAACCCATCACATCGCTGCATCTCAGGACAGCTTCTGTCTCAGTCTGACCCCACCCCACCCCCTCGCTGTGAAGTTAGCATGGGTCCCCAGCACGCCAGCACTGTTGTCCCCAGAAGAACTGCCCTGCATGTGAGCAGATCAGGGACCTGTGTTTAAGAAGAGACCCCGACATTCATAAATGTCGTAAATAAATTCATTTGACATTCATAAATGTCATAAATGACATATTCAAGCCATTTGCAATTGTGTGGGTTTTCTTGAGGAACAAAAATCTACTTTTTATGTCAAAGACGGAACGCTCTTACCAAGGGTGAATGTCCCAGATGAACCCCAGGAATGAGGGAAGGGTGTTTTGCTCTGCACATGCTTATCTTCAGCTGGAAGCCAGCCCTGACTCTGGCATCTGAGTGGAAGGAGTTGATTTGGGAAGTGACCTTACCTCCCCAGAACCAGCAGGGGAACAGGAAGGGAAGCCCAAACAGGGTGCATTAATGGGCAGTTCCTGGTGTAAGCAGCTGGGGTTCCATCCTGCTGGGGACCTCTGGGGGATGGCATAGGATACAGCCAGAGCGCTAGCTTTCTAGAGACAAGGCAGCTGGAATAGCGATCCATCAATTCCTCTCCACCATTGGCTGAGGGTTATTCTGGGGACTTTCAGCTCCCCTGGGGCACACAGTTTTGCTCTGTGCACAGACTCAGGACACTCCTTTAGCCAGAGATGGCCCTCGGGCGAGAGTTGTAGCTGCTTGTGGCCATGCTACTGTGCAAGAAAACGATGGAAGCCAAGGATACATGAGCAGAGCTCAGACATCCCCACCCTCGCTCCCTCCTTCCCTTCCTTATTTTCTCCTTTCTTCCTTCCATTCTTTTAATAAGGACCGCCTTTGAGGAAGGCTGTAAGTATGTACAAACTTGCTGGAGGAGGAAATCCATACCGAGACATCTAGGATAAATAAATAAATAAGAAGAGAGAAGAAAAACAAAGGGTCCAGCTCAGTCTTCCTTTCGTCTGGGAAGTCCCCCCAGCCCCTCCTCCCATGACCTGCCCCTCAGCCCTGAGTTAGGTGCCTGTTCTGTGGTTCTAGTCGCTCACTGAGAGCACCCCCACCCACACCCATCATCACCCTGACTTGTGATCGTTGATTCACCTATCAATCACCCTTCCAAACCAAGGTGTTTGTTTGCTTGTCTGTTTGAATTTCTGCATTCCCTGAACAAAGTTGCTTGGGCACTGATAGGTGCTTAATTAATCTCTAGGAGATGAATGAAAGGTACCTTTGAATGATTCCACTCTTATCTCTACCACAAGATTAAAAGCTTAGCATTCAGGATAGAGAACTTCCAACCAAGTTCCCTTGGTGCTTCTTTTTTTTTTTTTTTTTTTTAGATTTTTTTATTTATTTGTTTTTGAGAGAAGGAAAAGAAGAGAATGAGCAGGGGGAGGGGCAGAGGGAGGGCAGTCATTCTACTCCACGGATTTTCAACCTACGCACTATTGACATTTTAGACCAGAACCTTTCTTGGTGGTGGGAGTTGTTCTATGCGTAGTAGGATATTTCTCAGCATCCCTGGTCTCTACCCACTAGATGCTAGCATCATTCCTTCCGATCATATCAGTATCTTCAGATATTGCCACAAGGTCCGGTGGGGATAAGATCATCCCAGCAGAGACCCACTGGTCTAACACAAGCCTGGGGAGGAGTTGACTAACCATGATCTCTGGGCCAGATCTGGCCTGCAGCCCACTCTTGTAAGACTTATGTTAAAAAGGGTTCTGACATTTGTAAAGAGTTTTTAATAAAGAAAAATCAAACAAAGAAGAAGAAATGGCAGAGAATATTTGTGGTCCTGATGTGGTGGGAATGCACTGGGCTGGTAAGACACAAAAGATGTCCATCAGCTCTGGACCAAAGGTAAAGCTATCCTCTGGACACTAGGTGCCTCCTCAGTCAGATGAAGGAGTTGGACCAGCTTCAGGAGTTTACGAGTTGACCTACAGTATCTAAGGACATGGGAGGACAGCTGTGGGACCAGGAAGAGACTCCTCATGTGACCACCACATTCTCATCACAAAAGATTTTGGTCCTTAGTCAGACATTGTCTTTTCACAAGCTATGGCAAGGGCTATCTTGGGAAGAACCTGGAAGAATGGTTTGAGAAAGCTTGTAGAGAACCTCTGTGCCATTCAACAATGCTCATGCCAGGAGAAACAAAGATGAGTGACAAAGAGTTCACTTGGGAGAAGGTAGACAGGTAGGCAGAATTCAAATTCAACATAATAGGGGTTACAAGCATGTCATGTCTGGAAACTAACATGGAGGGGTCCAAGAAGGCTTTCTAGAGAAGGGGGCATTGTCCAGGAAGCGGAATCATGAAGGCATTTGCTGAGTGAGGGGGGCTTTCAGAGGAAGAGGAAGAAAGGCAGGGGAGGTTGCTCTTCAGAAAGAATGTAGCAGGAATAAAGACTGCAAGCATGAGAGCTCAGGGTATCTGAAGAGCTAGGGGGAGTCTGGTGTTGCCAAAGGGGAAAGCAAGAAGTGACGAGTTGGGAGAAGTCAGACACCGTCATAGAGGGCCCCACGCTGAGGAAACTGTCTTTTATTCAGTACACAATGTGAAGTCACAAAAGGGATTATTTTTTTCACTGTGCATGGTAAGTTTGGGATAAATCATTCTCCCTTGTGTTAGAACAGTCCTGGCACTGTCTTTGAGGAAAATTCTTTTCTCAGTCTTCTAAATGATAAAACTAACACTATGTGCATTGTAGAAACTCTGGAAAGTATACCAAAGCAGAATCAATAATAAAAAAAGTTTGCACATAAACTCTTCATGCAAAGGTAACCGTTAAGAACATTTTGGAACACATTCTTCCAATCTGTTTCTATCTATATTTTTAAGTAGCTGAGATTACAGGTATATGGTACTTTGTTGTCCTTGCTTTTAAATTTGTTTCATATCTATTTCCCAGTCCCTGATAATGGAGCCAAAAAGAAGTTTTCTGACTGGTCTCCCTCCTTCTACCCTTTACCTGCCCCCCTACCCTGCCTCAACCCTAGCCCATTCTATTCTCAACACAGAAGCTGAGGCAATTCTCTCAAAGTGTTCAGAGAACTATAAATAACAATAAGAGAAGAGTTTCATACACTCACTATCCAGAGTCCCACTGTTAACATGTTGATGTGTTTTTTCCATGTCCTTTTTCTGTGAATATTTTTAAATAGCTTAGGTTACATGGAACATATTCATTGTTTTTCATTTTCTTTTGGCATAAGCCCAACTGATAATAGGAAGTCAGTTATACAAACTAATATTTACTAAAAAAAAATAATAATTTGCCATTCATGCGATCCTCCAAGTAACCTAGATATCCCCTTCCATCCCCCCGCCCCCAGCCCCAGGTCAAAAGAGGCCACCATAGAGAGGCAGATTTGGTCTGAATTGCTTAATTCTACTCTAAATTTTTATTTTAAATTGTTTTCTGGTGGTATGCCCTCAGCTTATAAAAGAGATAGCATTTTTAACGTGAAACTTGTTGTCATGTTTGCTTTAAGGATGTTACTGAAGTCTTGTCCACTACTGCAGGCAATGTCTCCTTTAAGAGGCCTCAAGAGAAACATTCTTTTCATAGCTATTGCTAAAAAATGTTTTGCTTCTCTTTAACGGAGAACATGAGTTTTAAGAAAATGTATTGACAGTGCAATCCAGGTAACCCAATGTAGTCTATTCTTTTTATTGGCCACTGAGACTAGAGCTGATGTTCTAGCATGTGAACTAGTATGTGTTACACAGTGTTCTGTAGTGTATACACCAATTTTGCCTTTTTTATATATAATATATTTTTACCGGCAGTATTGGTCCCCACACAACATAGCACCAACAGTATGAGTTTAATCTTTTAAAATCATCGTCTAGACAGCAAAAGACCAAAAAATAAAATTTGGGTCAATTGATTATTTTAAAAATATTCTCCGTGCACATTATCCTCAGTTCCCTTATTAACTATGAGACATATAAATGCAGAAAATACCCCCATTTAACAATTAAATACCCCACTTACCCCATTTAGTATACATTTGTGTCCTAAACTTTTGTCTATCCTTGTTTTATTCTATCCTTATTTCCTCTTTCCCTTGACTGTTGTGTAGTTATAATTAGGTATAATATTTATATATGTACAGTACATATATTCAAAAATCTCCATGAATCATGTATACATATGCATATATTTCTTCAATGCACTATCTCTTCTGGTATAGCCATTTTTTATAACATTTTTGGAATGAGAAAATGTCTCAAAGAGCAACTGCTGTATAGATAGGTAGGCAGGGCAGCCTGGAAACAGGGAGACCCATTAGAGAAGCATGGCCAAAGTGACAGGCAAGGCCAGTTTGAGCTAAGGCCACAAATGTTCACATTTGTGAACATTTCTGTGGAGAAAGAAATAGGATGAGAGATGTTTGTGAGGCAGAAACATATCAACTTAATGACTGGTTAATTGGGACGGAAAGAGAAGTGCCTTCTAGGTTTCTGGCTTAGACTGGAGATTACCAGTCAGGACAGGGAGTGGTCTGTGAGGAAACATGCAGCACTCATTCTTGAACACACTGATTTGAAGGAAACTGTCTAGGATAGCCAGATGGAGATGTCAAGCTTTCTCTACCACTCCATAAATTTCCACTGAAGTTCATTTGCTCCCATTACTTTTCTCTGCCTGGAATACAGCCATTTTTGCCTCTAATACTGACCAAATTTGAGCCATCTTTCCGGGCCCCTTTGAGTTCCTAAGCTTTCAAACAAGCATCTATGCTCACTTCTTTCGTCTGACTCCCAAAAGCTCTTATGATCAGTATTCTGTCCGGAGCAAAGCCTTCAAGGGTCCCATCTTGCTACTGTTTTATCTCATAGGTGAAGTTCATCTACTTATTCATTCAGCGACTGTGTAGTGAGAACCATCCTCATGTCCTGGCTAGGTGATGGGCACACAGATGGCTTTGGCATGGTCCTGGCCATCCATTGGAAGAGGAGACAACACTCCATAAACAGGTCACTGTATGCCTTCTGAAGGCACACGAGGTCCATTCTCTTTCTATAGTTTCTCACAGTGGCTTGCTCAGGCTACACACAGAGCCAAGCCTCAACAAACAGCATATCAACTGGTGGATTATTGATTCAAACTTGCGGGAGAGAAACTCCATAGCACAACTTGGCCATTGAAATCTGATATCTTTTTAAGCACCAAAATTCTGTTATACGATTTGAGTCATGACAGCAAGTAATAGAGACCTTGTCCCTAAAACATGGCTTTCATCTCCTTGGCCATATTAGGTGGGCTCCTGCTGCTCACACCCAGAAGAGGCAAAAGTCTGAAGCTCTGATGTGACCAGCAAGTTCAGGCTTTTGCAGAGTGGACCTCATATTTAATAGCAAGCAAGAGGAATTAGGAATTAAGGGCAGTTAAGACCCTTTCTATTCAGATACATAAGGCAGGAGAGGGGACTTAGTAGTGTTGCAGAGAGTAGTGAGTTGGGACATGGCAGATTCAGGTTCTGAATCTGCTCTTAACTAACTGCTTTGACTTGGGCAAGCGGCTCCTTGCCCTAATTCATAGAAGTAGGTTCCTAGAAAGGTGATATTTCAGAACACTTTGTGTTCTTCTCCTTCTATTTTGTTTTGTGAGATTGAAAGAAAAAAATGTCCGTAGTTAAGAGATTTCCTGAATGACAGTTACTTGAGTGAGTTCTCTTGGGCTTCAACCCTGTCCATGGGAAGATCTGGATGTAGTAACTACCAACTTTAGAAGTTAGGCAATATTTGGGTGTCGTCTTGAAGAAACTTTCTACTGCATGAGAATGCTCTATCCAGAATGAACAATGTACCTGGGTGGACGGGGTGTCCTGAAGTCTCAACACCTCTAGCTCATTGCCCCAAAGCATGATGGCTTGGTGAAGAGTCCTTACCCGGGCATCATGGAGAAAGCTCTAGGCCTGAAATGGATGACGTCACTCCTGGACCCATCACTTGCAGCTGATGGGGCTTGGGAGAAAATTTGAACTCTCTCTAGACTTCAGTCTCGTTGCTTAAAAAATTTGAACTCTCTCTAGACTTCAGTCTCTTTGCTTAAAAAATAAGGATTTTTCTTTAACATCCCATCTACCTCTAACATCCTATAACCTCTTGCAAAGTGCATGCACATGTGGGTATGTGTGTGGTTTGCAGAAAATGCTTTGTTTTTAAAACCCCAGGTTCTTTAAGTTTTCATAATGACCGCGACTGATGATTTCTAACATTCTGAAAACAAAACAGCATCTCGGCTTTCTTCAGCACAGCACAGAGTTGTGAAAAACACACAGGCTTTGAAAGCCTGGGATCTGGGTCCACGATCTGCTGCTGCCACGTCTTAACTGCATGGCTTGGAGCATGTCACATCTAATTTACAACATGTGTTTACCTCCTCCAGACTTTGCACGTTATACCATCGCTGGTGTACATTTTTGTCGCGAGGTGTGCCTGGTAGAGACGCTGGCACAGCCCATCTCTGATTATTTGTACCTCTTCTCTCGTAATGTCTGCAGGCTTTATAAGGACATTTGAGTCCACTAATCAAATGACTAATGGATGAACAGCGCTGTCATTTTTTTTTTAGACAAAATGAGTCTTTTATTTTTGACTCATTTAACAAAACATTTTAAATCCAACAATGAATGTTTGTTGGCAGCTCAGAGACTATGTGGCACTGGGAAGGGGCTGGTTATTTGCCACGGATGAGAGCTCCTGGTGGTATCCTCTCCCCAGCTAGAGCAGGAGAGAAGGCTGTCTTTTTTTTTTTTTTTTAATTTATTCTACAAGAGAATGAGGTAACAACGTTTTGATGCAGGAGAAAAAAAACAAATGCACAAACTCTACGGGCTTCGTTTCTTCATTTATAAAATCAGGGGCTGTACCAGATTATTTTTAAGGCCTCTTTATGAGTTTATAATATTGGCTTATAAACTGGATCTGGATATAATTTCAAAGCAATTTGAAGAGATAAATTCCAAAATGGGGCTTTAAGACCAGCGGCATCATTGCGATAAATTAAAGAAGTATGACTACTTTAGAGGACAATATTCATTTGGATGTGTAATTCAAGTCAGGTTATTTTAATAGTATTTATTGGATGCCTACTCAGTTACATTCCAGTGGCTCAGTTACTTTTGCAGCCACACCTCAGACACGTGGGAAGAAGAGGAAAAGATGGAGGAAGAGACCGAGACAGAATGAGGTAGAAGGTCAGGACGAGAGTAAGGACTAGGCAAGGCTGGCGGTGTCCTCCTGCCAGACACTGACTCCTTTATACAGTATGTCCTACTTGACACAGTGGTACACCTAAAAGTAGTGAGAAGCACTTGTAAATTGAATCATGTTCTATTGAAAACACTTCCGTGATAAATTTTTTTTGTCAAAAAAGATGTTATTCCCTCGTTCTAAATCTTTATTGGTTCTGCTTAAAGGAAAGTTCAACTTTAGTTCTTTTCCTGGAGAGGAAAAGTGATGTCAAGCTACCCTGATGAGAGCCCGGTGTGGGAACAGCTTGTCTGGCCTCCTGGGCTCTCTAGGGGAAAGTAGATGGAGAGGAGGAACAGACACATATTCCAGAACTGGACTTTGAACAGGCCTTTGGCCAAACTTGGCCCACTTTCTCAGCTGAGAGAAAGTACTGACCAAAGCTGAATGCTGACTCCAAGCCAGCTTGCTTTGCACATGTCTTCCTCTGCCAGGCAAGCTCAGGGCCCTCTCCATGAGGCACTTACCCAGCCAGGGAGAGGAAAAGCAGGGACAAGAAGCAGTACCGTTCCCCTCTTCTTTGATGCTGGGTGCGAGCTTTTGTCCAGCTCTCATGACTAAGGGAGGAGGCAGAGAGGGGAGGAAAAGACGGGCAAGTGGAGAGAGAGGAGATCAGGCCACCCAAGGAGACGCAGGGTGCAGAGAAAGCCAGGAAAAGCCAGGAGGGAGTCACCACGGAAGAAGAAAACAATTCAAACAAACTTGTGGAGTCACCACGGAAGAAGAAAACAATTCAAACAAACTTGGGGACATACTAAAAATGAGGAAGGGCTTCAGGGAAACCTCATGACCACGACGGAAAAGAAGGAGGAAGGGGAGGGTGCGAGGATGGGAAGCGAGCTGGGAGATACAGAGGAGTTACACCGAGTCAGAGCTCTACAAGGTACAAACTCAGACCCCACGTTCAAACCTTCTTGATTTAGAAAAATGCCCTGGGATTAATTCTTCCATATGAAGCCCAGTGTACGGGAATTTCCTTTAGCTGCTGCTTCTTTACATACTTCTGGAATGACAAGGAATTTAAGCATGTTAGCTCCTTTTCCAGAAAGATTCATGGCAGGATTTCTAACTCTGCAGAGACTGCATTTGCAGAAGCTGTAACAGGAATGGCATGCTGAAATGTGGGTGGGGGTTGAAGATGAGGAGGGGTTAATATTTGAAATTAGGTTGGCATTCAATTTGAAGTCACTGCCTTAGTTTCAGTAAAAATAAAAGGGATTGAAGAACTGCATTACTGGGCATCCAACATGCCCTGTCCTGGGGAGAACACAAACACATGGGACTCCTAGAGAATTCAAGTGTTCCCTTCGTTCTCCATTTGTCTGAGCAGTTACAGCAGAGAATAAGATGGTACGGATTCGGATCTTAGTTCTTTAGCAGCACCTGTCTTCCTAGAGGTAGATGTATCCAGACTTAAGAGTAAAAGAGGAGCAGATTCAAATGGTTGAAGTAACCCACATATTATGGACACAGCCTCTGGGAGATAAACGAATGTAAGAGGCGACATCAGCAATGGAAGTCACACGATCGGCCAATCTCATTCCACCCTGGACATAAACAGTCCTTATCCACCCTGAGATAACACTCCTAGAGCAGCTGATTCTTCTTCTCAGAGGTGTGTGCACACTTGGAACTAATTACTAATAATTTAGTAATTGTTTGTTTAGTATCTGTCTTCCTCTTCAGATTGTAGGCCTACAGTGGGGGCTTTTCTAGGTGCTCAACAAATGTGAGGTACCAAGAAATCTTGGTTATCTGACTGCAAATACCACAGCACAGCAGTGAGTCATACAGAAAATACATCTCTCACTGTGTTGTGGCTGATTTAGAAGATTTAGAAGTGGCATAGAATAGTGGAAAAGCTCTTGAATTCAAGACAGCAGCTCTGTTCGTGTCCCAGCTCTGCTATTAACTTGTACAACTTTGATCAAGTCACTTCCCCATATCAGTCTCTGACTCCTTTGCCATGAAATGCCAGGATTAGAGTCAATGACCTCTGAGGCCAACCTGGCTCTCATAGTCTGTGATTCAGCTTCTCCGTAAAGTGGACACAGGAGGTTTACTTGTGACCACAATAAAACATCAGGAACTCATAAAAATGCCAAATACCACCTAGAGGAAAAGTGGGAACAAGTTTTTGTATGAAATATGCTTGGGTTGCATGATGCAAATGTTTCTTTTGTGAGGGAAGGAAGGCCATAGGATATGATTACTTAATCTGCCACTGAGCTTCCTGGGCAGGTCTAGCCAAGTGAAAGATACCTATCGCTCTTGTTCAAGGTCCATTTCCTATGGAGTTGTCACATTGTTGAATTATTGTCGAGTTGAAGTCCAAAAGGGGAAATATTTTGCAATCTAGAGTTGGACCCTGGAGCTATACAATCATGATTACTGATACAGAGTTTCCCAGAAATACTCTGTGCACCAGGGCCACACTGAGGAGCCCTCACGTTTCCGTGCACCATTTTGTGAACTTACTCCACCAAAAGAGCTGCTGGTCCATGAACATTTTCCAAAGGAGCTGATGAAAAGATTTCATTTTGCCTCCCATTGAACCATTCCTTTTATTCAATTATTTATGAAATAAACTTTTAAACAAAACTCTTTTTAATAGCTTGGTTTAAAAAGCACTTTATGAAGGGGCGCCTGGGTGGCTCAATGGGTTAAAGCCTCTGCCTTCGACTCAGGTCATGATCCCAGGGTCCTGGGATCGAGCCCGACATCGGGCTCTGTGCTCCGCAGGGAGCCTGCTTCCTCCTCTCTCTCTCTCTCTCTCTTTCTCTGCCTGCCTCTGCCTACTTGTGATCTCTGTCTGTCAAATAAATAAATAAACTCTTTAAAAAAAAAAAGCACTTTTTTTGTCTTCACAAAAAGAGTGTTCTGTGTATCAAGCCACAGGATAATAAGCCTGGAGATTCCTGAGTCTTCAAACAGATGCTGTTTTGTTGTCTTTTAAAATTCCCACCATCCTAAGAGAGTTCTTCTTCATGGTGGTGTTTGCACACTTGTGATTATGGACCTAATCATTTATGGTCATGGTGATAAAAGGATAAGCATTCCTGGATAGGTATTCCAAAGCCCCAGCTTTTCCACCAATCAGTGTATGGCCCTGATCAAGTCCCTGCCTCTCTGAATCTCAGTTTTGTTTCCCTGTGAACTATTCAGCCTGGTGCCCAGAAGCTCTGGGTTCTATGGAGAACCTTTGAAACCAAGGTGAGAGTCAGGTAGGAAGAGAGGAACCAAGAGGCAGATGGGCTCTGGGTTTCCATAGCAGAAGTTCACTCTTGTATATTATGCATTCAGAGTCTGCATAAAATTTCACTGAAGAAAGGATTCTGCTGCTCATAAAAGTTTGAAAAGCATAGTACTTGATGTATCTAAAAAAATATCCTCTGAGTTCATGTTCACATAAATTTGTGAACTCAGATAAATAAACACATACACTTGCATGCCCTCTTTCCACAGTGCAAAAACCAAAACTGGTTAATGTTCCATGGGTCATGTTGAAAAAGAATACTGGTTTCATTTTCTTTCATGGTACTGTCCCCCACAGGCTGCCCCCCAGTTGCTGCTGGGAGGTGGGGAAGCGCTGTCTTTGGCTGAGTCTTCAGTTGAAAGCTTAGTTAGAATTGGAACTTTAACTTTTAGAAGGGAAGCTTAGAGCTCACTTATCTACCCCTTCACCTTGTATATGAGGAATCTAAGGCCTGAAAAGTGAGTGACTCGCCCAAGGTCACATACCGGTTGGTGGCCAAGCCATGGTCAGAAGCCAGGTCTCTAAATCCCAGCCACGGCCCTGACGAGTGCACCATGTTCTTGGAAAATGAGGGAATCACAAATGGGATGTCTGGATGTCTTCTGTTGATGATTCAAAAATAAAAATAATCTTCATATGCCTCTGTGGTATGGGTTGATCTTTAGATCTACCAAGATCCCCCCCCCCCCAAAAAAAAATTGTGCATGCAAACACATACACACAGGCACTTTGCCAAGGGGATAAGGGGTAATGAAAAATCCTTGGCAAGTGGATACTTCAAAGCTTCAGAGGGTTTATCTAAAGAAGACTTTGAATAGAGTGCAATGTTTTATGGGTTCTCCTAATCCCCAGTAAATGTGCCTTGCTGAATAAGCAGAAACATTTTTAATGACTACTGGAGAGTTACAGACCCAGATCTGTGACTGTGTGTTAGTGCTTGGTTTCCTGGGACCTTTCGTCTCCTGCGTTACAAGCCTAGAGGTGGAATTTGTATCTATGCCTCTGGTTCTGAGCTCAAGTCTCTAGAGAGCCTGAGACTTTTCCCTCCAAAGGCTGGCAGCCAGTTTATTCACCACTACTTGTACTGTCACTAACTGTCTCCACCTCTCTCTCCACCACGAAGAATACCCTTTGATCTCAGTTTAGCCTCACCGTATCCCTTGGAGGTGTGTCCTATGCAAGTCTAGAACCTGTTCTCAGCTGGGCAGTGGGCGGTGGGTGAGCATCTGAAGTAGATACAGTTTGTTGAGTTCAGGCCGGGCGATGGCGGGGAATCCCACATCCTGGAAGTCTAAGGGAGTCAGGTCATGTGGTGGGACATTGCAGATCTAGAGAAAACAGAGGCCCAAGGCCCTGTGGTTCAAAAGTATGGGAAGGAGGCTGGGGGCTGGGAGAGCCCTGGAAGCTGAGGGGCTGTGAGGGCAGCAAAGCCAGCAAGCTCTCCCAGCCTTGCTAACCCTGCTGGTCCTGCTTCTGGGGCCTTGGATCATTCCATTTTGGGCAGCAACTTCAGTGGGGTTGGAATTGTAAGAATTTATCCAAGTCTTTTGGAGCTTATACTTCGTGGGCGTGGCGAGCAAATGGGGCACTTGCAGGACAGGCAAGACATCAGGCTCTAGGCTACAAATCAGAGTCCTGTGGCTTTCTGAGATATCAGGGTCCACACTGGGTCTCTTAAACTTACTCTCCCTTCTGAAGCAGCAGGTCTACTTTTAAAAAGTTCAAGTCATGGTCCCAGTTTCATCCCCCTCTTGACAATGAAAACTCCTTCTCAGGAGATGGCCGGTTTAATTGTTATTTGATCAGTGTGTGCATTGATGTGACATACCAAAGCAAAGGCCTTGTGCTTCAGCAAAACCCCCCAAAGAGCACAGGGGAAGAAGAGGTAGAGACACAGAGAGTGAAGCAAAGTACAGCAGCATTGTTGTTGTCCCTACCTTCTGCAGCAAAGGAAACAAAACAGGAATTGAGAAGAGTCAAGGTTAGGATGGGCATGGCCCCTCCCAAGGTTAAATCTGTAAAAAATGCTAGATGATGGAATGAAAATTCAGGAAGAAGACAGACACACTTCAAAAAAATATATAGTAAGTTCCAAAAATGATTCATGCAGGATTCTGATTGGGGAGGGTGATTTGAAAGAAAAATCAGAAAATGACAGCACCCTTCTACCTGAAGTGAAAATAAATAACTCATGCCCTTTCTTCCAACCTCAGGTCTGGTAAATCTTTATCCTGTAAGGTGGGGTAGAAGAAAAACAGCTATGACTCCTATCCTGTGCTGAAAGCTTAAAGATTTTCAAGACAAAAAGAGGCTTTCGAGAGGTCCATAGCTCAGAGGTAAAAGGCAGATAAAAACTTTGGGAGTGAGAAGGGAAGCAGAGACTGCCTAGGGAAAGAGAGACAAGAAGGTATTGGGAGAAAATGAAGGGAGCCCACATAGAACACCTTTTAATCAGCCAAGGAGCATTCATATGAAGATACTCCTAATGGCAGTAATTAAGTAAGGCTCCACACTTGGTTATAAAGCCAGAAGAATGATGAGAAAGAGCCTGCATCCAACTTGCCATGCCTTACCACAACCATCTGAAGTCTTGCAATGAGAACATTCTCGAAGTTCTGGGTATGTGTTCCCCTGGGCCAACCACCCACATTATAGTGACTAGGTTATACCCAAGACATTTTCAGTGCAGATCTCAGGGAGGCCTAGGGAGGCATATCTTCTGTTAGAGAGGAATCCAGAGAGATTTGATAGATGCACTATAAGAAGTTCATTCACTGAGCATATGCTCTAAGGTCACCTACTTTGTGCAGTCATGGAGCTCTGTGGGACTAGAAGTGGAAACACTGATATCATGTCAGTTGTGTTAGGTATCCATTTTCATGCAACAAATTTTAAAAAATGTAACCCAACTTTATGCTGTCTGTGAGAAACTCACTTCAAATATAATGATATAGTCAGCTTGAAAGCAAAGGGATGGGATAAGGTAGGTGATATGAACATCAGCCAAAGGAAAACAGAAGTGACTATATTAATATAGAATAAAGTAAATTCCAGAGCAAAAAAAAATTACCAGAGATAGAAAGGGGCATGACATAATGATGAAAGGGTCAATCCACCAAGCAGATATAACAATCCTAAAAGTGTATACATCAAACAACAGAGTTGCAAAAACAGGTGAAGGAAAACCCAATAAAACAGAAAGGAGAAATAGACAAATCTACAATGATCACTTCAACACCTCTTTCTCTCTCACCAACAGATACAACAACTAGTCAGAAAACTAGCAAAGATATAAAAGAATTCAGCAAGACCGTTAACCAACAGGATCTGACTGACATTTTTAGAATACCACCCAACAGCAGAGTACACATTCTTTCCAAGTCCTGAGGTGACAGATATGACTTTGACTATTTTCCAAGCCCAGGCATATCTCAGGTACAGCCGTATTCTTACGTCTCTGATATGACATACTTTTCTCTTTCATCAGGAATGCATAAATGTAGTATGTCTTATACACATAAATTAATTTATTCCACTTACCTCCTTTATTATGTATCAGGGACTGTTAGAGGCTTGGTTACATGAAGAACACAGCCAATCCCTGACCAGAATTCCATGGGGAGTCAGAGTTCTAGATGCGATAAAAGTTGAGTGAATATTTGGAATAAAGTGGCGACACAAAGGGATAGACTCCACCTGGCATGGGTAGCAGGGAAAGGAGTCAAAATTGGCCTCAGAGAGGAAGACATTTCATTCATGTCAATTCTTGAAAGATGATTAGGTGTGATCTAGTCATTCTGAAGAGACTAGAGTGCTTCTCTGCCCACTTTTGTGCAGGGAAAGGAGTCAAAATTGGCCTCAGAGAGGAAGACATTTCATTCATGTCAATTCTTGAAAGATGATTAGGTGTGATCTAGTCATTCCGAAGCGACTAGAGTGCTTCTCTGCCCACTTTTGTGCAGATATAGACAGCATATATATTTTCCGATATCCCAAGTAGTCATGCCAACCTTGGAGTTGAGGCACCCAAGAAAGAAAATCCACTGCACCTTCAGATCATTTCTGTCTGTCTCTAGGTCCAGACAGGTAGGAAGAAACTTGGATCCAACTGCCTTGCTTTTGTCTTTCCTTCATTCTCTCTTCCAGAGAAGAGATCCCAACAGCCAAGGATCTTCCAAAGCTAGTGAGGTCAGGACAGAATTTCTGATAAATGGTCATTTAAATTCTTTACTAATGTTTTCCCGTCAGTTCTACCTCTGATCCTCTGACTTGTTTCCTACAAGCTCTGTCAAGCTTCTCCGTCAGGTTAGTCGGACACAGTTGTATACCAGGTGTCCTCATTTTGCTTCTAGAAAACAGGTGTCTGCTACCTAACTCCTCCATCTCCATAGAAGCAGAGAGCCAAATGGGGTTCATTTGTTTTCTTGTGATGCTACCAGCATCTTTGGGAAAATATTCCATAGACAGATTTTGGGACACTGGGGCATTTGATGGAAGGAAACTCCCATATAAAGCATGAATTTTGTACAAATAGCAACTCTGTGCAGGAAAAAACACAATATGCATGGTGCTTATTCATACCCCAGGCTAATATATAGATATGTTTATCTTTTGAGTCAAACAAATAAACAGACGTATAGTCCAAGGCTCCCTTTCCCTCCCCATCGCTGAGGAGGAAGAAGGCCTGTGATTCATTTCCACAGTCTCCCAGTCACTCTGGAGAAGCACACTCACAGCATGTTTACATATCACAGCCTTCCGCTACTTCACCAAATGCTTCCTGGCCTTTGCTCAGTGAGCCAGTCGGGCTCCCAGAAAATCCTTCATTCTTTCCCAACTGTGCCGCCCAAGACAGATGTTCTCTATCAAGAACACCAAGTCCTGCCCAGAGGTCGTCGCCAGAAAAAACTCACGAGTGGCCCTTGCCTTTGGGAGATGATGTCATGCCTTGTGGCGACATGAGCTATAATCTCCCCCTAAGGCAGAAGACAGTGTGGACTCACAGGGGGCTGGGGTGGGGGACTGGGTAGGCTACCCCCCTCTCCTGGGATAAGTGGCTGCAGTGTTTAAGTCAGCCTGGAAGAGCATCTCCTCTCTCACACATCTCCAGGAGAGGATCCTAGAGCTCCTTGGATAGTTCTCAACTTCCTCTGCATGCAAGACATGCTTCTTCCGGAGGTAATGCTACAGTGTAAGCAAGTGTCCTCTCCTGTACCCAGCAGAGCTGCCAGCACGGCCCCACCATCTGTGCAGAGAGTGAGGTCTTACCTGTCTGCAGGGTCCTCTGGTGAGAACTCAGCAGTCTGGGGGAGTGGACACGAAGCAGCAGGAATGTCAGCCCCAAAGCCAAGCACTACACAACATGGCAGGCTCTGAGGGCGTCGCTCACGCTACATGTACTGACACACTTCTAGCCCCTAACAGCATGTTTGTGGACACTACCACATTCTCTGATTCCTGAGCCCACAGCCAACAGTGGTCAATTCTCAGGGAATCTTGGAGCTCGCAGGGACAGGCCTAGTGACATTGCCTAACACACAGTAGATACTCAATGCCTACTTGTTGACCAAAAGAATGATCAAAGGCATCAGAAAAAGCACAGCTAACAGGAAGAGAGGGCCCTCCAAAACCACTCAATCTGTTAAAATGGATGCTTTCATGCCTGGGGTCTTTCAGGACAAGGGAAAAAACTCCAAATTGCAAACTGCCTGCTTGGTGCTGGTACTTAATTATCTCAATTCCTTACATCGTCATCCTGTGAGGTATTAAGAACACATCTGAGGGGCGCCTGGGTGGCTCAGTAGGTTAAGCCGCTGCCTTCAACTCAGGTCATGATCTCAGGATCCTGGGATCGAGTCCCACATCGGGCTCTCTGCTCAGTGGAGAGCCTGCTTCCCTTCCTCTCTCTCTGCCTGCCTCTCTGCCTACTTGTGATCTCTCTCTCTCTGTCAAATAAATAAATAAAATCTTTAAAAAAAAAAAAAAGAACACATTTGAGGGGTGCCTGGGTGGCTCAGTCATTAACCATCTGCCTTCGGCTCAGGTCATGATCCTGGGGTCCTGGGATCAGGCCTCACATCGGGCTCCCTGCTCGGGGGAGCCTGCTTCTCCCTCTGCCTACTTGTGCTCTTCTCTCTGTGTCAAATAAACAAATAAAATCTTAAAAAAAAAAAGAAGAAGAATAAGAAGAAGAACATATTAGACAGACAAGGAAATGGAAGCACAGAGAAATGGAGTGGTTTGACCTGGGTCCTTCAGTCAGGAAGAAGAAAGGCCTTGATCCCAGCTCAGATCTGCCTCAAAGAACTGTGCTGTTGATCATATAGCTATCACTTCAAACTAGCTCTTCCTCTTCTCTTCTCCTTCCTGGACCAATTCAACTCCCCCCCCCCCATCTATCCCTCTATGTTGTTTTGGGGGGGGGTGGTATTTATTTTTATTTTTTTTAATTATTTTTATTAACATATAATGTATTATTTGTCCCTGGGGTACAGGTTTGTGAATCTTATACACTTCACAGCACTCACCATATCACATACTCTCTCCAATGTCCATAATGCAACCACCCTATCCCTTCCCCCCTCCCCCCAGCAACCCTCAGTTTGTTTTGTGAGATTAGAGTCTCTCTTATGGTTTGGGGCACCTGGGTGGCTCAGTAGGTTAAAGCCTCTGCCTTAGGCTCAGGTCATGACCCCAGGGTCCTGGGATTGAACCCCACGTTGGGCTCTCTGTTCTGCAGGAGCCTGCTTTCTCCTCTCTTTCTCTGCCTGTGTCTCTGCCTACTTGTGATCTCTGTCAAATAAATAAATAAAATCTTAAAAAAAAAAAAAGTCTCCCTCCCAATTCCATCTTGTTTCATTTTTTCCTTCCCTAACCCCCAACCCCCCCACTCTGCCTCGCAAATTCCTCATATCAGAGAGATTACCTGATAATTGTCTTTCTCTGATTGACCTATTTCACTCAGCATAATACCCTCTAGTTCCAACCACATCATTGCAAATGGCAAGATTTCATTTCTTTTGATGGCTGCATAGTATTCCATTGTGTATATATACCACCTCTTCTGTATCCATTCATCTGTTATGGACATCTAGGTTCTTTCCATAGTTTGGCTATTGTAGACATTGCTGCTATAAACATTCGGCTACACGTGCCCCTTCGGATCACTACGTTTGTATCTTTAGGGTAAATACCCAGTAGTGCAATTGCTGGGTCATAGGGTAGTTCTATTTTCAACATTTTGAGGAACCTCCATGCTGTTTTCCAGAGTGGTTGCATCAGCTTGCATTCCCACCAACAGTGTAGGAGGGTTTCCCTTTCTCCGCATGCTCGCCAACATCTGTTATTTCCCAACTTCTTAATTTTAGCCATTCTGACTGGTGTGAGGTAGTATCTC
Organism: Meles meles; assembly: GCF_922984935.1. NCBI lineage: Eukaryota > Metazoa > Chordata > Mammalia > Carnivora > Mustelidae > Meles > Meles meles. Next base: position 47,276,500 of record NC_060077.1, read on the forward strand.
ATTGTGATTTTGATTTGTATTTCCCTGATGCTGAGTGCTGTTGAGCACTTTTCCATGTGTCTGTTTGCCATCTGGATGTCTTCTTTGCAGAAATGTCTGTTCATGTCCTCTGCCCATTTCTTTATTGGATTATTTGTTCTTTGGGTATTGAATTTGATAAGTTCTTTATAGATTTTAGATACTAGCCCTTTATCTTATATCATTTGCAAATATCTTCTCCCATTCTGTCAGTCGTCTTTTGGTTTTGTTGGCTGTTTCCTTTGCTGTGCAAAAGCTTTTGATCCTGATGAAGTCCCAATAGTTCATTTTTGCCCTTGCTTCCCTTGCCTTTGGCAATGTTTCTAGGAAGAAGTTGCTGCAGCTGAAGTTGAAGAGGTTGCTGCCTGTGTTCTCCTCAAGGATTTTGATGTATTCCTATCTCACATTGAGGTCTTTCTTCCATTTTTGAGTCATTTTTGTGTGTGGTGTGTGGAAATGGTCCAGTTTCATTCTTCTGCATGTGGCTGTCCAATTTTCCCAACACCATTTGTTGAAGAGACCTTTTTCCATTGGACATTCTTTCCTGCTTTGTCGAAGATTAGTTGACCATAGAGTTGAGGGTCTGTTTGTGGACTCTCTATTCTGTTTCATTGATCTCTGTGTCTGTTTTTGTGCCAGACCATTCTGTCTTGATGATGGCGGCTTTGTAATTGAGCTTGAAGTCTGAAATTGTGATACTGCCAACTTTAGCTTTCTTTTTCAACATTCCTCTGGCTATTCAGGGTCTTTTCTGGTTCCATATAAAATTTAGGATTATTTGTTCCATTTCTTTGGAGAAAATAGGATTTTGATAGGGGTTGCATTCAATGTGTAGATTGCTTTAGGTAGCATAGATATTTTCATAATATTTGTTCTTCCAATCCATGAGCATGGAACATTTTTCCACTTCTTTGCATCTTCCTCAATTTCTTTCATGAGTACTTTATAGTTTTCTAAGTATAGATTCTTTGCCTCTTTGGTTAGGTTTATTCCTAGGTATCTTATGGTTTGGGGTGCAACTGTAAATGGGGTTGACTCCTTAATTTCTCTTTCTTCTGTCTTGCTCTTGGTATATAGAAATGCAACTGTTTTCTGTGCATTGATTTTATATCCTGACACTTTACTGAATTCCTGTATGAGTTCTAGCAGTTTTGGAGTGGAGTCTTGGGTTTTTCACATAAAATATCATATCATCTGCAAAGAGTGAGAGTTTGGCTTCTTCTTTGCCAATTCAGATGCCTTTTATTTCTTTTTCTTGTCTGATTACTGAGGCTAGGACTTCTAGTACTATGTTGAATAGCAGTGCTGATAGGGGACATCCCTGCCAGGTTCTTAACCTTAGGGGAAAAGCTCTCAGTTTTTCCCCACTGAGAATGAAATTCGCTGTGGGTTTTTCATAGATGGCTTTTATGATATTGAGGTATGTATCCTCCATCCCTGCACTTTGAAGAGTTTTGATCTAGAAAGGATGCTGTACTTTGTCAAATGCTTTTTCAGCATCTATTGAGAGTATCATATGGTTCTTCTTCTTTTTTTTATTAATGTATTGTATCACATTGATTGATTTACAAATGTTGAGCCAACCTTGCAGCCCAGGAATAAATCCCACTTGGTCATGGTGAATAATCTTTTTAATGTTCTGTTGGATCCTATTGGCTAGTATTTTGGTGAGAATTCTTGCATCTGTGTTCATCAAAGATATTGGTCTGTACTTCTCCTGTTTGATGGGGTCTTTGTCTGGTTTGGGGATCAAGATAATGCTGGCCTCATAAAATGAGTTTGGAAGTTTTCCTTCCATTTCTGTTTTTTGGAACAGTTTTAGGAGAATAAATATTAATTCTTCTTTAAGTGTTTGGTAGAATTCCCCTGGGAAGCTGTCTGGCCCTGGGCTCTTGTTTTTTGGGAGATTTTTGATGACTGCTTCAATCTCCTTACTGGTTATGGGTCTGTTCAGGTTTTCTCTTTCTCCCTGGTTCAGTTTTGGTAGTTTATACATCTCTCGGAATGCATCCATTTCTTCCAGATTGTCAAATTTGCTGATGTATAGTTGCTCATAATATGTTCTTATAATTATTTGGATTTCTTTGGTGTTGGTTATGATCTCTCCTCTTTCATTCATGATTTTATTTATTTGGGTCCTTTCTCTTTTCTTTTGGATAAGTCTGGCCAGGGGTTTATCAATCTTACTAATTCTTTCAAAGAACCAGCTCACAGTTTTGTTGATTTATTTTACTGTTCTTTTGGTTTCTATTTCATTGATTCTGCTCTGATCTTTATTATTTCTCTTCCCCTGCTGGGTTTAGGCTTTATTTGCTGTTCTTTCTCCAGCTCCTTTAGGTGCAGGAGTAGGTTTTGTACTTGAGATGTTTCTTGTTTCTTGAGAAAGGCTTGTATTGCTATATGCTTTTCTCTCAGGATCGCCTTGCTGTGTCCCACAGATTTTGAACAGTTGTGTTTTCATTTGGTTTCATGAATTTTTTCAATTCATCCTTAATTTTCAATTCATCCTTAATTTTCTGGTTGACCCATTCATTCTTTAGTAGGATGCTCTTTAGCCTCTATGTATTTGAGTTCTTTCCAACTTTCCTCTTGTGATTGAGTTCTAACTTCAGAGCATTGTGTTCTGAAAATATGGAGGGAATGATCCCAATCTTTTGGTACCAGTTGAGAGGTGATTTATGACCCAGGATGTGATCTATTCTGGAGAATATTCCATGTGCACTAGAGAAGAATGTGTATTTGGTTGCTTTGGGATGGAATGTTCTGAATATATTTTTGATGTCCATCTGGTCCAGTGTGTCATTTCAGGCCTTTATTTCCTTGTTGAACTTTTGCTTGGATGATCTATCCATTTCAGTGAGGGGAGTGTTAAAGTCCCCTGCTATTATTGTATTATTGTCAATGTGTTTCTTTGATTTTGTTATTAATTAGTTTATATAGTTGGCTGCTCCCCTGTTAGGGCATAGATACTTAAAATTGTAGATCTTCTTGTTGGACGGACCCTTTAAGTATGATATAGTGTCCTTCTTCATCTCTTATTATAGTCTTTGGGTTAAAATCTAATTTATCTGATATAAGGATTGCCACCCCAGCTTTCTTTTGATGTCCATTAGCATGATAAATTGTTTTCTACCCCTCACTTTATTTTTTTTTATACTTTATTTATTTGACAGAGAGAAATCACAACTAGGCAGAGAGGCAGGCAGAGAGAGAGGAGGAAGCAGGCTCCCTGTGGAGCAGAGAGCCCGATGTGGGGCTCGATCCCAGGACCCTGGGGTCATGACCTGAGCCGAAGGCAGAGGCTTTAACCCATTAAGCCACCCAGGCGCCCCTACCCCTCACTTTAAATCTGGAGGTGTCTTTGGGTCTAAAACCTCTGTGTTGTTTTTAACAGGTGCCTAATTGGTTTCTCTATTTCTCTATAGCAGTCTCTGCCTGCTATCCCATGCATCATTTTTCAAGCCCAACCCAAGTAATCTTTATCAAAGCCAATGCAGACCATGCTATTCCCTGTTAGAAACCTCAAGTGGCCCTCATTGGCCTGGCATACCAGACTCTTCCTGAGCTGGACCCACAATGCCTTTCCAGAATCATCTCTGCCCCTTCCACTGCACTGCCCACATCCTAGCCATTTTTGTGCTTTGTTTATGTGACTGCATCAGCTGAGAAGCTCCCCTTCCTCCTCTTGACCAACCAAATGGGACCCTGACATCCACCACCACACTACCGCCAAATCACCTTCCTCTCCCAATCATCACGGCCCTCTCCCAACGCCATTTTATCTGTGACACCTTCTTGGGCTTGCATGCAACATTCGCACAACATGACATAAATTTTCTATCAGTTAGGGATTTTGCTTAATAGATTCCCAATTCCTGGCAGAGAGCCAGATAAATAAATAATTAATAATGGACAACAAATTATAGAAAACAGTCAATGCTCAGAGACTGAGTACTCAGGTTAAGTGATGGTAAGAATGCAGAGCGTGCAGTTGATTTTAGAATGATTTAGGTTCGTGAACATTTGCATTCGTAAAAAGTGTTGTGCTTAAAGAGGTAAATTTCAATTGTATGGAAATACACTTCTAGGGCACACCTCATTCCCTCTCAGTTCCAGAGGAATAAAGACATTGTTTTAAATAATAATGTGCAGTTTAAATAAACTCCGGGTCCTGGTCTCCAGCCTTAGTTCATAGGTGATCTCTATATAACCAGAAAGATAGAGTTTACATATCTAAATTCTACAAATTCTGTATGCCATGTACCTTTTCAATGGTCATCTCGGTGGGCGATCCAGACTTCCTGGGACAGCCCCACAGTGGAGTCAGGCAGACTGAGGGACATGTGTGATGTGGGCTGACGGGCTCTTTGATGGACCACCAGCCCATCATTGTGTTGGGCTGTTTCCTCAGTTATAAAAAGGACACAACATGGCTTATCAGACAGGATGGTTTTAAAGCCACACAGTTAAACCCTTTGGATTAGGATCTCATTAAATTTGAATATGGATGGGATTGAGGGTGAAGTTCACCCTTGTACTATTCAAGAAAGAAAAGGTTTAGAAAACCAAGAACCATATCAACCACATTGCTTAGAGGGATGTGAGAAAATACATAAGCAGAGAAACGGCCTTTCAGCCACTTCAAACACCAGGCAAGCATTTATTTGCATGTAGATGAATGACAGGACTGCCTCTGCCTGGAACTGCCTTCCTGTTTTCCCCTTGTGCCTAACTAACTTTTACTTACCCTTCAGGTCCTGTCTTAACTGTCAATGGAAGTCTCAACCAACTAAGTGACTAAGCGACTCACTCCTATTATACTCTCAGACTAGTCTAAGTCCTCCATTATTATTTTTTTAGACTAGACTAGTGACTAAGTGACTCATTCCTATTAAACTCTCAGACTATCCTACATTCTCCATTATTACTTTTTAAAATTTATTATCAGAGTGAGAGAGAGAGCACAAGCAGGGGGAGCAGCAGAGGGAGACAGAGAAGCAGGCTCCCCACTGAGCAAGGAGCCTGATGCGGGCTTGAGTCCAGGACCCTGGGATCATGACCTGAGCTAAAGGCACACGTTTAATGACTGAGTCACCCAGGTGCCCCTCCTCTTTCATTCTTTCATCTTTTCATCTTTTCATGTTTATTAAATGCTTACTTTGCATCAGATTCTGTGTTAGGTGATGATGTAGACACAATTTTCTGCACAAAAGCAACTCACTGCATCCCACTTGTGTATATACAGAACCCCCATAATGCTTTGCAGCCCGTGTCTGTGAAGGTATTGTTCTCCAAAACCAGGTTGTAAGCTCTTCGAACTGAGAGTTGGGGTCTTCCCCATCTGACATCAGCAGCAGCTGGCACAATGAGTGGCACAGAGTAAGTATTTCATAATTACATGTGGTGCGGTGAGAACACTTCCATCACCTCAAAAAGAAATTCATATCCTCTACAGTCATTTCTCATTCTTTATTATCCCCATTTCCTAAAAACAGTAATACACATTCCACCTTTCATAGAAATGGAATCACACAATGTGTTGTTTTCTGTCACATGCCTCTTTCAGGTAACATGATTTTTTTTTGAGGTTCAGCCGTGTGATAACATGCATCACCACTTCAGTCCTTTTTACTGCTAAATAATATTCCATAGTATGGATATACCACATTTTGTTTATTCATCACTCGATGAACATTCCAGATGTTTCAGCTTTTTGGCTATTATAACTAATGCTGCCATGAATGTTCATGCACAGGTTTCTTTGCAAACATATTTTTAATTCTCTGGATATATATCTAGGAGTGGCATTGCTGGGTTATATGGTAACTATATGCTAAACATTTTGAGAGAAAGAATTTCCAAAGTGGCTGCATCATTTAATATTACTGCTAACAAGGAATAAGGGTTCCAATTTTCCCACATCCTCATGAACATTTGCTAATGTGTGTCATTTATTTTAGGTATCCTAATGGGTGGGAAGCAGTATCCCATTGTAGTTTGGTTTGCACTGCCCTAATAGCAAATCATGTTGAACATCTTCATATGCTTTTAGCCATTTTTATCTATTCTTCAAAGAAATGTTTATTCAAGTCCTTTGCCCGTCTTTAAATTCAGGTTATTTATCTTTCTGGTATTATTATTATTATTTATTTATTCTGGATAAAGTTTCATATCAGATATATGATATCCTCTCAGTCTATGAGTAGTTTTTCATTTTCTTTTTGCTTTCTTTTTTTAAATTAATTTATTTATTTGATAGACAGAAATCACAAGTAGGCAGAGAGGCAGGCAGAGAGAGGAAGGGAAGCAGGCTGCCCGCTGAGCAGAGAGCCCGAAGCGGGGCTCCATCCCAGGACCCTGGGATCATGACCCGAGCCAAAGGCAGAGGCTTTAACCAGGCACCCCTCTTTTTGCTTTCCTTTGAAGCACAATTTTTATTTTAATGAAGTCCAATTTATGGTTTTTTTTCTTTTTTCATTTGCATGTTTGTTGTCACAACTCAAGATCATGAAAATTTGCTCCTATGTATTTTTCTAAGAATTTTATACTTTCAGCTTCCACATTGTAAGTTTATATGCCATTTTGAATTAATTTTTGTACCTGATGTGAGGTAGGAATTTAACTTCATTCTTTGCCTGTGGATATCTACTGATTTCAGTACCACCTGTTGAAAAGAATATTCTTTCTCCAGGGAATGTTTTTAAGAGAAATAAGAAATTCTTCAATAACGGCTGAGAACAGAACTAAGGAAATGGAGTTATTTACTGCTAATGTAGTGTTGCTATATTTAGAAAATGAAAATTCAGGACATCCAGCTAAATTTGAAATTCGGATAAATAATGAATAATTTTTGAGCATCAGTGTATCCCAAATATTGCATGGAGCATATCTATATTAAAAATTATTTGTTGTTTATGTTAAATTCAAACTTAACTGGATGTCTTGTTGTTTTTCTGGCAACCCTGTATAATGTGTCTCTATTTTATGAACCAAGATGCGATGCTGAGGCCCAAAGAAACCATTGCAGAGAGATAACTGGAATTGTCACCATCATTGGAATGCCCTTCCAGCATCTTGTGTCATATATCCAATACCATGTGACCTTGAATGTGTTTGTCTTTCAATAACTGAGTTTCTCCTATTGCAAAATCAAATTCTTACTAGAGATAAGTAGAGCCAGTAATTGTATGTAAGGCCTCTTTACACAGTGTCATATGCTTGCTAATTTAAAAAATGTTTTAAAAACCCACAAAATTATCCTGTGATTTTGAGGTTTCTTTATACTTCCCTGACAGCTTTACAGCCAGCCAGCCATTCCACTTCTTCTCCATTTCTTTTTTTTTTTTTTAAGATTTTATTTATTTATTTATTTGACAGACAGAGATTACATGTAGGCAAGAGAGGCAGACAGGGAGAGAAAGGAGGGAGCAGGCTCTCCAAGGAGCAGAGATGCGGGGCTCGATCCCAAGACCTGGGATCACGACTGGAGCCGAAAGCAGAGGCCTTAACCCACTGAGCCACCCAGGTGCCCCCCCCCCCCTCTTTTTTTAAGGGTAGGAAATTGAAAAGGCCTAGAGGATTGAGATGTAGTCCTGATATAATCTATGAGTGACATGTACTCTGTTCAGGAGGCAAATCTCTGGTTGTCCTTCAAAGGTGGCAAGAAATTTTTCAACAAGTTGATCAACATTCTCCTTTCTCTCAAGAGAGGACAGAATGTCCATCAGCCTCCAAGCAGACTTGCATCTATGCCCCTCAGGTCAGGTGTGGCTGGTTATCCTAACATAGCCCATGAACCAGGTAGCAGAGGCTGCTAAGTAGACCAGGCATCCACACTGAAGCAAGCTGTGAGAATTGCTCTTGATACATCAGAATCTATGTCAGAGTTACAGTGGAGACCTTGAACTTTACAGGCTGGAACCAGAAAGCTTCCTGTGCCTACTTTGTAAAATCCATGATTTGATAGATAGCACCACTGTACATCCATAAATGGTCTACTATTTTCTCCATTAAGCACACATGTTCCAAGATTTATAAATTGCTGCATGACTCTCTAACAGATCTGTTTGATCCTTTTGGAGGACAAAACTTAAGTGCTACAGAAATGAGACATTTACGATTTTCTGATAGAATCTTTAAATAACAACAGGTTCAAATGTCCCTTTTTTTGACCACTTCTCAAGATTTCAGAGGGGATCCCTTTATACAGAAAAGATCTGAAAATGTATTGTCTTTTAGCACTTGATAAAATTCCTTCTTTATAGCTGTTCCCACTTGAAAAGGTCTAAGAAAAATTAATGATTCTTTACAGCTTTTTTTTACCTGATTGACTCATGTGGCATCTAAGTGTAATTGTGAGATATTTACAGGATCTCAGGTTCCCCCTAGAAAAGCCCTAATATATATATATATATGTATACATATATATACACACACATATATATAGGCAACCCTATATATATAAATAATAAATATTTTATATAATAAAACCATACATATGTGGTTTTATTACAATTTTTATATAAAATTGTAATAAAACCTTAGCAAATTTTAATGAAGGGGGCCAAAATAAAAAATAATCCCAAGAATTTAGAATTCACAAGATGGGGATTATTTGAAATTTTACACATGAACCTCTATCTAATTACCTAAAATAAAATAATTATCTAAAAATAAGCATATTGTGGGGTGCCTGGGTGGCTCAGTGGGTTATAGCCTCTGCCTTTGGCTCAGGTCATGATCCCAGGGTCCTGGGATCAAACCCTGCATCAGGCTCTCTGCTCCGCAGGGAGTCTGCTTCCTCCTCTCTCTCTGTCTGCTTCTCTGCCTGCTTATGATCTCTGTCTGTCAAATAAATAAATAAAATAAAAAAAAAAGCATATTGTTTCCTCAAAAGTGTTTTGGTGATAGTCAAACTTTAAAACTCCCTTAGAGTCTGAGATACTTCTTAAGAGAAGAAGTTCCTATGTTCTTCTGATTACAAACTGTAAAACACAAAATATAATTTAAAATACTTTCAAATACAACTGGTATTTTAACCAAGGTCTTCTGCTTCACATACAACCACACACAACATTTAGATGAAACATTATCTGTAACCACTATGGGTTTAATGAGATTATATGGCTTAAATTAACATTAGCAAGATTAACAATTTAGGCATTGATAGCTTTGGTGTGGTTGATATTAACGTCAATAATAAATAAGGAGAATGTTGATTGAAAGAAGCCTAAGACCTTGGGAAAGCAATAAAAACTGTGGCATGTGAGGAGGGCTCCTTTCTGAAGGACACATTTACAAGAGGCATGGCAGTTGGTTCATAATCTCCATCATTGCCAGGACGATCACATACTCAAGGGTGTGTGGGTGTGGATCCATTTCTCCCAGCAGCCAGAGCTCCGACACCCCAGATTGCGGTTATCTCTGTCCTTGATGTTACAGCCTCTAGGGTCAGGAGTCCAGCTTGGAAACAGCTCCTCAATTACCCATTTATAAGGAGGTTTCAGTGTAGCACTCTTGACATGTCCAGATTTCATGATCTCTTCCCTTTGATCTATAACAGTGAGCTTTGTCAAAACACAGGAGTCAATGGGGAATCTTTTCAGGATGCCATAAAAGCTGAGCTAATTAAGTCATTTGACCGTTCATAAAAATCATGCATGATGGCCAAGTTGGTCTTCTTTTAGCGAGTAAAAGCAACAGGAATTCCAGTACAACTCGGAAACTACAACATCTAAGCTAAGTACATCTCCTTCTCGCTCTTTACTTCAACTTTTAAAATGTGCCTTAAAGTTTGGGAAGCTTTCAGATCAAAGAATACAAAAAGACCGTTAAGTATCTCTCACTGTAGATTCTGCAGCATGTGAACTTCAACTTGGACAGGAGAACTCAGTGCCGCACTGGGCTCCTCTTGCAGGCTTTGCCTAGAGAATTCAAATTCATCCTTCAGTGTTCTGCTCCTAGTTTTGCCTCATCTCTTAGCCACTCTGGCGTCCATTTTCTTTATGTGTAAAATTAAGAAATTAGATGAAATAATAGAACTCTAAATAATTTCCCACGTCCCAACTCTATGATTTCCAAATGATTTCTGGGGGGAAAAATCACTTCCCACTTTTACTGGAGCTCTTGTCCTGTCATTGGTGCCCAAGTGGAAGCTGGGTGTGTTTGAACTTTGGGGAGTAGAAGGTGAGGGAGGGGCCAGGAAGGTGAGAAAAAAGCTCAAGGTCAATCAAAGCCTAGGTCTTGGCTTCCTGTCTGTCCTGAAAGAGGGGATTTCCCAAGCTGCAGAGCCAGAGCCCCTACTTATCACTTGTTAGTCCAGTGTGGATAACAATCAGCGTAATTAACAATGGGGGCACACCACACAATCGAAAAAACCTAATGCTATTTGGCAACAAAATTTTCAAAAAGGAACTGTTGGCTCCCTTTTGTCTGCACTTAGGTACAGATGAAAAACAGAAAAGTCGATTAAAATCATCCTACCAACCCTCCATTACTTGACCAAAAAAAGAGGTTGAAAATAACTCCAGACTACATAATGCATTTGAAGACATTAACAGTTCTTAGTGCTTCCAGAATGTTTACTGAAGGCCGGGAGAGAAGCTGGTTGTTTACAGAACTTCCTCATTCCAGAAAGATCTGTGACTACCTAAGTGGCTTGACTGTCCCCTGTGTGCAAAGGATGTGTTTTTTGAGCATACAAAAAAGAAGGCCATCCAGTGTCTCCCATGAGGTACTGTGTGGGAGGGAAAATCAGTCTCAGCCAAATCACTGTCCTGCAGGGAAGCGCCTTACATGACCTGTGGGAGAATGAGTCAAGAAGCATCAACTTCATGAGAACAGCTTGTATTTATTTATAGCAGAAATCAGAGGATTGAGAACACATGGCTGAATCAGGAGCCAGAGTACCATGTATGAATGCGAGTGCCTACTAAGTGCCAGCAGTGCTCTAGGCCCTAGGGACTTGGGCAAAAAATGAACCCAACAGGGTCCCAGCCCTTACTGGAGCTTACAGGTTAGCAAATGAGGCAGATGGTAAAGGAATCAAGCCAGGCTGTGAGTTCCCTCCCGGCTGTGAAGAGATTAGGACTTTCCAAGCTGCAGAGATAGTTGGTCTTAAGTCAAGGTACCAAAGAAGATGAGTTGGTCCATTTTTGGTGGCATGAGACCTCGTACAACATCCATCCTCAGGACTCACAGGGTGAATAATGGGAATACATGGTGCCATTTTCTGGTTCTCAATGATTTACTAGTGACCAGGTACTTCGGTACATGATCTCATTTAAAACTGATGGGCCCTTGATACCATGTAATTGTGGTGGTGTTCCACTGGTAATGAGAATAAGCTTGGGCTCTTACAAGGTCTCAGCTAGGTGGATGGCTGAAGGCCAAGGGGCAGCATGGTGTCAGGGAGCACGGAATCAAACCCTGGGTGTCCCAACTCCCCACCCCAGTATCACTATCCCTAATCTGGGGCAGAGGGCAATGGGAGGGGAGCATATGCATAGAATTTGCCTTATATTAAGCTCAGAAATATGGCTTTATTCACTCTGTCCTCTCCCAATACAGCTTCTTAGATCAGACATCCTATCACTGAAGCTCGAGTGTAGGGACCATGTCATTTTACTAATGTCAAGATCATTTTATAAGCTACTATGGCAAAAGTTAAATGCACATATTCAAATTCCCACTAAATGTGGATTTCCCTGGACAACTAACAAAGCAGGTCAGTAGACAAGGAGAAGATTTAGTTTTAGGAGGCCTAAAAATAAAATGTGCCACTAGCATCTTTACCCAGTAACAATGAATACTAATAATACATTAAAAAGAGAAATTCGTTGGTGGGATATTTATTAGTACTCATGCAAAACCATTCATTAGCACAGTTTCCTCATTTCCCATTTTTCTTCCTTCAGTGTAATTTAATAACAGGAAAAAATACAAAATTAGAAAAAAATGTAAAAATATTTCTGGCACAGTTACATTTAACATTAAGTTTTAACCAAAATTTGCTCAGAACAAAAGAGAATCTGGAAACCATGGGAACACTCCAACTGAATGAGTAAGGTAGAAAGTGGGAGACAGAGAGAATATATGGTAAAAGAAAATATATGATTCATATTGTCGATAAAAATAGTTGTCCTTTAAACTAAAAATTTTCAATAATCCCTAAAATAAGTCATTGTCCTGGAACTCAATGGGGTCAAAATCTTTTCTGTGTCTCTTAAATTACCAGCCAGTATTTTTTTATTTCTTTTGGAGTAGGTTTTTTTTTTTCCTAATTGTTTATGAAGATTTCATTGAATTCTCTCCCACATAGCATTTAATTCTTGAAATGTGGTCATTTATGACATTTTGGATTTGACTAAACATTGGTGCAGCAGTGGGTAGTGGAAAGAATTAAGGTGGGGGCCATTCATTATCTTTGCCCCCTTAATCTATGTGCAGATCCCACTGAAATCCTGGAAGAGCCTGATTTGTTAGAGTCTCACTCTTCTGGGCATCCTAGAACCCTTTTGATCATTTGGGCTAACACCCCCTCCCCTTTTTTTAGAGAGAGAAAAAGAGGGAGAGCATGGGTGGGAGGAGCAGAGAGGGAGAGAGAGAATCATGCGGACTCCATGCTGAGCGCTTACCCAATGCAGGCTCACCACCCTGAGATCAAGACCTGAGCCAAAATAAAGAAGGGGACGCTTAACTGACTGAGCCACCCAGAGCCCCTTTACTTTTTTTTAAGGAAATGAAAGAGAATTATCAGTAGTTCTAGTGTGCCAAATTAGAGGTAGGATTGTGATAGATAGCGGTGGGGTGAAGAGGACAATGCATTTCATGAAGGAAATAACGTGAACTATTGTGGGCATGAGGTCAGGAGGACAGAACAGCTTATAGTAGCCCAGTCTGGCTGGTGCAAAGACATGAAGCAATGAAGAAAAGAAAAGGAAGGTAGGCTAGGACAAACTGGTGAGATCTCCACCACAATTAAATGATACATGCTTCAGGCGTGTCTATAGGTCTTGGCTAATCCATCTGTAAAACTGTAAGTCAGGAATCTACCCCATGTTTTTTTCCAACTCCGCATTTTCAAATGTCACACTACAGACTTGAATATTGATGAGAAGAGGTTGGTACACAGATTCAAGAGTCGTTGACATAGAGGTGACCTTTACAGCACTGGTTGGTGAATTTACCAAAGGATAATGTGCAAAGAGAAGACTAGAGGACCAAGAGTAAAATATAAGGTCACACCCATGGTCAAAGGAAAGAAGAAGGAAGCAGACCACCAAGTAGATTAAAATTTTGTGTGGAGAGGAAGAATGAGAATCAGGATGGGACCCTCCCAACAGGGTCATTACCACAAGAAATTGAGAAAGATGGAAAATGCTCAAGGAAATGGGATTTGGCAGTGAAGATTGGACTGCTGATCTTTAAAAGAACACAGTTTGTAATAAGCATGACTAAGAACAAGCAGCCCAGAGATCTGGCCCACACTGAGAATGATGAGGTAAGATGAATTCCAGAATCCTTGGTTCTCCTATGTAGCATTCCAGGTAACATGCCCACTGATGTCTTGAAGTAGGTAAGTTTGGCAAGATCAAGAAATCCAGATGAGGGGCACCTGGGTGGCTCAGTGGGTTAAAGCCTCTGCCTTTGGCTCGGGTCATGACCTCAGGGTCCTGGGATCGAGCCCCACATGGGGCTTTCTGCTCGGCAGGGAGCCTGCTTCCCCTCTCTCTCTGCCTGCTTCTCTGCCTACTTGTGTTCTCTGTCAAATAAATAAATAAAATCTTAAAAAAAAAAAAAAAAGAAATCCAGATGAACAGAACTGAAGCTCCTCCAGAGGAACTGAACAGCTTGCTCACCATTTCGACACTAGGGTTAGCTGGACCAAGACGGGGTTCGTTGGACCATGGCCATCTCATGATTCATTTCTTGCCTCTAATGGAGAAGAGGGTTTGCGGTGTTGATGCCTGATTGAGGATAACCCCTGAGTGTGTGTTACCTAGCGCTCCCTGGTATAGCCCTTTCTTCAGAAGCAGGAAAAACAGAAGAATAATTAGGAGCAAATGAAGGTGCCAGAGAGGAAGAGGAAGGTTAGACGCAGGCTCTTTGCAATGACCCTGAATGCTTGGGTGAACATTTTCCCACAAAGACGAAGTGACGAGGCCATCATGGGGAGCAAGACCCCTGGAGGGAATGGGTGCTTTCCTCCCCAAGTCATCCATACTCAATAAGAAGCACACACCAGATAACACACACATTGAAGTCTGTGGGTTGTTGGAAGCAGACACAGGCCTGTGGGAATCCCCTGAACCAAGGCATGAGAAACATTCTTTTCCTTAACACCTGTAACACTCTCCAGGATGACTGTTTCTCTTAAAGCCATAGGCATCTGTTTTCGCATTTGCTCCTTGGAGACAGAAACAGGATTACGATATATGATGTTTTTTCTCATTTCCTGCTATGTTTTGTTTCAAGTTTCTGTGACAGTTCTTGTATTCTTTCCTCCAAAAGGTGAATCTACGTATGCCCACCCCGCACCCCTACCCCTGTTGATGGGGCACAGACTTACAATGGGAATGTTTGGGGCATGGAATGTTCTGTAACCAGTGATTCTTTATCTGCTATTTTCGAAAAAAAAAAAAAAAAAAAAAAAAGGCTTTCTGCACATTTCAAGCCCACTTTGCTAGTGCAATAGAATGACCAGATAGAATCTCTCTTTGAAGATTTGGAATTGCACTCAGCTTCAGAGTCATCATTTAGATCATCATTTGGGTCATCACTGACCTCAGTGCCATGAGCCATGGGACAAGCACTGAGGATTGGAGCCAGAAGACGTGGGTTTGGGGATCAGCTCTACTTGAGGAGCCGTGAGGTTCAGAACAAGCTGCTTTAAAAACAAAAACCAAAGAACAAAATACTAAGTCTCCGTTCTCAGTTTCCTCCTGTGTAAAGTGGGGATAACAAGCAAATCTACTTACTTCACAGGATTATGTGAAGATTATGAAGATCCTCCATGAAAGCATTTCCATTAACTTAAAGCACTCTGTAACTAGAAGGGTTTTATAACTAGAGATGTAGCTCTAGGGGCACAGGAGCTCAGGCTAAATCTTTGCAGGTGAGTCGGAAAAGTTGGTGGACAAAAGAAATCCCCACATTGAGTCTGACTCCTTACTATTTATCATTTTGTTCACCAAATGGGATGCTAGGGAAAGAAAGAAATCGAAGCTGCTTTCCAGTTAGCTGCCAGTGCCCCCATAAAATAGGTAAGAAAACCAAGATTTAGAAAGTTGTCTGTTTTTAAGTGACTTGACCCAATCTCACAGCTAGCAAGTGTAAGCACATGATTCACCCCTGAAATTCAGGCCTGCAGAATAAGCTGCCAGAGGTCCTCATTTCATAATGGCTGAAACTAAAGAACAGGGGCAGAAAGATCATGGAGGGGGCATTTGCCTGAAGGGCCAGTGCCAGGACCTGGACTCGGAGGTGAGGGCCACCCCACGACGACTGGGAGAGCCGCCCTCGGGAGAGGAGCTCATGCTGATGGGAGAAGCCTGAACGGGGACATCGGAAGGCGGGATGCTTGTGGATGTCACACTGGGGGACACAGGACTCACCCCCTTTGGCAGCTTGGGCCAAATCCTCGAGCAGAGGTATACCACAATTCATGAGTCAACAAAGTAATAACATGTAGCTCTGTGAACAATGGACGGGGCAAGTCTGTAAAAAATTCCACGGCTGGGGAGAGAAGGGCCCCTCTCCCCTTCAGTCAGCGCTAGGGCTGACAGAGACAAGAGGCCAAGACCTGTGTGGGTGACGTCACTGCGGGGCCTCCACTGACGACATGGCCCATTACAGCCCCTGAGGCTGCACATGAATGACTTACATGGTGTTATTACTGCACAGATTTTCTTCTCCCTTTATCTCATTCCTGTTCTCCCACCAGTGCCTGTGTTTGAGTCAAAAGTTTAACATCTAAGTTTTTCTCATTATTCAGGCCTTCTCCCTGGGACCCCTGTTTTCCTTCTAGCCATACCTCCCCTGCCCTGAGAAGACGCACCATGCATAATGTTCTGGGGGGGTGCAGTGGCTTTACGAGCAGACAGAAGTGGGCCTGAGCCTGGGCCTGACTTTTACCGCCCCTGAGACCCCAGAAGGTCACTCAGCACCAGGTCTGTGTTGTTAGAACAGAAGAACAGGAACGCAGGTGTCATTCCAAGTTGGATTTCACATCATCGCTCACTATCCCACCCCTTTCTAACATCTCCTCCAAATTTAACATCGTTAAAATCCCTACCTTTGTGGTATGGTTGATTTGTTGTTGTTGCTTTTTAGGGGGGAATTTATATTTTCCAGCTAAGAAATCCTGAACTTTGCTGGACACATATGAACAAATCAGTTTCCCATTCACATTCTGCTTTCCTGGGATGTCGGGAGAATTCGTGAGATGCAGCCTGCAAGACACAGCCTTTTCTTGGGAGAAATAGGATGTTGACTATCACATTGGACAGAACGCTCTTTTCACAAAAGGCGAGTAACTGGCCGTTAACTGGTTTCAGATCGGTCCATCCCTGCCGTGGGCGACAACGCCTGTGGTCTCTGTCACGTGTGGCGGCTTGACTCTTCTGTGGGTGCAGACATTTCCACTGAACAGTCGTCAAGTGTCTGAGTAGCGATGTTGCCAGATTAGTAGGATTCTTTCTTCAAATGTGAGTCTAACATGTTGCTAAGAAACTTGCTCACGTGTCCCTCTCCAACTGTGTTCCTACTCTGTGTCTTCTTCTCCCACCATTCTAGGGGAGAATCCCAAATCCATCCCATAAAACGGAATTTTCCTGTAATGAGAAACCAGATCAGTTAGTGTCAGCAGCAACTCCCAATACCTATGAAGGCTAAAAAAGAAATTCAAAGTTTGGACATAGCACTGGCCATATTCTAATTATGAAGTGTGATATTTTTCATTCTTGTCTTCTCTCTTCTGTGCTATTGTACCTGCAACTCCAGGCTGAGCAGAAATGCCTTCTGGAAATGCAGTGCTCAGAAAAGAGGAGAGCAGGTCGACACAGGCAGTCAAAAACCATCTTCTTGATAAAACGCTGCCCTTTTCCTCTATGAACAACAATAGCAAAGGCCTAATTAGCTTAGTAAAGTCTATTGGAAGGAAAACATCACAGACTCTCCAAAGGCAGGTTCTGAGAAGCTGCTGCCAGCCCCAAACTCAGCAGCCCCCAGGTCCCCCATGCCACAAGAGGGGCTGGCCAGAGCCTTCCTTTCCTGGAGAATGAAGTTCCTGTGTAGGCCCCTGGATATAGTATCAGTCACTCCCTCTCCTTTTCTCCTGCTCTTTTCTTATTTCTCCTGACATGGCAAGTGGTATCAATCTCTTTTTGCTTTATGTCCATTTTGTTCTTCTATTGGGGATGAGAAGGACAGGAGGGGGGGGCGTGAATGATGTCCTCATTTTGTGCCTTCTCCTAGGTGACAGTTCACGTGAGGCCAGCAAGTGGACTGTTCTCAGAATTGTTTCCCAAGTGCTTTGCTTTGTTCTGTTTCCCCTATAAGCCTCCCTGACTTATTTTTGCTCTTGAGAAATTTGAACTCTTGATGGAATGAATATGAGGAAAACATTTTCTGTTTGTTTTCTTTTCTTTTGTTTGTTTGTTTTTATTCTGGGCCCGCTATAAAATCTCTTAGCAAGTCATTATGTTTTCATAAGGAAAACCCAAGCTTTTGTCTAGTGATCCTTCCCTTTGTTCCTGTACAAGAAGAAGGGCCTGGGAAGGTTTCTTCGTACCATCAGGGGACATCACTGACCCAGGAAAGGTCACTATGGTGGGTACATGATGATAGCACAAAGGCCAGGAGTGGAACAGGGTGCCAAGAGTAACTATTCAGGCAAGCCCTCAAGGAAGAATTCCAGTAGGACCCTTTATCTCCCAAACAGATTAAGGTGCTGATTTTGTTGACTTTAAAGCATGACAATTCTGGCCAAGTTTCTCTCAATAACGCCATCAGAGTAGGGAAGGAATCCTATTCTCTTGATGCAATTGGAGGCCTGACTCCCAATACCGTAGGGTGAGAGGATGTGCTTTTTCCAGCCATACGGGGCCCTGCCCGTCCAGAATCATTGCTTTTGAGGAGAAATGCCACTCGCTCATGGGAGTGAGCTATGTGCTTGATGGTGAGGAGATTACACAAAACAAAGCAAAACAAAACTGTTGGGAACTGTTAGAATCTGCTGTGTGTGTGTGTGTGTGTGTGTGTGTTTAGCCCATGAGAAAAATGATTCCCAGCTCTCAGACTTGCCTAAAGTATGAACGATGTTAAGAGATCCAACTTTTGATTTGGACTTGGGATTTTAAATTTAATGTGACATATTAATGAAAGCAATGTGCGGTATTTACTCAAATCATAGTTTTCTTCAGGGTAGTGCAAGACTCAGTCATGGATAAATCAGGAGCGTACTCCAGACTCTGAAAGACAAGAGGACCAGAAATCGCAATGGTGGGGGATGGGGGAGGGGGCAGACTAAAAGGCACTACTCAAAAAAGAATTACTTAGGTTTAAGAGGCAAATGATACTATTTGAGGGAAGAATTAAAAGGCGTGCAAAGTCATAAACTCCATAAAGGCCAACAGTTGTATGCCCTCTGCTCACCCTCCTGGCATGGCATACGTGTGGGGGCACTGGGGACCCTCGTGGAGTAAGAGCCCTGTGCACTTGGCTAGGCCACTGAGCATGCATCTCTCCTGAAGGTCAAGTCGCTTGATGGCTCAGCCCTTTAAATACATTTGGATGTAGCTAAGTTGTGTTTCCATTAGTGGTAACTCAAGTGAATCGAGAAACATGACATACTGAGCCTAACATTTTGTCGGGGTTTAATAACATTGGTTTAATAACACTAGTTTGATTTTAGAAGGACACATATTTTTCTATTTAAAACATTTCCCTGAGGGCTCTAAAGGGTCCAGAGCATTTTTTTTTTTTTTTATAAAGGTGAAAATGTATTCCTGAACACAATGAAAAAAGTTGGGATGCAAATGTGAAATTTTCCCTAAAATACGGGTACATGGAATTATGAAGATTCCGTAGAGACTTTCTGGGAGTTATTATTTGCTGAGTGCTTGCTGTGTGCCAGCCCAGCTGGTTTACACAGGTTGTTGGATGAATGGATGAATGAATGAATAAATGAACAAATGAACAGTCCAACAGAATATTTACTAATATTTCCTTTTTACCAGTGAGGAAACTTAGGCTTGGGAGGCTGTAAAATATCACCCCACCTGATAAATCCTGGAATAGAATTCAAACCAAACTCTCTGATTCTGTGTGATATAAAAGAGATTCAAAACAGTGCTGGGAACAATCACATGTCCTAAAAACCCTTCTGCCTTAGGCCAGCTGATGAAGAGAGCTTTTATTTTTCTCCTTGAAGTTCCTAACTTCCCCAATGAGTGCCGATGTCCTCATTCATTTTCTCACATTACTCATCTCTTTTACCCACAAAATTCTGGTTGAAATTAGTGGAATCTTCATGCTTAGGAGCTTCTAACGACATAAAGAACTGGGAATACTAACCCAATGTTCTGATCTTTTAAAAAAGCCCAGACAGAAAAGAATATTGGCCCCAGCGGTCAAAACCCAGACAACTCCAGTTTTGATGGGACAGCTCCCAAAAAGTTCAGATGCTTCCCTGAACTTATCCAAACCTTGGGCGGTCTCCTGCTTTTCCGGAGGGAACATGCTTGGTAGATGATGCACCAAGTTTGAAACACATGGAGAATGCCCTCCATGGGGACTCTTGGGTCTTATGTGAGGTTAAATCCCAACTGCACATCAGGCTGCTATGGTATTTTTTTCTCTGGAGAAATATAAGCGGCTTTGTTGTGTTGCAAATGAAATCTCAACCACACAGAAAGCACTGGAAGTTGTATTAGGTGAAGTTATCAAACCTCTGTTTATGGTCTTCATTTATTAAGCATGGACCATGTGCCAGAAACTTCCATAGATGCTTCACCTATGTTATTTTCTTTAATCTTGTCAACAAACCAGCAACATAGTTGCTATCTCCACTTAACAAATAAGGAAACTGAGGCCCAGCTTGATGAAGTAACATGCCCAGGGTCATATGGGTGGCAGTTGGGATTGGAACCAATTCTTTCCATATCCAAAATATGTGCACTTAACCACACCATCCTGTGTCCTGATCAGCCCAGAAAGACGTGAGCAAAGATTTCATTTGTGGGTGGATTTGTATCCTAGCTGTATTTCCATCTGACTGCAGCCTCCTCTGGTCCATTTCAGAAGCAGGGACGGAAGTAGCAGAGCCAGTGGGCACCTCTGGTTCTCTTATAGAAAACATGGGCAGTGTGGAAGTCATCGAGGGGAGGTCACCAGCTTCAGGCCAGGTGACAGAAGTTAATGAGTTCTGTCTTTAACTTCTGTCAAAGCAAACCATCAACGGGCTGGAACCTCTGAGAAGCCACCAGAAAAAAGTCTGACATGATAGACTAAGAAATTCATGGGTGACTTTAGAAATCAGAAATAAATCAGGAAGAAAAAACAACTGATGTGCAAGTCAATTCCCTAAACACTAGAAATTCACAGAATCACTAAAAGTCCCCTTAACTTGGGCCTGACTGAAACTGTGGTCACTTCAGTGTAGTAATTTAAATCAACTGTTTATTTTGGCTTCCCTTCTCAATGACTTGTTCTAATCGAAATGCTTTGATGAGATGTACAAAAGGAATAAAAATATGATTGAGAAGCCAGAGAGTAATATCTTGGTTTAAAACAATTGTGAACATAAACTTTAATCTCTGGCCATGTTATAAGGGCTATTTTGACTGACTGGGACAGAGAATTTTAAGATACTATTCAGAAAAGAATTTTGGGTTTCAGAGTGGGTATAAATGCATTCTAACACTACCCTTACAGAATGTATTTCCACCAAAATGCCTCTTATTCCACCTATAGGTCCATACACATTTGATATCTAAAACTCCATGTTTTGGAGGCTTTTATAATAATCTATGGCTTATAAGAAACTAAGGTCAGCTTCATGCTGAGTTTGAGCAATATTTGGGGGACCTGGGCTCCTGCCTCTCCTACAAACAAACCAGTGGGTTTTTCTCCTGCTTTACATGAAGTACTTCCATTGATCTACCTAAAATTCATCTGTGGGTAGTGTGCTTACCTGAACTGGATATTAGCTTCCTGAAACCATTAGCAACAATAAAATACAAATGTTTATATTTATTAAAATATTACCATATATCAGGTATCTTCTAGCAGAACTAGGTTTGAAGCACAGCCAAGCTATTTGATGACCTGTGAGATCATGGATAAGTTACTTATCTCTCAAATGATCAGTTTTCTTATCTACAAACTGGTGATAATAATACATTGGTTTGAGAAAGATGAATGCCATATGATTTCACTTACATGTGAAATCTAAAAAACAAATGAACAAACAAAAATCAGACTTTTAAATACAGAAAGCCAACTTGGTGGTTGTCAAAGAGGAGATGGGTGAGGGATGGGTAAAATAGGTGAAGGTGATTAAGAGCTAGAAACTTCCAGTAATGAAAAAGTAAGTCAAGGAGATGTAAAGTACAACATAGGGAATATAGTCAATAATACCGTACTGATGTTGTATGGTGGTGAATGGTGACTATACTTTCCGTGGTGAGCTATGAAGACTGTAGAGAATTGTCAAATCACCATGTTGTACACCTGAAAGTAATATAACATTGTATCTTAATTATACTTCAATTAAAAAAAAAGAGAGTTGCAAGCAGAACCTGAAAACTAAAGGAGACTTAAAACACTAAGAACCAAAAACCTCAACAACACAACACCTGTTTTCAGAGACAAGTCAATAAGTTAACATATGTTGTATTCGTTTGCTAGGGCTGTCATAATACCACAGAGCTGGTGGTTCAAACAAAAAAAAAAATTATTTTCTCACAATTCTGGAAGCTAGAAGTCCTGGATCAAGGTGTCAGAGGGTTGATTTGTTCTGAGGCCTCTCCGCTTGGCTTGTCCATGGTTGTTTTTGCCTCCAAGTCTTCACATGGTCTTTCCCTGTGTGTGTCTGTGTCCTAATCTATTCTTTTATCCAAGGAGGCCAGTCAAATTGAATTAGGCCTATCCTAATGACCTCACTGTAACTTAATTATCTTTCTACAAACCCTGTCTCTACATATAGTCATATTCTGAGATACTAGAGGATTTCAACATATGAATTTTCGGGAGAAAACAATCCTAAAACATATGTGAAATGCCTAGAACGTGGTACACTTTCAATAAATGCTAACTCCCCTCTCCTCCCCACTTCTAAGATTTGGTGTAAAGACGACACAGATTATGAGGTACATGGTCTTTGAGTGGACTTTCATGTTCTTTAACAGACACGAAAATGTAAAATAATCCCATTAAAATGGGATGCCCATGGCTGCACATTGGCAGGCCTTCAGTTTAAAAACAGAGGCAAACGACTTCATTTTACATCTCAGAAAGTGTGTGTCAAGGCATAAGGAGGAGCTTTTACTTCCCGGGCTCTCAGCTCCCATTGATTCAACTTCTAGTCAAAGTCAAACAAAAAGCTAGAATGACAGTGACAGCAAGGACAGTGTCACGAGGTGGTAGCAGCAGCTCCCATCTACTGAGGACAGACTCATAGGAAGCTCTCCAAGTGCAGTCTCCATTTCATCTATCACATCTTCTACAAATGAGTAGCTGTGTGTGGTCTTTCAAATAAACTGAAGATTTTTTTTAAGACTTTTTTTTTTTTTTTAAAGAGAACACATGAGGAATTTCTGCACACAAGAAAGGGTAAAATCAATGTTCATTTCATGAGAAGACTCACCAACCTAGATGAGGTTTGCTGATATTTAAGGACAAATAAATCATGTCTGAATTGACTAGAAAATGCTGACATCCACTTTTGGAAGCAGAGCACATTCTGGAAAGCAGATTGCTTGATAGGTGCTGACTGACCAGGACAGCTGGAGATGACCTGCTTTCGAGTCCCTGTCCACCTAGCACACTGCTCTGCTTGCCCTGAAGACAAAGAAATATCTGTGGACGGAATGCTGCCCCACCCCATCGGACTTCGGAGTCGCTCTCTCCTTTTGGGATCAGCATGGCTAACAGCTCTGATGGACTCACTGTTCAAACAGCCGTCCATGCCCCTCTTCTGGACACTCAAAAGAACCCCAAGAACACACTGCTGCAGAAGGAGAGAGGCCATCACTTGGCCCCTTTGTAATTTACTCTCAAGTGCTTTGGGGGTTTTATGCAAGAATCTCAGTCACGTGAACGTATGTGTAAAACAATTGTTGGGAAAGTAGAAAAAGCAAACTTTGACATTTTCAAGATTTTAATTTAGTGGCACTTCTACATCTACCTCCCAAGAGAGACAGATGTGGCAGCTGCCATTGACATTTGATGGAAACACACATTTTGAAATGTTGCAAGTCATAGAAACATCTAGGCCATGGTGATGCCTGTCAGATTCTGCTTTGTCTACCCATTAGCTCAATGCAAGCACCCATCAGGAAGGGTCAAGTGGACATTGCTTTAGGTAAGTCTTCCAGACTTGAACAAACACACAGGGGAGACAGATGCACGGGGAGAGCTGCTTCCTGTCAGCTCGCTCTCTGGACATGCTCAGGCCTGCGGGCAGGGCTTTTGAGTTTCTGGCCTACAGTCAACCCCATTGAGCAGCAGCCTTGGCTGGGTCATACGCAACATTTTTTCTGTCTGAAGGATGACCTGGTTAGCAAAGGACAAATAGTAGAGCTCCCAAAAAATAATTAAGTCTTTGGACCCCTTTCCGCAAACACAAATCTGTGTGAGGTTTTCTGGAGCACGCGCTGTAGACTGCATTCCAAAGGCCAAAAGGCAAAACACCACACTGGTCAGTAACCCATGTTCCCTCCATAAATAGCACTATGCCTTTCTGAAGAAATGAGACAGAATGTTAGACAGTCCCATCTGTGGTACCAGCCAGATGGAAGCTTTCACTAACAGACGGGAATACGACAAAGACAACAACAGGGACGGACAGAGGACCAATTCAGTCAAAGCACAGTATGTCGGGACAATTCACTTAACTACTTGGGGCCTCAGTTTCCTCAGCTCCAAAGTTAGGCTAATAACTATGTTCCATGAGGTAATCCATTTAACGGGAACACAATCACTGAGCACCTACCACATGTGCAATACCAGGCTAATGGCTGGTGGTAAAGACCAAGAAAATGTGAGGGCCCAACTGAGCAGCTGCCTCATAAAAGGCTTCCCCAAAATGTTTGTTGACTTAGAAAGAAGGGTTGGGAAAGAGATATCCCTGGGTTTCCTTTGCAAATGTGGATATTTATTCCGATTCCTTTGAATTATTTGTTAAAATTATTAAAAATCACTTTCTTCTAGGCATAATGATTAAGTACTAGAAACAGACAACCAAGACCCTGGGAATAGCGAGTTAAGACAGGAACAGTGGGCTCTGTTCCACCTCAGGGGACCTCAACTGAGCTATGACATACGTGAATAGATGCCCAGGAGAATCCATGGCTTCAGATCTAAGTCCAAAGAGGTAAAGAGTGGAGGGGAAAGGTGCCAGGGGTGGGGGGTGATGAAAGGGGCAAATTTCTCTATTACAGTGAAAAGTATAGGATAATTCCTAGGAACACACTAACAGACATGTTTATCCTGTGAGCAGGCTTAGTGATTTCAGTGGTTGGCTGGAGGGAGGGGAAAATCGAGCTAACATTAATCACGCTCCCAAGTCCAACTCTAGCTTCTCAGAAAAGAGACAATAACTGGTCACACCATCCTGGTCCTCACAACAGCCAGGGTCAAGGCCTGGCTGGAATTACCCAACAGGATTTCAGACGAGGTCTGGAAACATGTGCATGTAAGCTTCTTCTGGAATGCATGCTGCGTGCAGAAATGGATTTTTCTCAACCTAATTTTAAGAAAATCTGAACTTCAACCTAATTTTAAGAAAATCTGAACTTCATAAGAAAAACTGGGTGCTTTAGAGAATCCCATCCTTCTTTTTTTCTCTCAAGAGAAGCATTTTGTGGCCCAAACCAGCCAATAGCACTAACCACACCTATCTCAAGCCCAAGTTTGGACAGTCACCTTTTTTTATTCAATAGAAAAATAGAAATCCTTTTTAAACTACCATGTATCATCCAGTTGCCTTTTCCTTGTGCTGTGGGGTTTCTTTTGGCATTCTCACGCTCCTCCAGAGGTTAACAGAAGGTTAGCAAAGGTGACCTCGGGGAGCAGAAGGAGCTGGTGCTTCCAAACCTCCCTGGGTGGGGACCACAGATGGCAGGTCAAAGTCGACATCACTCTTCAGCTGCCTGGTATGCACCTTATGAAACCAGGCACACCCACGCTAAAATAACGAACTGGCCCGCACTCAGGGAAAATCACAAATGAGTTTCTTCTTCCCGTGATATATGTAGAAGCAAAGGGTGGAGGTTGGGGATGGACAGAGGAAGAGACGAGGTGAGACATGGGGAGGTGGCAGACAGGGGAAGTAAGGCGCACCCAGCGTCAGATGCACCCGATCTGCGAGGAGACCCTCCGAACGCTGGAACGCCTTCCGTGCCAAAGACGCTCAGGATGAGTCCAATTTTAGCCCAGGAGAAATGAATCATCTATAGGGCAAAAGGTTTAAAGAGAAAAAAAGTATTATTCCAAGTATGCAGCTCTGTCCACATCCAAAACTTCTAGGTCAAATACAGTGAGGAACTGATGTGGGAAAAAGAAAGCAGCCTGACCTCTCAGTGCTCTGGGTCGGCTGGCAGCTGTCCTCGTCCTCACACCACTCATGTCCCGGCCCTGTTGGTGGGCTCTGGGAGGAAAGCTCAGGCCTTGTACCTCTTACTGCTTGGGGAATGCAGGCTGGGAGTTTCTGACTTGTACACCCTTTAATTAAAGGGAATATGGCATTTTCAAGGATGATGATGATGATGATAGAAACACCTCAAAGAAGAATGGGGGCATGCGCAGGCTTATGTATTATTCCAAGTTCTGTGGAAGGCGAGAGGGTCTGAAACAGTAAAATCTCGTTTACTCATGCAGCTCTGAGTAACTGAAGGGGGAAAGAGCTCAGAAAATAATTGATTAGATGCCAATTCACATAGCTCACTTAGTCTGCTTTTTATTATCAGTATTTCTTTAAAAGGCTAATAGATCCTGTTCTTGACAAGCATGAAGCCAGAAGGTGGGCTCTTATCCAGTGTTTTCATTTTTCAGCCCTCAAGAGGCAATGATTAGATCTTACTATTGAATGCACAAACCACACTCACTGTGTGAACTCACTGAGAGAACTCCCCACCTAGGGATTAAAAAAAAAAGTAGAATTTTATTGGAAGGACTGTAAAAGGAAGAGGGAGGAGCATTCTGGGTCTCTTTGGGCCAACTGATTAGGGATGAGTTGATTTTCTTATGACCACTCTAAAGCTACTCTCCCGGGGAGGAGGGAAACGTGAGAAGACTGGACTTCAGTGATTTAATTCCAGGTCTAAGAATAGCCAAACCTGGGCTGGAGAGCAAAAGTCAACCAGTGAAAGCATTCGCGAAGCGATCGAAAATCCTGTGAATCCTAGGTCATTTTTGTGAGTGGAGTTTCTCTCTTCCCCATCTTATAAACTGTCACTGAACTTAGGATGGTATGCCTATCAGTTGAGGCCCTCCCCAGATTGCATGATCTAAAACTGAGCCACAAGGAGCCAAAGGTGATTAAAACGTGCTTCCAGTCATAACTTCATGGCAATGCTTCTCAAAGGCATCCTTGGCTCCAAGAAGCGCTGGACACATTTTATTCATTACAACACAGTCTATATCAAGTCGCCACACATTGTATCTGCGTCTGCCATTAACTACCCTCAATGTATCCTAAACGTGCAGGGCTCTCTCCTTCCTAATGGGATTGATTAGTGAGTCTCTGGGTGTGCCCTTGAAGGTTAGCTCTCCACTTCCTTCGCCAGTCCAGTGAATGAAAAGAGAAAAGGTTTTTCTCCAAGGAAAAAGAAAAGACATGCAAGTGAATGGATGGCCTAAATCCTAGCCTTTGGGGTTAGCTCCTAGATAATCCCAGTTACTTCTGAGGGTGGCGGACTCCTGCTGTAAGGTGCTGGAGAGGCTGCCTGGGCTGGAGCTCCTTTCCAATATTTGGTTGGTTAGATAAAAATACCTTTCAGTTCTTGAATATTTTGCTGTGCTCAGTTTTTCTGAGCAATTACCCTACTCTTAAGAGAAGCTAAGAAACAATGGGGCTGTTTGAGATAACGAGACAGTACACACAACTCTAACTCATACACAGCCATCAAATTTTTATAGGTTCCTATCTGTGATGCTGTAACTAAGGAGTTTTTACAGTTATCAGGTTAAATTTCTCTTCTTTGGGGATTATAATTCAGCTATAAAATGTTTCTCTTAAACTGAAACTTGGTATGCAAAGTCTTAGATCAGAATAAAAACATTATTAGAAATTTCCATAAATGTCACTTATATCATTAAAAGTTATTTTGTAAAATAGTTAAAACCATATCTTTAGAACCTATGCAAATGTGATTTAGAATTACGTGTTTCTTATTTCTTTCTTATTTGTTTATGTACGAATATGTTCGCCTACCTTTTAAAACAATCAGGTTTTTCATTATACCATTCCGATTACATTGTTAAACAAATTAAAAATTACCTTTCAATATTTACAGATTAATATTGAGAACATAGTCTCCAGCATAACAATGTGTAGAAATGACAACATAGATGAGTCCAGATAGTAAAAAGGCAATACACAAATCAATCTTATTACTTTAAGGGCACATTCAATGTCTCTTATCAATGCCATTGTGCACTGACAGTGAGCCCCTCTGTGTTCCCTGGGAGCCGTGAGAAGCAGGTGATAACACAACCCCAGGGAAAGCAACAGGTGAGGGGGTTGAGGGCAAACCCGTCTTTTACATCCTATTAGAGGTGAGACGCCACTACAGCATTTCCCCCACGGTATCTCACAAATATAAATATAAATACACATATATATATTTTAAGGGAGGTTAAATATGTTTGAGCCTTGGGAAATTTGTTACTATAACCACAGCACCATCGATGTGAAACCCATATACCATTGTACTCCATTACTGTTTTGTCTACCGTGTTTTTCCCAGTGCTCAGCCAGGGGGCGCCTGGGTGGTACAGTTGGTTACTCAAGCAACTCTTGTTTTTTGGCTCAGGTTGGTGATTCAGGGTCATGGGATGGAGCCCCGCATCGGTTCCATGCTCCATGCAGAGTCTGCTTAAGACTCTATCTCCCCCTCCCTCTTCCCCTCCCCTACAAAATAAATAAATCAATCCTTACCAAAAAAAAAAAAAGAAAAAGAAATGTTCAGCCAGGTTCTCACCCCTGGCGGCTCCATGGGTGTATGTATTCAAAGACTGATAGGCAGTTGGGAAAGGTGGTTGTCACACATTCTTGTGGAATTTAAAGAGTTGACGCCATCATACCAACTACTAACACTATATTAAAAAGGCAACCACACTTTTTTCCCCCAATTTTTCTAATTGAAGTCCTTCTATTAGATAGGGTTTGTTCACTGCCTCCCTGGTGTCTGTTGTTTTCTCACACTCTTGGCTGACTTACCTTTACTCCCTGGGCACTTGGGAACACACTCCCTTTTGGGTGGAGGGGCCTCTCAGAGCTGCCAAATTCAGAGTGAGTTTGTCCTCCACAAAAAAGTAATTAAAATGTTCCAATGTAGTTCCTCTGAGAGGCTAGAAGCTCTCGCGTTCTCTCCTGCTACTTTATCAAGTAGACATTGAACACCGTTAACAGTGCCAAAAATAGAATGTTTTTTTAATCGAAATAATATATGTATTTATCCTAAAGGCCAAGTGAAAGTCCACTATTCTCTTTTTAGATATTTTTATTGGATGGTGTTTGCATGTGTGTGTGTGTGTGTGTGTGTATGTGTGTGTGAGAGAGAGAGCCACCCCAGATGACAGCCAGATTGTGTCCCCATCTAATGGGAAGTCCACACTCTATGCTATTTTTCAAAGAGGGGCAGGGAGAATCCCTGAGAATTCACCAGTCACTTCCAATTTTTATCATTTCACAGTTACTTTCAGAAATGGCTTACGATGAGCAGCTCATTGAAGCCCAGGAGTAACTTAATACATAAAGAGAAATGTTCAAAACCTTGATGCCTTTTGTTTGTAATTTCCTTGTGTGTTTTATGTCCCCCAGAGCAGATAAACAAGGGGTGTTCACTAATTAGAGTCAGAAACCTCGCAACCCAAAATGTCTGGAAAATCCCGTGTTCTGCTAGTTCTAATATACCCGCATCAGCCATAAGGGATGTCTAGCAGTACAAGACCATAAAATCCCTTCATGTTTTCTGTTTTAGGGAAATCCTGCGTGGTTGCTCTAGGGTCATAAAAAATTACTAATGTGTTTTCTCATGGCACTGGGCCATAACATAAGGCCCTGTGCAACGGTATTGTAAGCAGCCTGTAATCACAAACAAATGTATTCCACCAGCAGATGAGATGTTATATGAGAAAGTGTGAGAGGTTAGAGCTCGAGTCTTGGTGTCAGCTCTGAAGCAGGTCCCTCCATAGCTGAAGGCCCCAGAGGCCATGCAAATGAAAATGACAGTGCCTGGGAGATGTGGGGTGGGAAGGGGGATGCCAAGAGAGATGAGGTCATCCCAAAGAACATCCAGCTTCCCTCTGAACAAGAAGAGGCTTCAACTCTCGTGCTATCTGGATGAAGAAAGGAGGTGAAGTTTACGGGTCAGGTTGAGGGAGATGTGGGAATCCCCATGAGGAGAAGACAGGTGACATTCGTGGAGGGTCCCAGGAGGTGGGGATGGGTAGCCAACTCTGGAGTCAGCAATCCTGGAGCCAGCCTTGTATCAGCAAGGGAAATGGGGTTTCTGTTTCCACCACCACTTATCTGTTATGTTCAGTGGTTAGGTTAGTGCACGTGGAGGCAGATGGTTAACATAAGGGCAAGGCTGCTTGCCCACTATAGGTCTGGCTTGGTAGGACATTCAGGGCTGCTTTCATAGACCAAGTATCATTGGCATCGTTCTGTCCCAGATGAAAGGAAACTCTCATAGAGAAGCTGATGTGTTTTGCCTTAGCCTCCAAAAAAGGAACTTCTGAGCTGTGAACAGTGACGTTTCTCCAGGTGAGTTTCTGTCCCAAGCAGGAGTGTTTTCCAGAATTTTCAGATGGGGGTCTGGGGGGATTCCATAGGAGCAATACAATTAGATTACTGGGAAACAGTGCAGTGACCCAGAAACAGTGCTGTACAGTGGAAATGTACAAGTTAAAAATCCTGGCTCCACCACTCCCTAACTGATTTTGAGCAAGTTATTTATGCTTTCCAAACTTTGGTTCCCTCTTCTGAAAACAGGGAGAGAAATATCTGCCTTAACGATTGTTGTACAAGTAAATCTCCCACTTAAACACTACTCTTATGCCAGCAACTGCAGGTCTTTTCTCGCTGGCCCGAATTTCTTTTCTAAGTTTCACAACTGTGTACTCTATCCCATGTCTCACAGGCTCTTCGAACCAAATGTTCCAAATGGAAAACATCATATTTCTTTCCCTCTAACCTCACAGATCTGTTTTCTACTCAACTAAAGATGCCATCATGCGTCGCCAGAAAGCTTAGAAGTCTCTCGAATTTCTTTCCCCCTCATCACCGCTCTCCAAGCACAGAAGCCAGCAAGCATCAGTTCTTGATTCCGGCTCTTTTGAAGCTCACTAGCTGTGTCTCCAATCTCTAGGTTAGGTGCCACCATTCCAGCCTAGCGCATTCCAAGAGTCTCCTGTCCCTAAGGTTGGCCCATTTTCCACCCTCCATCCAGAGAGACCTTTGGGAACAGCAAGTCCTTTTGGTTCACTCCCTTCCTTACACAGCTTCTCACTGCCCTCGGGATATTTCTTACCCCAGCTGGTCAAGATCCAGTCCTTTCTTAATACTGTGGAGTCATATTTGGTCTCCACAGTTCTGGCACCGTAAATTCTCTCTATACTGAACTCTGTTGACTTTCACTCATCTCTGAGAAGACGTTGTCTTCGCTTCCTGGAATCGGCTTCCCTCACCGCCCCCTCCCCTTTACCTAATCACCACTCATTCTTCAGGTCAATGTAGATATCACCTCCCATAGGAGCTTTGCCTGCGCCCCCAAAGCTGGCTATGCGCCCTCCTGTGTGTGGCCACCATAGCTTATAATCTCCTTACTGCAGGCACAGGACATTACAATACCAGACTCTCCTAGAACTGTCAGTCTCTACTAGAAAGTAAACTTTTTAAGGACATTGTATCTTCTTTAAAGGAAGGAAGTGAGGGAGAGAAGGAGGAAGGGACTCATATGACATGTTAAGCACCTAGTGCACAACCAGTCACATACCAACAAATGCGAGTCTCCACTCTATAGTGATAAAATGCACATCTCACGTTTCTTAGGCAGGTCCCATAATTACTTTTTCACACTCACTTCACATCTAGGCATGCTAAATTTCTACCATCAGCCAAGCCGCCCCCAAACCCAACAGGCTATATCAGTTTCAGAAACCTCCAGACCGGAGGTTTTGTTTGTCCAACAAGGTCTCTCATCTCTTTCACTTTTTTTTTTTTTAAATTAACAGACTTTATTTTCTAGAGTAGTTGTGAGTTTACAGAAAAATTGAGTGGAAATTACAGAATTCTCATATACCTTAATTCTCACCCACACACAGTTTTCCCTTATTATTAACATCTGACATCAGTGTAGTACATTTATTACCACTGATGAACCAGTGTTGATATCTTTTTATTAAATAAAATCCATAGTTTAGATTAATGGTTACCCTTTGTATTGTAGAAATTTGGAGGTTTCAACAAATGTATAATGACATGTATCTGCCATTATGACATCATACGGAACAGTTTCATTGTCCTAAAAGATGCCAGTGTTCCATTTACTCGTTGTTCTCTCTTTACCCCTTCTCATCTTTTCAAACCCTTGGCAACCACTGATCTTTTGATTGTCTCTGCAATTTTACCATTTCCAGAATGTCATGTAGTCAGAATTCCACAAAATGTAGCTATTTCAGATTGGTTTCTTTCACTTGATAATGAGCAATTAAGTTTCCTCCCTATCTTTTCATGGCTTGATAGCTCATTCCTTTTTATCACTGAATATATATTCCATTATCTGGATGTGCTATACTTTGTCCATTTACCTATTAAAGGACTTTTGGGACAAGTGTGAATAAGCATTTCTGTGAACATTTCTCTGTGGACATGAGTTTTCAACTCCTTTGGGTAAATACCAGGGAGCACAATTGTTGGGTCATCTGGTAGACTAGATTTAGCTTTGTAAGAAACTGCCACATTGTCTTCCAAAGTGGTTGCGCTATTTTGCATCCTCACCAGCAATGAATGAGAATCCCTGCTGTTCCACATCCTTGTCAGTATTTGCTGTTGTCAGTGATTTGGATTTTCTTCATTCAAACAGGTGTGTAGTAGGGTCTCATTGTTGTTTTAATTTGCAGTTCTCTAAAGATACACCTTGAGGATCTTTTCATATGCTTCCTTTCCGTCTGTATATCATCTTTGGTGAGGTATCTGTTCAGGCTTTGGGCCACGCTTTGTTGTTGCTGTTGTCCAAGGTTTATTGGAGATATTACAGTCCAGCAGAAAGATTCAAACAGTTCCACATGGTGTTTTGAAATTCATCCCAACTGTAGGCTGAGTGACCTGTAGACTGGACACACTGCCAAAGTCCAAGAGTTTCAACATGCCCTTAGTGTCAGGATCTACTTCCATGATCTCCTGATACAGGGCTGAGACATGAGGAACATCATTCTCTCTCCTTTCTCTCTCCACCTCCTGCAGCTTGCTGGAGATCCCTCTCTCCGGGCTTCTCTGAATCCCCTTCACCAGATGTGTGACATGGCCCACTATCTTGTCACAGAGCGTCTTGCTGGGAATAACAGTGATATCTTTGCACACAGGCCTGTTGGTGTGGAAGTTCTCTAGGCACATGTCGTACTCCTCAATTATGAAGGCAGCTGCCTTCCTGGTTTTGGTATGAACAGCCCAGGTTGGTGGGAATGGTAAAAGAGAAGTTTTGGCCTATTTCTTACTTGGGTTGTTTGTTTTTTTATCATTGAGTTTTAAGAGTGCTTTGCACATTTTGGCTACAAGTCCTTTATCTGATGTGTGGTTTACAAATATTTTCCCCAGTCTGTGGCTTTTTTTCATTCACACAATCTCCTTCACTTTTCAATGACAGTTTTGAGGGATGTAGAACCTTGGCTTGATGGATTTTTTTTTTTCAACATTTTGGATATTTCACTCCACTCTCTTGTTGCTTGCATGGTTTTTGATAAGATGCCCAATGTAATTTGTATCCTTGTTTCCCTATAGATAAGATGTTTTGTTTTTCTAGTGTCTTTTTCTTTTTTTTTTTTTCCCCCTTCGAACGGGGGTGGTGGGGAGAATAAGCCTGCATAAGCCAGGGCTGGGGAGCGTCAGAAGGAGAGGGAAAGAATCTCAAGCAGACTCCACTCCTAGTGCAGAGCCCAACATGGGGTTCAGTCTCACAACCCTGAGATCATGACCTGAGTGGAAATCAAGAGTCAGACACTTACCTAACTGAGTCACCTAGGTGCCCTCCTTTTTCTGGCTTCTTTAAGGATTTTCCCTTGGTCACTGATTCTCTGAAATTTGAATGACATGCCAAGGTGTATAGCTTTAAATATTTATCCAACTTTGTATTCTCTGAGCTTCCTGGGTCTGTAGTTTGGTATCTGTTCTTGGCCATTATCCCTTCAAATATTTTCTCTACTCCATTCTCCTTTTCTTCTCCTTCAGATATTCCAACAATGCATATGTTTTATCTTTTATAATTGTCACACAGTTCTTGGATGTTCTGTTTTATTTCATTTCCATTTGTTTTTCCTCTATGCATCTCAGTTTGGGAGGTTTCTGTTGACATATCTGAAAACTCACTGACTCTTTCCTCCTTCATGTCCAGTCTCCTGATGGATCCATTGCACACACATTCTTCACTTCTATTACAGTGGTTTTTACATACAGTCTTTCTTTCTTACAGTTCTCATCTCTTTGTTTACATTACCCACTTGTTCGGCCTATTGACTCTTTTTTTTTCCATTAGAGCCCTTAACATAGTAAATATAATTATTTTAAAACTAATAATTCTAGTAACTGTCTAATAATTCTAGCAACCGTGTCATAGCTAAATCTGGTTCTGATGCTTGCTCTCCTTCTTTAGGCTGTGTATTTTGTTTGCTTATTTTGCTTTGTACTTTTTTGGTTGAAAGCCTCACACGATATATCAGGTAGTAGTAGGCCTTTAGTGTGAGGTGTTATGTTAGTCTAGCTAGGAGTTGGGCTGTATGGAATATTTGTTGTAGCTGCAGGTTCCAGAGACTTCCAATTTCTCTTCCCTTTGTTTTATCTCCCTTGCCAACTTTGGGCTTTCCTAAGTACTTCATCTTAGACAAAGCCTGTGTCTTGCAACTCTTTCAGCTGTAGGCCATTGTTATTATATTGAAGCCCTGCTGGGTGGTAGTGTTGGGACAGGTGTGGGGGAGGGGAAACATTCTATAATCTTATTACTACACCTCCGTGTCTTAATGGGCCTGTGTCCCTGGGCTGTGACTTTGCCAGCTGTTTCTTAGCTATCTGCCCTTCCTCCTCAGATAAGACAGGAAGATTAGAGAAGTGTCTATGAAAATTAAGTGTAGGGCAAAACTGTTTGGGGCCTTAGTGTACATTGTCTGCGCCTAGGAGCAGTTTTAGGTCCACAGGTATTGAAAAGAGTGAGAAGGACAAAGCTTTCGGGAGACCTAACTCTGAAGAAAGGCCAGAGATGCTGGGATTGCCTGAAACAGAATGTGGAGCAAGAGCGTGGTGGCTGGGGCGGTAGGTAATGATGTGAACCGGCTCCTCTTTCCTCTGTGGGCTAAAGGAATAAACAGGGAAGTCTTGGGCTAGGAGATAAAATGCAGGTGAAACTAGTAAGGGAGGTTTGAATTTTAGATTCAAAGATTGAGAGAATGGATGAGTCAGCTAGACAGAAACTGCAAGTTACAGAAATCATGGTCAGTGAACTAAGCTATATCAAGGTCCTGTCAGTGATCCTGTGCAGCAACTATAACAGAGACTGGAGTGTGTCTGCGACCAGGAGAAACCAGCCCATGAGAATGCATTCAGTGTAGACATTGCAGATTTGTCCTGTCTTTTGCTGCCTCTGACATTTGGCATGCAGAGTGAAAAGGATATAATATCGAGAAGGATATATGTATCGACAAGGATATATCAAGAAGGTTTCCCGATAGCAGAGCATACAGATATTTAAATGTTGCGATCTGAAGCATTTCATGATCCTAATTTAGCGACTGACGTGCCCAACTGACACTTTGAATCCAGGTGTAAGCCCCACTCCATTCCTCCTGTAATTCACAACATCTCATTCTTCCCTTTTTGATTGGCTCAAATGAGGTGATAATAACACTACCAAACAGCCCAGTTTGCTCAAGGTCAAGAATGGGAGAAAAAATGGCTCCTCGTTTTTCAAACAGTTTCTTTTTTACAACAGAAAAATTCTGCTTTAGTCTCACTGCTTTATCGTTATCTCTGATGTGTAGGCTTACTTCAATATTTATTCACATTTTAGTAAGGAGTTTTCCTCTTTCGAAAGAACAGACTACACTCTGGAGAAGAAACCACATGAAGGAGGGACAACAGAGCAAAGTAAATGGGAAGGGTCTGCTGTTCCCTGATACAGGGACAGGCGTATCCATTTATACAAGGACACGATGTATAAGGGAATTGAAACAAAATAAAGCAACACCATCCAGCTTCTTGTTCTTTGGGGTGGTGTAAACAGATAAGTGGTCATGGAGACAATTTCCTCAGAGTCTTGTGTATGAGCTTTACTTGAGATTTGCTTCAACACATGGCTTAGAGCAAAATATGACCATTTGTTCAAAATATTTATTAATATTTTTCTGACCAATTACGTACCAAATATTATTCTCAGCAGACATAAAGCAATAAAAAAAACATACACACACACAAAATCCCTTGATACACGGAGCCTACATTTTGTGGATGAGAGGGAGAACTCAGTAAACAAGTAAAATAAATAACATATAGAATAGTGATACGCGCTACGGGAAAAAATTAAACAGGAAAAGGGAAGAGAGTGCTGGGGTAAGGGATATGGCTGCAATTTTAAGTCGGTTGGGGAAGCTTCTCTGATTAGGTGATATCTGAGCAAAGACCTGAGGGCCGTGTGGGAGTGAGCCATGTGGCTCCGTGGAGGGAGAATGTTGCAAACAGGGGGAAGAGTTAGTATACAATTCCCAAGTCAGGAGAATTCCTGGAATGTCAGAGAAACAGAAAGGAGGCATGTGGCTGGAGAGGTGTCAGACCTGGAAGAGGAGAAGGAGATGAAATCAGAAAAGTTTTAGGTGCCAGGTCGTGGAAGGCCTTGTACGTCATTGTAAGGACAGTTTTTTCTTTACTTTTTTTACTCTCAATGAGATGCGAGCTGCTGGAGGATTTTGAGCAAAGAGGTGACATGAGATGATGTATTTTAAAGGCTCCCTCTGCCATGTTCTGGGTAGACTGTAGAGGTACAAAGGAAGGAGCAAGGAGAAAGCTACTGGTAGCTTCCAGGAAGGAGTTATGGCTAAAGTGGGGGGGAATAGTGGAGGTTGTGAAAGGTTCACATTCTGGATACATTTCAAAGACAGACCGAACAGAATTTCCTGACAAATAGTATTTGGAATGTGAGAGGAAAGAGGAGTCAATGATGACTCCAAGTTTTTAGTGTGAGCAACTGGAAGGAAAGGGTTGCATTTCTTGAGGTGGGAGAGCAGGATCCCAAATGGTGTGGAGGAGTGACCATGAGCTTGGTTTGCCCTCCAGATGTTAGGGTGTTGGAAAGATGAAGAAGAACCAGCAGAGGACAATGGAAAGGAAAAACCAGGACATAGCAGGAAAATGGAGAAAATGTGGTGCTCTAAAATGATCAAGTAAAGAAAGTGTTTCAAGGAAGAGGGATTGATCAACTGTGTCACCTGTTCAGATAATTCAAGTAAAATGCAGACAGAGAAAACCTGTGGATTTAGCCATGGAGAATATGGGCAATTCTGGCAGTCCTGGTGCCCATGATCATGTAGGTTAAAACTTTAAAAAAGAAAGCAAAAATAAGTTGCATATAATTGAGGAATGAGGAATTGAGGTCATTGTCAAAAGGTTGAAGTCTATTTGGCAAGTTATCTGTACAATAAAGGTGTGACTTTTGCTCTATCTCATATCCATGCTCAACTACTGCTCATTAATTATGGTTCAAGTTTGCTAGTGAGTTCAGGGATGGGGTCCATGCCCTCATTATATAACCTTGAACCTGTGCCTAAAATGACTTAGATTTTCTCATGATGAAAACAAACATAATGGTCACCACTAAACTAAAATATCAATGCCTGGGAATTGCTGGCCTGAGGGAACAATGCTGGCATTGGATTTTCTGAAAAGGAAAGCCGCATTCCACAGCTACCTTGAAGTCTGTAGAATGGAACAATTAAAAATACAGAAAAAGAAAAACTGCCAATCCAAATCCCTTTGGGAGGATTAGATGGCTCCTTCATAACTATGTCCTGATAAGAATGGACATTCCTCACTAGCATAATCACCTGTTGCCATTTGGAATTCAGGAAGTGTTTAGAGTCAGGGAATAAATGAAATGAATCAATGAATAGGATTCATTAGTTATGGTTCAATGGCTCTCCCTGACTCATCTGACCACATGTTAATTATTCTTTCTTGTTTCTTTGGCCCTACCAGACTTGTCTCTACATTCCTTGAAGACAGTATCAAAACTCT
Organism: Meles meles; assembly: GCF_922984935.1. Classification (NCBI taxonomy): domain Eukaryota; kingdom Metazoa; phylum Chordata; class Mammalia; order Carnivora; family Mustelidae; genus Meles; species Meles meles. The sequence goes on from NC_060077.1 coordinate 47,314,457, forward strand.
CTATTCTTTGCCACACTTAGTTCAGTTTTCGACCTACTACTTCATGTATTAGTCAGGGTTCTTCAGAGAAACAAAACCAATAGGATATATGTTCTAAGAGGAGATTATTATAGGAATTGGCTCACATGATTATGGAAGCTGAGAAGATTTGTGATCTGCCCTCTACAAGCTGGAGAACCAGAAGCTGGTGGTATAATTCAGATAGAGTCCAAAGGCAGAAGAACCAAGAGCACCAACATCTGAGGGCAGGAGAAAATGGATGCCTCAATTCAAGCAGAGAGAATTTGCTGTTCCTCTACCTTTTTGTTTTATTCAAGCCCTCAGTTGATTAGGTGATGCCTGCCCTCACTGATGACGGCACTCTTCTTTATTCAGATATGGATTCAAATTTCAATCTCTCAAAACACATCTTTGCAGACAAGTCCAGAAATAATGTTTCACCATGTTATCTGGGCATTCTTCAGTCCAGTCAAGGTGAAACATGAAATTAACCATCATAATATATACTAATTGACAGAGCAAAAACATTTCCTAAGGAAATTGAACTAATCCAAGTCAAGAAACTAAATTTAATTTAAAATCCTCAAGACAAAGAGACAAAAGGAACAATCCAAATAAACTTTACCAAATTCAGATTATTATGGTTTGTAGGATTAAATAAATTGGAGCCATATTGACACACCTTCCTCCAATGTTTTGGTATTTAAGACTCTCATCAGAAGGTTTCCACCATTAATCACTATTATTTGCTGTTGTCAATAGCTGGTAAAGGACTCTCCAGCACAACAACAGCATCCGTCCAGAACCCTATGTAACTATGTAACTGGTGCGTAGCCCTGTGTAACTGGTGTGATGTTTTTTGCCAGGGAAGATGGCGGTTTTCTTGGTTGCACAAACTTAGAGGTATCTCAATGAAATCATGTGATTTTAGTCCACACCACACACACACACACACACACACACACACCCTGACTCCTTATGCACCACCCCAGGGGATCTCAGCTAGCATTCTTGCTTGTTTACCCCCAAATAAGTTTACATCATTGCTTAGGTCAATAACAAAAAAACAAACGATGAATGTTGAGAGGTTTGATGGTGTTCCATCCTACTCAAAGATTGTTCGGCTCATATTCCTTATTCACACTGAAGATAAGAGTTCTTGTAACTGTGACCTTCAGCAGTGCCATGGATAATGGGAAGGAAAAGCAAAACGATGAACTCTAACCTTAGACCTAATTTGTGATCTTTCTCTCTTGCTGACTTAGTAAAGCAGACATTGTGAGCTTTCAAACAATAGAGACGTGTATTCGGAAATAGTGTGTTGCTCTTCTCTGTTTTTACCTCTGCTGTGCTATTGGTAACATGATACTTGAGGTTGTAGCAGAGCTTCCAAAATAAACTTGATCTTTAGAGTTTTACAACAATGATGGGTGAACCCACAAAGTTCAGAGATTCTGTCCAAACGGAGAATTAATAGTTTTGCGCCAATTTTCTTTACCTCTGAGTTACTGAGCTGAAGTTTTCACAACAATGGCAATTTCTTGACTGTTTCATGCCACTGATAGGACATTGCACAAAAAGAACACATTTCCTCAACAGCCATTCATCCATCCAACAACAACTCATTGTAGTTTCTAGTGTTCTGCCCAAGCCTGGATTAAAACACTGAACATAAGGAATACGGTGTTCAGATTTGCAAAGTGGGATATGAAAGCCCACTCTTCATAGACTTGTACCTTAACACACCCAGTCCTCTCTTGTCCCCCAGCCTTTGATGGAGGCCATCCTCCAGAAACACTCTTAGGTTGTCAGCTATGCTCAACAATGAGAAAGGCAGATTTCCCAGCCAGGGCTTGTCAAGAAATGAGGAGGGATTTCCTATTCTTATCCTTTGCAATTGTTTTTAAAAAAAGAAAGAGAAAGAAAGAAAAGAAAAACAGATGTCACTGAAAGATATTATAATAACCGTGGAATCAAATCCTAAAATAAAATTCAAAAAGCCAAGCCAGTATTCTTCTAGATATGGGGATACACTTTTGGGATCTCAGAGCTATGACAATAGTGGTTTGGATTATAAGACAGAACAGTTAGTCACTGGCAATACTGCTCACTGAGGTGACATGTCCATGAGGAGGCTGGAACAGGCATTCGTGCCCACCACACAGCTCTGAGGGGGAGTCTTTTCCACCACATAGATAGCAAACTACAGAGTCAGAACTTGGATCAAGATTTCCAGCTTCTAAGTCTGTATCATTCACCTGCCTCTGGGGTGAATCTTGAGTTACATAGACAGTTTCCTTTTATTTGACTAAGTATTTTGAAAATTGATTTTGAATTATAAAAGCATTATTTGTGCCTAGGCTAAACCTGACGTTGTTGCACATCAGTAGGAATTAATGTAATCTGTTCAGCACCAGCCTCTTGGAGTTGTAAGAATTAAATTTTTTTAAAAATTTTTATTTATTTATTTGACAGAAAAAGAGAGATCACAAGTAGACAGAGAGGAAGGCAGAGAGGAGGAAGCAGGCTCCCTGCTGAGCAGAGATTCCCAACACGGGGCTTGATCCCAGGACCCTGAGATCATGACCTGAGCCGAAGGCAGAGGCTTTAACCCACTGAGCCACGCAGGCGCCCCATGAAGTTGTAAGAATTAAATAGAATAATGCACACAAAGCAGAGAGCTTAATAAATGCTCAATAGACTATGGCTATAATTATTGGTAATAAAAAATAAAATATGTCTGTTGTAGACAATGCATGCAAGTATAAAGCAGAAAATAACAATTACCTGTAAATCTATCATACTGATTTAATCACTGAACCATTATGACATATTTTCTCGTTTTCTAGATAATGCCACATAATACATTTCTTTGGTATGAAAACTTTCAAATTTATATAAAGCTTAAAAGATAAATATAATGAACACCTTTATATCTTTGACCTAGAGACAATATTTATATAAACACTTTGCCATATTTGCTTTATCTATCTAAATATGGGCATATATATATTTTTTCATATGTACATATTCATTTCTGCAGACATATTTTAAAGTAAATTAAATTCACCATGGGATCTCAACCCTAAATATTTCAATATGCATCTCATGTAAAAAAAGACATTCTCACATGTAATCATCATATCATTATCACAACAGAATATTAATGTTTTTCCCTATGCCATTTAATATCCAGTTCATAGTCACATTTTCTTAGTTGCCCACGAAATTACTTTTTCCTTTTTTTTCTCCCCAAATCAACTCATGCATTGTGTTTGTTTATATCTCCTCTGGTGTGTGTATATATATATATATATGTATATATATATATATATATATATATATATATCTCCTCTATATCTTCTCACCAGCTTTAAATTACTCTAAGCATATATTTAATGATGCATACCTTCAAGTGTAGGCATGGCCATCCCAATCCTTTAGCTTATAGACACACAAGTTGTTCCCTTTTTTTTCTTCCTCTTATAAGCCATGCTATGAACATTTGATTCACTAACTTTTCATCTTTTTTTTTAAGATTTTATTTATTTATTTGACACAAAGAGAGAGACCACAAGTAGGCAGAGAGGCAGGCAGAGAGAGAGGAGGAAGCAGGCTCCCCACCGAGCAGAGAGCCCGACGTGGGGCTCAATCCCAGGACCCCGAGATCATGACCCAAGCCGAAGGCAGAGGTTTAACCCACTGACCGATCCAGGCGCCCCAACTTTTCATCTTTTCTGATAACTTCCAAATATTTGTTTTTCCTAAAAGATATAAAAATATTTAAGATTCTCCTTACATATTAATAGATCATGTTCCAGAAAGTTTGATCTACTGCTATCTCCTAAAGTATTTGAGTACACCAGCAGAGCTGGGGTTCTCAACCTCTAGGACCTGACTTGAACATCTCCCCTCCAGGGGACATTTCATGGTCATCTATACTGTGTGAGCTTCTGTCTTGTTCCCGTAGTTCATCGTTCCTGGGATTACTTCATTATCTGCCTCCTCCCGCAGAGAAACAAGGAATCTCTACTTGAAAAGGTCATAATTTTTCTCTGAAACTGGAAGCTCAGTGAAACTGATGCATTGCTTTTTGTATTGTGCTGATAGTCATAAACCTTTAACATAAAACTTCTGGCTCTTTAATTTTTGCCAACACTATACACATTAAGATTAAACATTACCATATGTACATTAAAAATTGTCAGTACTTTGAAAGCAATGAAAACTAACCCATAAGGAAATCCTTTGAAAATTCTTATTTTAAAATAACCTAAATAACCAATATTAGGTGAGTGGGCAAGTGAGTGTGGCAAATCTGTGTAATAATGCAGTCTGTAGTGATTAGCAATAGCGTTCATAAAAGGTTTGTAATAACATGGGGGGGGATATTACTAAACGGTGTGATACAATAATTGTTAGAAATTCAGAATAATAAATATAGGACAAAGAGACTAGTAAGATCTAGTTAATGTTGCAAGTATGGGTGATCAAAATTACTTTTATTAAGTGTTTTATTCCTTTCTATCCAAAGCACAACAATGAAAGAAGGAACTTTGGAAAAACATTAAGCATCCATGGTTCCTGTTTACCAAACTAAAAGTTGAAAAGGAGTTTTCACTCACAGAAATTTCTAAACTTTTTAATCTGATTTTTGTAGCATGAACCTAATGATAATAGTACTTCAATCTATAAAGAATCTGGCAAAAATAAAACAAGCAAGCAACCATCTATCAAATAAATCTTCTGTGATTTTTCCATTTCCTTCTGAAGATTTTTAGCCATGTTTTATTCCAGCACTATTTATAATTATTCCAATTTTTAATTTATAGGCCCCTTGACAAAACGTATCCATATCTCTATTTAATCTGATGAAATGCACATCAGTATGAAAATAACATAGCAAATGCCAGGTGATTTCACTGTCTTCATCTTGAGCAATAATTAAAGAAGATTTACTTAGCGTCTCAAACTCAGCATTATACTTGGTGTTAAATAAAGCGGCTTGCACCGTAGACTTGGCCTGAGCTCTAGAACCTTACAGCTAATGACCTGTGATCAACAGACTCATCTTTCGTCGAACCACATGACAAACCTCCTGGACCCAAAGCCAGAGGAATTTACAGCTTTCCAGGGGAACATGATATTTGCTTTGACAGTTTCACAGAGCTTTATCCTGAAGCCAGACAAAGAGCTAAAGTTTCATCTTTACTCGCCTTTCCTGGGATCAAGCCCTTTGATGGAAGAAGATCACTGGGAATCCATCCCTAGGCCTGGAGGTGTTAGAGGCAGAAACCAGACATACAAATCCTGCTCTCTTTGGGTCTCTGGGAAAATACCTAGCCATCGTTGCCCTGATCTACCAGTCTCCTGCTGTCCATCCGGCTCCAAGGTCAGCACAAGTGCTGGCTTGGAGGTGGAAGAGAATAGGAAAGGGAAGGGCAAGAGGTGTGGAGAAGGGCCAGCTAGCAACGCCTGCCCAGAGCACTGGCAGACCTCACTGGGTTCTGGGGTAAGTTTTGAAATGCTCCACCAGGGATCCTGCCTGGCACCCGAACCTCAACCATTTTTAAAGCAAACTTTTAACATTCCCATCTTCTCCCCAGTCCTGCAAGGTAAGATCTGAGCCTTTCTTGCAGCTCCGACATCAACACCCTTTTTGAACAAAACCGTTACGAGCAATAGATAGTCCTAGTGCCAATGTATCTTAGCCAATTTCTGCAATCAAAGTAAAACAAAGAAAGGAAACTTTATAAAAAAAAAAATTGGTGTTGTGGAATGTAACGAGACACAGCAAATAACAGCCTGTGGGCACACTTAATAACCTAAAGGCTTCGCATCCCAAAGGCTTTCTTGAGGTGTCATGTATGGATTTTTGAGAGGGAGATGGCATTTTCTAACTTGGAAATTAGTTCAGGAACTCTCTGAAACTCACAGTCAAAGATAACAGTCAAGTTGCCATACAGCACAATGTTAAGAAATATGTAATTGTGAATCCAAAATACCTTCTCGGAGTGGAGACATGACTTGTAGGACGTAAACGAACATGAAGCGACCAGACACAGCCAACAAGGCAATGCATTGGAGATCCTCCATCAAGCAACATGCAGTGTGTTGGAAGAACTGAAGGAGGTTCAGAGTGGCTTGAATGGAGGTGAGGGAGGGGTGAAGGTTACTGTGAAGGACAGGAGAAGAGGTAAGCAGGACAAGTTCATGAAGGGCCTTGCAGGTCATTTTAAACGGTTGTCAGTCATTTTAAGTGTCTAAGCACAGTTGTTGCATGATTAATTTGTACTTTAGAAAAATTACTTTTGAAGCATGGAGAACGGACTGAAGGCAGGCAAAAGTAGAGGCAAAAAGACCAGTTGCAGTAGCCAAGTGAAAAATGACAGTGGCCAAGTTTGGGGCAGTGGCCACAGAGGTTGAGAGAGAGACATAGATTAGGGAGGTATTTAGGAGGTAGAATTGGTAGGTCTTGGTGAATAACTAATGAATCTAGATAAAGAGAGCAGTGAAGAAGACAAAAGAGCCTAGAAAGATGGGCAGAGGGACTGTGGCTTGAGGCCTCAGCCATGAGTGCATGGTGGCACTGAGTCAATGAGGGTGCTCAGGAGAGGCACTTTAGGGGTGATGATAATCAATTCACATTTTGGTGGTTTGAGTTTAAAATATGTTTGGAAAATTTCACAGATAGAGCTCAGTGAAGACCTTTACTAGGCAGTTGGATACATAGATTTGAAGATCTATGTTCTACTTACTGGGTTTTGAGTGGTCGGCATGTAGATAATAAATGCAGCTGGAGATGTGTTGCAGAGAAGTTGTCTGGTAAGAAGAGCAGAAGGGCACATGCACATTTGAATATTCTGTTAATTCTTGGCAGGTTAATGTAAAGTCATTTAACAATTCTTCCCTAAGAGAAAGGTCTGGGCAAAGGCAGCATGTCACACTGGGCATAAGGATGGGGAGAGGAAATCACCAAAGTGGGGAAGGAAGAGAAATAATCCTAGCAGTGGCCTTCATTACTGAGCAGTTTCTATAAGCCAGGTCCTGTGCTGAGAACTTTATGCGCATTGCTCTTTTGAATTTCGTTTAATCCTCACAACAATCCCACAGAAGGTAGATGGTAGGATCCCCCTTTTATAAAAACAAGAGCAAAACTTGGTTATGTTAAGAAACTGTGACTGCTGTCTGATATATTAGCATTGGCTATTGAGGGCTTGAAATGTGCAGTGGAGGGACTTAGCTTCTAATTTTATTTATTTAAATTCAATTTTATTTAATTGTAATTAATTTAAATTCAATTTTACTTAATTGTAATTAATTTAAATTCAATTTAAAGACCAATACTGGATTCAGTTATTGGAAAACGTTTAAGTATGTTTGGAACAACTTGGATATGTGAATCAACTTTTCCAACTGTAAGTTTTATGAAATCTAAGTACAGATCAAGGCTTTCCAATGGAAAAACTAGTATCCGAACTGAGATGTGCTGTTAGTGTAAAAATAAATAATGGATTTCAAAGACCTACTGTGACTAAAGGAATATAAAATATCTCTTTCATAATTGTTTATATTGATCATGTGTTGAAACAATATTTTGGCTATATTAGTCTAAATAATAGTATTACTCTTTCTTTTTTTAAACTTTTTCTTACACGGCTATTGGAAAAAACTTAAATCCCAAGTGGCTGGGATGGGATGTCACCTAAGGCTGGCGAGGAGGCCCACGCCTGGGAAGCAGGGTCCCAGCGACGGTGCACTTTAGGGAGCACGCCAACAGCAGTGCGCGTGCGCACGTGCGCGTCTGTGCTGTCCAGCCGCGGGTGGACCAAATCTCACCCGGTGCCCACGACTAGCCGGCTTTCCTGTTTGCCTTTTTGAACTCTGTTTTCTCTGAGCCTTGAAGAGCCAGGGGCTGTGATGTCACTGTATAAACAGAGGGAAGGGTGGGGGCGAACGCTGCTTGGGAGAGGACCAGGCAGAGGAGGCCCTGGGCGGGAGAATGGGGGGTGGGGACCGGAGGCTTTCAAAGGTGGCTTGGTCTGGAGTGCGTGGGAGCAGCGGGAGACTGCGAGGCCGATAAAGAAACATAATGGGACTGCCAGTCACTAAATGGGGCGGGGGGTGGGGGAGGGCGGGAGTGGGGACGTGGCTGCAAGAGATGGGGGTTTGGAAAAATATGGGACGCCTAGAGCTAATTCCCCTGATTAAAAATGCATTAGTTTGGAGGTGTCAGGGACACGCAGCTGTTTTCAAGGAAAGCCTGGCTCCAAGAGGTCCTCCCTGGCCGGGCCGCCTGGCGGCTCCATCTCGGAGTGGATGTCAGCGAGCCCCCGGCCCGCCGACGCTTGTCCTCTCCCTGACAGGGCCCTGGCCAATGTCCTGCTGCTGAGGGTCGTGGTAATTTACATCCTCTCTGTGTACATTAACTTATCTGCAGCCGCGCTGGCTGCGCTCCTTCAGTCAGCCTGTCTCCTGTGCAGCCTGGGAGACTTCCCCCACCGCCGGGCCGGCCGGGGGCTGCAGGGGGACTGGGCCGCCGAGTTCCTGCGCCCTGCGAAGCACAACAAACGCCTCCCGAGGAGGAGCCCCGCCGCCTGGGCCCGACCCCGGACGCGCAGCGCCGCGCGGGGGCCTCCCCGGCGTGGGAGGCGACGTGGGGACAGCCCGGGCAGGGCAGAGGCGGGCGGCCCGTGGCTGGAAGCGAAACACTTAGTGGCTAATTCATGACTCATGACTCATGTGCAGGCTCCTCTTCAGTGACAGCCGGGACAGTTACTGGTTATTTGTAGTCCCCCGGCTTTCATTTCGCTGTAATTAAGCAGTCATTTGAGGGTCATTTCATACCAGTTATAGGTTCCCCTGTTTTAATAATGTTTTAAGTTCCAGGGGGGCAACAGGGAGTGGAAGGGGAGGTTGGGAAGGAGGCGTGGAGGGCAAGAGGGTAATCGTCTCTGAGAACGTGTGCACTTTCCATAACTCTTTCCCTGACAGGCCCCAGTGTGGAGTTTCCTCAGATGCCGACTCGAACATTCTGTTTCGGAGCGCGCGGGCCAGATCCTCTTCCATGACACGAACGGTCTGCCCGGAGAAGAGGTCTGGCCGTGTTTGAGTCAGATGCTGGATTTTCTTCTTTCCCCTCTGGCACCACACTAATCATTCTCTTTAATCACTGTAGCTTTTTAATGAGGCCAAGTAGGTATTTATGGAGCCGTCTACTCTCTAAACGCTAATGCTTGATAAGTCATTTATAACTTATCGGTGGGCTTTGCATGGCCAAACCCAGAAGAAAGGAAGTGAGAGTAAAATAGAGTCTGGAGTTTGCTCGGAAAAATGCGGCATATCTTCAGGTCCTAGATGGTACCAAGCCCTTGTGGGAAACGTTCAATCCATCAGGCGTAAGAATAAGAAACAACTGGTCTGTCCCAATTTTGAGAAAATTCCCTGCCTGGCATTCTCGCTGTTTTCTCATTCCCACCCCTTTCTCCTTTGGCTGGTTCATGTATCTTTGGATACCATGTGAAGCTTCCATTCTCAGGCCAATTCTCCAAAGTTCTGTAAAGAATCCTGGAACTATCACAATTGGAGTGTACACGGATGCAAAATGAAAGGACTGAGAAGAAATAAAGGACAGAAACCAGATTTCCTGTCATTGCAAAAGTCGGTGCCACAAGCTCCAAATTTCAGTCGATGTTAAAATTAAAGTTAAGGCTGGAGTATGTAGTTGCAGTGGGAGTGTCATTGACTTCAAATGAGAAGAGGAGAGAACCCCCCCCCCCACAAGGAAAGGTAGAAGGAGTGGTGAGGAAGAAAGACAGGACCCCACAGACTTGAAAAAAAAAAAAAAAACAAAGAACAAAACTAAAAATCAATACATAACATATGAGTATTTAATATGCATTAAAGAGAATTTTTTAAAGTTTTCAGCCATAACGAAGAATGAAGTGCTGATGTACACTTCAACACAGATGAACCTTGAAAACAATACGCTAAGTGCCATTTACAAAAGATCCCATGTTATAAGATTCCATTTATATAAAATGTCCAGAATAGGAAAATCTATAGAGACAGGCAGGAGATTAGTGGTAGCCTTGAAAGGGGGAGGGAGTGGAGAGAGGGAGGAGTAACTGCCAAAGGGTATAGGTTTCTCTCTGCCGCACTGAAAATGTCGTACAACTCTGAATATACTAAAAACCACTGAATTATACACTTCAGATGGGTGATGGGTGAATGGTATCGTATGTGAATTATATCTCAATAAAGCTGTTACCACAAAAAAGTTTTCAAAAAGTTAGATACAAGCCCCCCAAACAAGTGTTATTTTTAAAAAATTGACTTGCTAAGTATACTGCTTCTTTTTCTAAGACAGTGAAGCCAGCAGGTAATGTTCTTCAAAGGGCAGGAAATTTGGTTCTCCGTTGGGCTCTAAGTGCCTAGAACAATGCTGCTTACTGAAGGTACTCAACAAATATCAGCGGTAAGCGAATTCTCAAATAATCCAGACTAGGCTGGTTCATATACCACTTGCTCTCTGCATAATTGATCTAGCTTTTATTTATTTTTTATTTAATTTATTTTCTATGTACTTATTATTACTATAAATATAGCTAGAAAAATTAACTAATAAAAAAATTTTTTATCTGTTTGCCAGGCACTGTACATATATTTGTCTCTAAGCTTTATAAAACCCAGCAATGTAAACCCACTGAACCCAGCTCTGTCTTGCTACCAAAGCTTTAGTCTGCTATAAACACTGCCCCTAAAAATACTAACAAAGGCTGGGAGCACGAACATACATAGACACCAAACCAACATCACCTATAAAGCAAACCAAAGGACAAATTTGGCTTTTATGCTTAAACTGAAAAAAGCATCATAAACACATCACTCAATGATGGGTTTTCTTATTTAAAATTATTCTAATTTTATAAGTATGGATTATATAGCCAAGAAATAGGGATTACTTACTACGTATCCAGCCCCGAGTAGAGCACCAGGAAGAGTTATAGAAGCAGTTAACATAGGAGCTTAGCCTTACGCCTACTATAAAAATCCCTGTCCCTTAAAAAAGAGAAAAAAAGAATTATTGAGTTTATTGCTTGCCTAAATAGTACACAAAAGGTTTAAACATACATAATCTGAAAAGTCCTGGTTTCCTGAGACCTCTTCTTAAAATTGAAACATTTTTGTGGAATGTTAAGGACAAAATCCAGAGCTCTGTGAAGAGCTAATTAAGTGACTGCCGCCCAGTGTGGCTGAGCTGGGACACAAGTAAGAATCCATCCAGACTCCGTGTAAACCACCGTGGTGTCTGTGTGGGCTTGAGTTGGCAGCCAAGAGGTCCATCAAATAGTTAATATTTCTCATGTCGGTAATCCAAGATTCCAGATCCACATCCCCACTGAGACTCAGTCTCACCAACTTATCGCAGGCATTTTAGTTGATATATAAAGGTACCACCTGAAAAGACCCCAAATCTTCTAATTAAAATTTCCACATTCCCCACTTTTACAATAAAAATTTTGATCTAAGGTTTATAATAAAGAGCCCACATTTTACAGTTGGAAAAAAATCGAGTAACTTGGGGACTATTTACTGAAACCATCCCAAAGCCCAGAGCAGTATCAGTAAAAGATCCCAAATAACTGACAAGCTCTCCTCGCAGTTGTTAGATACACCCCCCATCTAAACTGATGGGAGGTATTCCTTCTACTTAAAATGAAACTATATATACATTATATAATACATTTTTAGTACAGTATATATATATATATATATATATATATATATATACATTTTTCTTAGTGAAGTCTGAAAAGGAGGTAAGTCCCCCTCTCTCCTGCATATGGGAGATTCCAGAAGCGAAGTGCCAACCACTTAGGCTTCAAGGAAGGACTCCAGACTTTGGAATGTGCCTAGGTACCACAGTGTCTGTGGAATGGCCATCCTCCCCCAAGCATATGTGGTTGTCACCCTCTAGTGGATGATCTATGATACTCGGCAGCCTCCTGGTGGGGGGAGGGGGGAGGGGGACAAGAGCAAATGTCATCCAAGACTGACTTATCTCAAAGAGGTAGATGACAGCTAAGCCTGCGCCAGAACTCTTGAGTCTTGGACACGTATTTCCCAGGAAAATGGGTGTTTGTGGGCTGTTTATTCAGTCTGCGGTTCCCTGCTTCTTTGAGTCTCCAGCGTGTGTTTCCTACTGGTATTGTGTCATTCTCAAGAACAATACGTATTTCCTTAAGGCAGACTTCGACAATTGAGATAGTTCTAGGCAATTGATTCCCAGAGGTTGTTTGCCTCCAGACTGGCCTCGAAAGCTTTCTCTGGCTGCCGGCCTACTGAGTGCGCACAACTATACTTAGCTGGTAATATAGAACCTGCCAACAGAAAAAGAGCTCTGTGTTGATCTGCCTAGGGAAGTCGTAAATAAATAAATATCATTGTATCAGGGGCCTAAACAGAATTCTAAAAAATGAAGTCTGGCTTCAGATACATTCATAGTATGAGATTCAAAATATAATAATATGATTTTCCTGTTTCCATTTTATCGGGTAACTGAAGAATTGCATTTCTAAATCTGGATGGGGATTGAATTTCCATATCCCCGACAGTTTCCAGGAGGGAAGGATTATGGGTACAGGAAATACTCTACATTCTCAAAAGCCTACATTGTTGGTGCTTGCGTTTGCTCTGTGAGAACTTACTGAAAGAAACCATTTCTCCGGAAGACAAGTATAATTTCCTGAAGATCTGTTTATCTGTCAGTAGACATGTTGAATGTTTCAAGTCAAGGATGACCTTAGTTCTAAATTTGAGGTCGAATGGGAATCAGAGCATTGTAGAAATGAAATGTTCTTCCCTCATCTTACCCATTTGATAGATGAGGAAACTGAGGTTTGGCCAGGTTAGGCAGTGTTAGCTACGTACAGAGCTGGTACCCAACAAAAGTTTACTCTACAACCCCTAGACCCTTGTCTCCCCCCCCCCCCCCATCACTGTTGTCTCTCAGGTTGCATTGTGTTAGTGATTATGCGGAAATCTGTTTCCTAGCTTTGTTCACAGTATGTATTCTCTTTGGTTAGAAAGGTTTTTGTCTACGGTGACAAAATACACCATAACATAAAATATACCATCTTAACCATTTTTTATTTATTTATTTACCTGATAGAGATCACAAGAAGCAGAGGGGCAGGCAGAGAGAGCCGGGGGAAGCAGGCTCCCCACTGAGCAGAGAGCCCGATGTGGGGCTCCATCCCAGAACCCTGAGATCATGACCTGAGCTGAAGGCAGAGGCTTTAACCCACTGAGCCACCCAGGCACCCCCATCTTAACCATTTTTAAGTGCACAGTTCAGTGGCGTTAAGTACATTCATGCTGTTGCACAATCGTCATGACTATCCATCTCCAGAAATTTTTTTCTTCCCAAAAAGGAACTCTACACCCATTAAACACTAACTCCCATCCCCTCTTCCCCAATCCCTGGCGACCACCATTCTGTTGTTCATCTCTATGAATTTGAGTACCTCATAAAAGTGGGATATATACCGTATTGGTTCTTTTATTTAGGATCATGTCTTCAAGGTTCATCCATGTTAGTCATGGGTCAGGATTTCCTTCTTTTTTAAGGCTTAATATTATTCCATTGTAAGTATATATGATATTTTGTTTATCTGTTAATGGACATTTGTCGAAAGTATTTTTTAAATACAAAAGAAAAATAAATAATCTCTTTTTAAAAAAGATTTTATTTCTTTATTTTAAAGAAAGAGAGTGAGAGCACAAGCAGGGGGAGCAGGAGAGGGGAAGGGTAGGAGCAGGCTCTCTGCTGAGCAGGGAGCCCCATGCGGGGCTTGATCCCAGGACCCTGGGATCATGACCTGGAGCCAAAGGCAGTTGCTTAACACCAACTGAGCCACCCAGGCACCCCTAAAAACCTCTTTTAAGAAGTAGAAGCATGTGTGCAAGAGGCTTGAAGCTATATATTTTAAAAGACTCCTGGGGATTGCTAGAGTAAAGAAGAATTTAATAATTCAGTGTAGACTTGTTTTCCATGAAAGCTATAGAATTTGGCTGGCTTAGCGTTATAGTCTCTGCCACCACCTCCCATCTCATCCCAGCATCAACACGGGGTCACATGTGGTAGGTACACAATAAATGGGTGCTCAATTTCCAAGTCAGGCCGAGGAAAAATCAAATGCGGTCTGTATTATCATGGTTTTCCCTAATATTTCCATAGATTATCCTAGAGAAGGATGCAAAGGTCCTGGCAGAAATCTGGTAGAAAGAATATTCTCCTGGAAGAACAATGTATTTGTTGATGTTCTTAATGTCTAGCAACAGAAACTAACCCTCAGGAGCAAGCCCCAAAGGTGTTTATAAAAAGAATATTGTATAACACAGGGAATGGATGGATGGATAGAGGACCAGGCTCGGGGCTTCCAAAAACAATGCCCCAGACCATGTCCAACACTGACCGGAGGAGGAAACCACCACCGATGTTTAGGCTGACACCAAGGAGCCAGTGTTCACTTTGAGCAGCTGCCAGGACTTTGTCGCACCCAATCATTAGCATATGTTGCCACCTCTGCTCAGGAGGCAAATCTTAGGTTGTCTGCAGCTCCCACACCCGGAAGCAAAATGGATTCCACAGAGCCCCCTGCTCATGCTGTAAGGCGTGTCTCGTGAGACTGATGGGGCACCTGCCTGTGCACACCTGCAAAGCTGGCTAGGAAGTAAGTGTTGTTTTTTTCTGCCTGAGGGAGGTGGGACCCATGAGGAAGACAATTCCCAACACATAGATAGGGTTCCAAAGGTGCCAGGCAGCCTCTACTGAAGGTAAAGGGACTAAGATACAGGGCAGAGGAACAGATAAAATCCATTGTTGATCATTAGAATCGGCGATTATTTTAAAACACCATTAACACCTGATGTGGAGGAAAGCAAAATGGATTGGCAGGTTTTCAGCCAGCCCTCCCCACTGCCATTATAAACTTACAAAGCATCACTGGAGAACTTCTCTCTCTCTAGAAAGAGCTTTGGCCTTGATAAGGGAAACCAGAGTTCAACTGAGCAATAATTGATAACAGCTGAAATGTTGAAGGAAGGAGCCATACCTTGTACTTAGACATTTGAGTTATTGTTCTTGCGTTAATTCCTGTACGTTTTCTTCTCTATTTTGATTGTGAAAGATAATCTACATTATTATTTTAAATTTACATTCAGGTCAGGAAAGCAGAAAACATTAGATCACGACTTAAAACTTCTACTTCTATTATCCACATTTTATTGATTGACCCTTATACCGTCAACCAAATATCACTAAGCAAAACAGACACACGCCTGAAAAGAAATTGTTCCAAAGGGCTGGCGTTGCGGGCTCTGACCTACCAGAGATGTCGGATCTGCGAGTGGTCACATGAATCACCACATAGGAAAGCTCGGAGTAGGATATCGGAGGAAGAACGCAGTTTTATCTGACAATGGCTTTCTCCCTTTTGGCTCCTGAAATGGGCCAATCCCTAAGTCATCACTTGTCATGACTTGTCATGATTTTTAAAAAGGACAAGAAAAATCACTTCACTAAATCTCATGAAAACCTGTGCCTTCAAGTAACTCCATTCCAGATAGTTACAGTCACAAGAATCAAGGAAATCCACCTGCTGAGGATACAAGTAATTACTGGCATTTTCCCCAAAGTATTCGTCCTTGGATTCTTCAACTACATGTGATCTATGTCCATGATAAAGGATTCATTAAATATACTAAAGTTGATAGAGAAAAGAAATTTAATCTACATTTCAAACTTCCTGGTATAACGTTTTATGACGTGAACTGCTTTGGTTCATAAAAAGGCTATTTAGCAGAATTTTTCTCACTTTAAATGGCCAAGGATACACTATACATTGTATCTTTAGGAAGATCTGGCAATCTAATGAACACACTATTTAAAAAAAAAAAGAAAAGCATAGAATCCATGTAGAAAATGAAAATCATGGGCTAGAATAGAATAATTTTTAGCCTGAAATAAAGCATGCAGATCATCTAATCTAGGGTTCACAAATACATGAGGATAAGAACAGTCATTTTCATAGTTTCTGTCCAAGGCAGACATTCTGTCCAAGGCGACAATTTTTAGCTGAGCCCACACATATATTGTCTCATGATTCTTCTTACAGGGTTCTAGTCATCCATGTGGAGTTGGCATATATAAAGAAACCATTTGCCATCCCTGGTATTCTGAGCTCCTCAATTTACGTACATGTGGAGGCTGAATAGCACACAGTGACCAATGTCTTGATTAATATCATGCACTAAAAGAAGGAAAGACTCAGCATTATAACCCTGATCATCTGTGCTTGACTCAGATCAAATTCATAGAATCATAGAATACATAGCGCTCAGCTGATTGCAATCAAGGCTCTGAATTCCCATTTAGTAATTGGAATGCTCCTAAAAGAGTTTATATTATCAATTTTATAATTTCCATTATAAAAGTGAAATAGGAAAAAAATGGCTTATTTGAGTATGTATGAGTTCATTTATTGTTCATAAAAAGGTACTTAAAGGGAAATGTTAAAGCTTTTCCTGTACATGAAATTACAATT
Organism: Meles meles; assembly: GCF_922984935.1. Lineage (NCBI taxonomy): Eukaryota > Metazoa > Chordata > Mammalia > Carnivora > Mustelidae > Meles > Meles meles. Next base: position 47,331,067 of record NC_060077.1, read on the forward strand.
AGGTTGTGGATGTAATTTAAATGCAATGCCCTTAGAAAGAGAGGATGGCATATACAGAGATTGGGACAGAAGAACTCTTCTGCATGAAATTTTCTGTTACAACAACAACAAAAATCACAATATACCACAGCACCTGCAATTTTTTTTTTAATTTAAAGATTTTATTTATTTGAGAGAGAGAGACAGAGATAGAAAGAGCACAAGCACTGAAGAGAGGGAGAAGCAGTCTCCCCACTGAGCAGGGAGCCTGACTCGGGACTCGATCTCAGGACCCTGCGATCATGACCTGAGCCAAAGGCAGACACCTAACCGACTGAACCACTCAGGCGTCCCAGCACCTGCAGTTTAAACAACTGTTTACATTCATATAAAAACAATGATGATCATAAATGTCTTTTGAATTTAATAATGCCTTGTCCCATCCACTAAGACAGTATGGTTATCTAGTGTCAGTTTGATGTACCATATACATAACTCTGTTCAAGTCATGAGTGAAAACAAAACCCAGAAGTTAGATGCCTGGAAGTAAAAGTGCCCACAAAGAAGAAAAGAAAAGAGGAATCACTCTTGTTTGCAATCATTCCCGTAATATTGGAGAAGTCAGTGTAATGACACATGCTGTTTCTAGATTTTTAATCTAATGTAATTTTGTTCTTTTCCTTTAACATTTTTTTTTTTTTAATTGGGGCACCTGGTGGCTCAGTCCGTTGGGCAACTGCCTTGGGCTCAGATCCTGATCCCAGGGTCCTGGGATCCAGCCCCTCATGGAGCTCCCTGCTGGGTGGGGGGGGGGGGTCTGCTTCTCCCCCTCTCTGCCCTTTTCCCCCAGCTCCTGCTCTCTCTCTCAAATAAATAAATAAAATATTTTTAAAAATAAAAATCTTTTATCAATATAACATACACACATTCTTTTAAAAATCAAATTGTATCAGAAAGCTTTTTTTTTTTTAAAGATTTATTTATTTATTTATTTGACAGAGAGAGATCACAAGTAAGCAGAGAGGCAGGCAGAGAGAGTGAGAGGGAAGCAGGCTCCCTGCCGAGCAGAGAGCCCGATGCGGGGCTCGATCCCAGGACCCTGAGATCATGACCTGAGCCGAAGGCAGCGGCTTAAACCACTGAGCCACCCAGGCACCCCTGTATCAGAAAGCTTTTAATGAAAAACAGCAACAATGCCATTCCCCCAACACACACGTCACACTCTAAAAGCAAATATTTTTAACTTTTTTAGTTGTTTATTCTAGCATTTATTCCTGTATTTCTAAATAACATGTTTATATATATTATTTCTAAATAATAATAATAGTAATAATCCTTGATTTATCCATCTGGAGTTTATCTCTTATGGTGGACAAAAATTTTAGTTTCTCTGTATACCTTTTTTCTTTCCCTTTGTACTCTCATTTTTTTTTTTTGTTAAATCCAAAACCAGTGTTTTCATTATTATAACTATGGAAATACTGTTACTATACCGCTGGATCTTCTAGGAAAACAGTGTTCTACAGTTTCTTTCTTGTAAAACTTCTTATTTTTCTTAAAGTTAATAGTTGTCTCATACACTCATTTATTTAGTTTTCTTCGACGGTATGGCCAAATCTTCCAACGGTTCCCCACAGCTTGGTAAAATGTCTTTCCGTACAGTTTTCCACAAAGTCAAACCCAAAAGTTACTCAGTCAGCTTCATTTTGCTTTTCCTGGAGACATTCCTCTCTACCTGCTCCAGCTTTCCTGGTTGCTCTCCTGATCCCCTGCACAAGTATTGTGCTGGGCTTCCTTTGACTGGATCCCCTCTTTCCAGGATTCCATGTCTTCCTCTTCCTTGGAATAAAGAAGTCCACCCTTAAGCATGGTTTTGCTTTCCACTTTCAGTTACCTACTGTCACTATGGTCCAGAAGTAATGATCCTCCTCTGATGTATTGTTAGAAGGTCAGTAATAGCCCAACAGTACATCACAATGCCTACGTCATTCATCTCACTCATCTCATCATATAGTCATTTTACCCTCTCATAGCCTCCCAAGAAGGGTGAGTACATATATATAGAAAACCCTAAAGACTCCACCAAGAAACTACTAGAACGGATAAATGAATTCAGTAAGGTCGCCAGACTAAAATCATTACACAGAAACCTGCTGCACGTCTATACACTTATAATAAAGAATCAGAAAGTAAAATTAAGAAAACAATCCCATTTGTAGTTGGTGACAGGTTCCACCAGTTCCTTTCTCTTAGCTTATGTTGACCTGCTCGTGCCAGATGGCCTCAAATTCACAGTATTTCTTTTTTTTTTTTTTTAAGATTTTATTTATTTATTTGACAGAGAGAAATCACAAGTAGGCAGAGAGGCAGGCACAGAGAGAGAGGAGGAAGTAGGCTGTCCGCAGAGCGGAGAGCCCGATGCGGGGGCTCGATCCCAGAACCCTGGGACCATGACCTGAGCCGAAGGCAGAGGCTTTAGCCCACTGAGCCACCCAGGCGCCCCCAAATTCACAGTATTTCTGACTCAACCTCTTCAGGACCTAAACCTCCTGTCTCCTGTTGTGGGTGTGAGGTGGGGGGCATTCGTTTGGCTGCGTAAACTGGTGGAAGGAATTCTGGGATCTACAACACCTTAAGTAGACTTTGAAGGGACAACTTATTTTTAGCATCCCTCCCACAGACTTTGGCAGAACCTGCTCTATGCCAGTGCTTTTCCTGGGTTCTATAGGTAAATACCTTTGTCACCGTGTGGCTCTCTGCAGACCCTGGCTTGTGTTCCCTCCTCTCTCTCTCTCTTTGTTGTGTATGGCTGGAGATTACAGAGCTCTCCAGGTACCATTAGCAATGGAACTTCTGCATGATTCTTGCTCTCCTTGCTGTTGGATGGTGATATTTGAACAAAGAAAGAATGACAAGAGTTGTTACTTGGCTCTCTTGAAGGGGGAGTCTTGAGCACTTCTTGGTGTTGGCTCAGGGCTGCTCAGGAGCAAGTCATTGAGCATGCTGTATCTATCTCTCAGGACTGCTGTAACAGAGTACTACAGACTGGGTGGCTTAAACAACCTAAGTGTGTTGTTTCACTGTTCTGGAACTAAGAACCCAAGATCAAGGTGTCAGAACTGTAGAACTAGGAAGCCCAGATCAAGGTTGGTTCCTTCCGAGAGCTGTGAGGGAGAATTTGCTCATGACTCTCTCCTAGCTTCTGGCGGTTTGCTGGCAATCTCTGGTGTCCCTTGGCTTCTGTTGCACCATCTCAATCCCTGCCTTCGTCTTCACCTGGCGTTCTCCCTGCGTGCATCTGTGACCAAACGTTCCCTTTTCCTACAGGCACAAGTCATACTGGATTTAGGCCCACCTACTCCAGTATGGCCTCATCTTAACTAATTACAACTGCAGAAACCCTATTTCCAAATAAGGTCACATTCTGAAGTACTGGGTGTTAGGACTGCAACATAGGAATTTTTAGAGGATACCTCTTAACCCATAACACATCCCATGTATGGTATCTTCTGTTTAGGGTGATCTTTTGTTCAGGGCAGTCTCAATTTACATATGTTGTCCCTAATTATTAATAGTGCCTCCTCCCACCCTCAGTGTGTCCAACTTTGAGCAATCAATGATGTGGAACACCCTACATATGATCCTTTCCGATTGAATGAGTTTTGTTTTTTTTTAAAGATTTTACTTATTTATTTGACAGAAAGAGATCACAATTAGGCAGAGAGGCAGGCAGGGCAGGGGGGAGCAGGCTCCATGCTGAGCAGAGAGCCTGATGTGGGATTTGATCCCAGGATCCTAGGATCATGACCTGAGACGAAGGCAGAGGCTTTAACCCACTTAGCCACCCAGGTGCCCCCAATTAAATGAGTTCATCAAAATAAAGGATTTTACTGTCATTCTCAGTAGATTCTGGATGTAAATATGGGAATAGTATTTTCATGTTTTCCTATTTTTATTTTATTGAGAAAAACATATGTGTGTGTGTATGTATATATATATATATGATATTTAGATAAGCTTATATAAAAATGTAAAATTACATATTTATAAATATATATGTAACAAATCATTTATATGGATTTAACATACACTGAAAGCTTATTATGATGGAGTAGCATTGTATACAAGCAGAATTTTGAGTCTTTTTAAAAAAATAAACATTTTTTTAAAAAAAGAAAGAAAACAGAGTTTTATGTTGCTAACAATAAACAAACAAACTTCCAGCAGCTCAAGAAAATTGGAAACTCAGAACTCCCAGGGTTCACAGAGACTCTGAACTTGGCCAAATCAACTGCTTCGAACCCATTTTTTTTAATGGGACTGGGGACAGCTCAGATCTTTCCATGGCAACCGACTGTGCTGTCATAAACACTACAGGATGGTCTCTAAATGATCCAGCAGTTGCTGGACTACAAGGGAGATAAGATCTTATTAAAAATACAAAAATTAAAGAGAACATACCAGAATATGGAGATACATTGACACAGGGATATGCATTATATATAAACAGTCCTTTCTCATTTGGCCTCATAAGTAAAAGGCCCATTTGTGAAAACCAATATGAATTAATGATGGTCTTCCTTAGTTTTTACACAAACTACCTACCAACAGAAAAGGTTGTAAGAAGGAAAAACATATATAGGCAATACCTATCGAAGTGTGATTTGTGCCTTTATCCAAAAACATAACCCCACAACTTAGGGTATTTCTTGGTGAAGAGCTATTTTTCTCCAACAAAGATAAAACTTGTTGTATTCTTTCTTAATTATAAAAATAATCTCACTTCATAAAATTTAGAAATACGGTTCCTGGGGGGCTCAGTTGGTTAAGTGTCTGCCTTCTGCTCAGGTCATGATCCCAGGGTCCAGGATGGACTCCCTCATCTGGCTCCCTGCTAAGCAAGGGGTCTGCTTCTCCCTTTATCCCTCCCCTCTGCTCATGATATATCTCTCTTTCACTCACTCTCTCTCAAATAAGTAAATAAAGTCTTCCTAAAAAATTTAGAAATACATAAAACTTAGAAATAAAAATCAACTATAATTTCACCACCCTGAAAATTTTTTAAACTAGAATCATGTAGAACATGGAGTTTTATATCTTGCTATTTTTCACATAGCATTACAGCATGAGCTTTATCCAATGTCATGAAAAATGCTTCACAAATATGACAGTTATTGAATGTCTAATCATCTAGTATATGCATGAACCATAGTTTACATACCATTTTCATGTTGTGGTGAAATGTTTTTAATAAACTAAATTTTTCAATATCATGAGTAACAGGATGGTGAACATCTTATAAATCTTTATTCATATTTCCCATTATTTTATTGAAATATATTGTTAGAAATAATATCAGTTTTAAGAAATGAACTTTTGGGTCTTCATCAAGATAAAAAAAAAAAACTTCTGCATAGCAAAGGAAACAGTCAACAAAACAAAGAGACAACCCACAGAATGGGAGAAGATATTTGCAAATTAACTACAGATAAAGGGCTGGTGTCTATAAAGGTCTATAAAGATCTATAAAGAGCTTCTCAAAGTCAACACCCAACCCCCCCCCCCACAAATTAAGTCAAAAAATGGGCAGAAGACATGAACAGACACTTCTCCAAAGAAGATGCACAAATAGCTAACGGACACATGAAAAAAAAGTTCAACATCATTAGCCATCGGGGAAATTCAAATCAAAACCACACTGAGATATCACTTTACACCAATTAGAATGGCAAAAATTGACAAGACAAGAAACAACAAATGTTGGAGAGGTTGTGGAGAAAGGGGAACCCTCCTACACTGTTGGTGGGAATGCAAGCTGGTGCAGCCACTTTGGAAAACAGTGTGGTGGTTCCTCAAAAAGCTACAAATAGAGATACACTATGATCCAGCAATTGCACCACTGGGTATTTACCACAAAGATACAAATGTCATGAAAAGAAGGGCCACATGCACCCCAATGTTCATAGCAGCAATGGCCACAATAGCCAAACTGTGGAAGGAGCCAAGATGCCCTTCAACAGATGAATGGATAAAGAAGATGCGGTCCATATATACAATGGAATATTACTCCGCTATCAGAAAAGATGAATACCCAACATTTGCATCAACGTGGATTGGACTGGAGGAGATTATGATGAGTGAAGTAAGTCAAGTGGAGAAAGTAAATTATTATAGGGTTTCACTTATTTGTGGAACATAAGGAATACCAAGGAAGACATTAGGAGAAGGAAGGCAAAAATGAAGGCAAATCAGAGGGGAATACAAACCATGAGAAACTATGGACTCCAGGAATCAAACTGAGGGTATTAGAGGGGAGAGGGGTGGAGGGAAGGGTGAGTCCGGTGTTGGGTATTAAGGAGAGCACATATTACATGGAGCACTGGGTGTTATACTCAAACAATGAATCATGGAACACTACATCAAAAACTAATGATGTACTGTATGGTGACTAACATAACATAATAAAAAATTATAAAAAATAATAAAGTAAAATAAAAAGGTTACAGACATTTTTAAGGTGTTTTTCTGCCTTGAAAACACTTTTCATAAGTTGTCTCTATTCTTACTTGTTTTTATTCCAAGATGCACTTTAAAATTTTCACATTCTAGAAAAAGTTATAGGGATAACATTAAAACTATAAATTCAAATGGGAAGAACTGACATTTTTACAATTTTCAGAAACTTGATATGTGTATCCATTTCTTAAAATCTTTTATATCTCAATAAACTTCTGCAGTTTTTTTCATATTGTTCCCATACATCCCTTGTATTGAAATTTCTTGTTGCTATTATAAATACAATATTCTGGTCATTCTATTGTTTAACCAGAGATTGCTGGGAAAGAAAAAAGTTACTACTTCTGGAAATTTTTATCTTCTAATCAATTTATTTAAGTACCTTATTATTTACAACAAGCTTATAGTTGGTTGTGTGGTGACTATGTGTGTGTGTGTGTGTGTGTACGTGTGTGTGTGTGAGTGTGTGTGTGTGATGTGGCATATAATTACTTCAGTAGACACTGTTTCATTGCTTTTGGTTGTACAATTACCATCCGAGGACCAGTACCACTCTTTGAACTGGACAGGCAGGGTCCCTGTCCCACAATCCACTCTTCAGGAGGACTAGCACTCTGGAGCACCTTCCTCGAAACTTTCTAAGTCTCCATCTGGTACCAGGACCACTGAGAAGGAGCCCCAGAGCCATGCGGTCAGGGTCCTCTGAATCCAGACTACTGGACCCCAGTCACATCTCTTCCTTTTGAGACACCAGATGATTATGAATAATTAGAATTTACAGATCTCAAGATCTCAATCTTACCAGCATTCCAAAAGTCTCCCTCATTACTCCCAACATGCAACTGCTATTCTAACTTGTCACCATAGATTAGTTTTGGCTGCTTTCAACTTTGTGTGCATGGAATCATACATTGTGTACTCCCTTATGGCTTCCTGGCCTTTTCACACAACATTTTATCTGTGAGTTCATCCCTATGATAGTACATAGCAAAAGCTCATTTTCTTTTCATGATTTATAAGATACTGTAGTGTGTATATTCCACAATGTTTCCATTCTACTCCTGATGAATATGTGGGTTGCCTCTAGCTTAGGGATATTATAAATAGTGTGGTATTGAGCCTCCTTGTATATGTGTATATACAACAGTATTGCTGTAGCAAATATTCCAATAGGAGCCAAACTGCTAGATTGTTGGGTATACACTAGTAGATTCTGTCAAACAGCTTTCCAAAGAGGTTGTACCACTGAACATTCCTACTATCAGTGCATAAGTGTTCCTGTCGTTTGACATCTTCATCAAGCATTAGTACTGTTGGTTATTTATTTTTAAGTTAGCCATTCAGGTTCATGTATAATAGTTTTTTATTGAGGTTCTAATTTGTATCTCACTGATGGCTAATAATATTGAACACTTTTTATATGCTTTAGTAGCCTGAATATCTTCTCTTGGAAAATGCTTATTCAAAGATTTTACCCAATTTTTAGTGGGTCGTTGGATTGTCTGCTTTTTCCCATTGACATATAAGTTCTTTTTATATCACAAAAACAGGCTTTAAGTTTGATATATGTATTTTTTTTAAAGATTTTACTTATTTATTTGACAGAGAGAGATCACAAGTAGGCAGAGAGGCAGGCAGAGAGAGTGAGAGGGAAGCAGACTCCCTGCCGAGCAGAGAGCCTGATGTGGGACTCGATCCCAGGACCCTGAGATCATGACCTGAGCCGAAGGCAGCGGCTTAAACCACTGAGCCACCCAGGCGCCCCAAGTTTGATATATGTATTGCAAAGTATAAATCTACTCATCTTTTTGCACCTTAATGGCATTTTCTAATTTAAAGAGAGTTCTCAATTTTAATGAAGATTTTAATAAATCTTTTCCTTTATAGTTAGTATCCTTTAGGAATGTTTGCCTTTCCCCAGGTTTTACACTTATTTCTAAAAGTTTCATCACTTTACCTTTTACACTGTGGTTTATATTTATAATTCACCTAGAATTGTTATTTTGTGAATGAAACAAGGAGGAAATCAAGTTTCACTTGCTGACAGATATATATGCATTTGCTCTAAATTTGTTGGAAAAAACAACCTTTTTCCCCACTAGATTGCTGCAATACACTTTTTGTGAATCTGGTGGCTGTAATATCACCTTCAGATATAGGCCAGTGGACCTCTGCCCAGAGTCACATGTCTTGGGGGGCTCCACCTTTTGGAATGCCTTCCTCTGATCTTCCTTAGGTCCTAGTGATGGACATGCTGTCCAGGTGCCCTGAGCCCAGAATGGAGACCTGCATGGGCTCTGTCCCAGTTTTCTCTTTTGAGGTAGGGGATTCTCTATCTCAACATAGAGAGTCAATCACATGCCTTGAAGATCATCCAGACTCAACTGTAGGTTCATCTGAAGGTCCCATGGATGGTTCCAGAAGGTTCCAGAAGTTTCCTGGTTCCAGAAGGGGGACCTGGTGAGGGTTTAACTCCTCCTAGCTGGAATGATATTTTGTTCACAGGGTTGGGTAAGACTGGACCACTGGAATGGTACTAATGCACTTATATGGGGTGACACAGGACAAGTTCAGGGCTCCAGGCTGTTAATGGTCTACCATTGAACCTTGGTCTTGACATACATGTGTAGGTATTAGTGTGATCGGCATTCTGACTGTGGTGCTGCATTTGGTCTACAGCTCCCAGGACAGCAGACAAGGGAGTGGCAGGCATTTCTATCCTATCTGGCTCCAGGCAGCTGCCCCAGTGTGTTTTCACCCCTTTCCATCCTTTATGACACATGTCAGTTAGTCCCAGGGTTTGGCCTCAAGGACCTCCTCCAGAGATTTCAAGACTCTTGCTCCTCACTGTGAACTGACTCTTCAATTGATATAAGGTTCTTTCTTGCTTCTAATTAATGTGGCAACATCAAACTCTCCCAGGTTGCCTTAAAGCACTTGGATGAGAGATAGACATTCCTTGCATAAATGAAAGTACTCTTCTTGTTCTGCACATGGGACTCTCACCCCACTGATGGCAGGATGTAGAAGGCAGGGGTACAGTCAACAGTAAAAGTGATCGCATCCTGGAATGCATCACCTTCTTCCACGACCTTAGTCAAAGTCCAGCAGCCTTCTAACCTGTCTTTCTCCGTCTACTCCTGACCACCAACCACTACTCTGGCCTCGGACTATTCTCTCTTCATGTAAGAGTGGTCAGTTACAAACATGAATTGTGTAATATTACCGCCAACCCTACTTAAAATTCTTCAGTGACTTCCTATTGCACTTTGAATAAAATCCAAGATCTGTAACTTGGCCTTTAGGGTCTTACATGGTCCATACCTCACCAACCTCACTTCATGCCACTCCCCACCCAGTCCCGTATGCTCATTGCATGGACTTTATTTCAGTGCCTTGAACATACCAAGTTCTATTCAGCCTCAGGATCTTTGCACATAGTTTCTCTCTGCCTGGAATGCTCTTCTTCCAGAGCTCCTTCTCATGTTTTGGAAATGATTCTGAATTCTTAGGGTCACTTTCTAAGAAAGACCTTCTTTAATCACCTAATCTGAGATTCCTCCACTCCACTGCTTTAATTCTTATCATAGCTGCATGCTTGTTTCTCTTAATAGTAATCATGATGATTTGTTAAGTATTTGCTTATTTATTGTCTGTTTCCTTCAACTAAGACATAACTCCTCAAGAGACCATATTTCTCTTATTTGCTGCACATGGTGTTTGGTCAATGTTTGCTGAGGGAATGAGGAAAGCCTCATAGGTGGTATGTGAGACAGATAATGTAAGGTATGGAAATGTAAAAGCAAACTGATTTACCTGTCTTGCATCTAGAATCAAATGCTAAGTTTACAGATGAGTTTGAAAATAGTTTTAATGAATTAACCTAGTCCTATACGATAGGAATTTTAAAAATATTTGCTGAAGTGAAACAATTCAGCATAGTTAAGAGAAAAGGGCACTAAAAATTAAGGACTTCTATATCTTATTTACAGTAGATTTTTAAAAAAGTTTTGTAATAATTTATGGTCCTAAAAGACTCACTATAAGAAATTTTGGAAAAGCATTAAGTAAAAAAATGTTTTATTTTTATATTTAAATTTAAGTTAGTTAACATATAGTGTAATATTGTTTTCAGGAGTAGAATTTAATGATTCATCACTAACATATAACACCTAGAGCTCATCCTAAGAAGTGCCTTCCTTAATGCCCATCACCCATTTAGTCCACTTCCCCCACTCACCTCCCCTCCAGCAACCCTCAGTTTGTTCTCTACAGTTAGGAGTCTCTTATGGTTTGCGTCCCTCTCTGTTTTCATCTTATATTTCCTTCCCTTCCTCTATATTCATTTGTTTTGTCTCTTAAATTCCACATATGAATAAAATCATATGGTATTTGTCTTTCTCTGACTGACTTATTTCACTTAGTGTAATACACTCTTGTTTTATCCACATTGTTGCAAATGTCAAGATTTCATTCTTTTTGGTGGCTGAGTAATATTTCACTGTGTATATATACCACATCTTCTTTATCCATTCATCAGTCAATGGACATTTGGACTCTTTCCATAATTTGGCTATTGTTGATAATGCTGCTCTAAATATTGGGGTGCATGTGTCCCTTCGAATCACTATTTTGTATCCTTTGGATAAATACCTCGTAGTGCAATTGCTGGATTCTAGCTCTGTTTTTAACTTTTTTTTTTTTTTTCCAGGCTTCTTTTCTCATTTTATTTATTTTTTCAGCGTAACAGTATTCATTCTTTTTGCACAACACCCAGTGCTCCATGCAAAACGTGCCCTCTCCATTACCCACCACCTGTTCCCCCAACCTCCCACCCCTGACCCTTCAAAACCCTCAGGTTGCCCCAACCTCCCACCCCTGACCCTTCAAAACCCTCAGGTTGTTTTTCAGAGTCCATAGTCTCTTATGGTTCGCTTCCCCTCCCCAATGTCCATAGCCCGCTCCCCCTCCCCCAATCCCATCTCCCCGCAGCAACCCCCAGTTTGTTTTGTGAGATTAAGAGTCATTTATGGTTTGTCTCCCTCCCAATCCCATCTTGTTTCATTTATTCTTCTCCTATCTCCTACCCCCCCCATGTTGCTTCTCCATGTCCTCATATCAGGGAGATCATATGATAGTTGTCTTTCTCTGATTGACTTATTTCACTAAGCATGATACGCTCTAGTTCCATTCACGTCGTCGCAAATGGCAAGATTTCATTTCTTTTGATGGCTGCATAGTATTCCATTGTGTATATATACCACATCTTCTTTATCCATTCATCTGTTGATGGACATCTAGGTTCTTTCCATAGTCTGGCTATTTTAGACATTGCTGCTATAAACATTCGGGTGCACGTGCCCCTTCGGATCACTGCGTTTGTATCTTTAGGGTAAATACCCAGTAGTGCAATTGCTGGGTCATAGGGTAGTTCTATTTTCAACATTTTGAGGAACCTCCATGCTGTTTTCCAGAGTGGTTGCACCAGCTTGCATTCCCACCAACAGTGGAGGAGGGTTCCCCTTTCTCCACATCCTCTCCAGCATCTGTCATTTCCTGACTTGTTCATTTTAGCCATTCTGACTGGTGTGAGGTGATATCTCATTGTGGTTTTGATTTGTATTTCCCTGATGGTGAGTGACGTGGAGCACTTTTTCATGTGTCTGTTGGCCATCTGGATGTCTTCTTTGCAGAAATGTCTGTTCATGTCCTCTGCCCATTTCTTGATTGGATTGTTTGTTCTTTGGGTGTTGAGTTTGCTAAGTTCCTTATAGATTTTGGATACTAGCCCTTTATCTGATATGTCGTTTGCAAATATCTTCTCCCATTCTGTCAGTTGTCTTTTGGTTTTGTTAACTGTTTCCTTTGCTGTGCAAAAGCTTTTGATCTTGATGAAATCCCAACAGTTCATTTTTACCCTTGCTTCCCTTGCCTTTGCCGTTGTTCCTAGGAAGATGTTGCTACGGCTGAGGTCGAAGAGGTTGCTGCCTGCATTCTCCTCAAGGATTTTGATGGATTCCTTTCTCACATTGAGGTCCTTCATCCATTTTGAGTCTATTTTCGTGTGTGGTGTAAGAAAGTGGTCCAATTTCATTTTTCTGCATGTGGCTGTCCAATTTTCCCAGCACCATTTATTGAAGAGGCTGTCTTTTTTCCATTGGACATTCTTTCCTGCTTTGTCGAAGATTAGTTGACCATAGAGTTGAGGGTCGATTTCTGGGCTCTCTATTCTGTTCCACTGATCTATGTGTCTGTTTTTGTGCCAGTACCATGCTGTCTTGATGATGACAGCTTTGTAATAGAGCTTGAAGTCCGGAATTGTGATGCCACCAACTTTGGCTTTGTTCTTCAATATTCCTTTGGCTATTCGAGGTCTTTTCTGGTTCCATATAAATTTTAGGATTATTTGTTCCATTTCTTTGAAAAAAATGGATGGTATTTTGATAGGGATTGCATTAAATGTGTAGATTGCTTTAGGTAGCATAGACATTTTCACAATATTTATTCTTCCAATCCAGGAGCATGGAACATTTTTCCATTTTTTTGTGTCTTCCTCAATTTCTTTCATGAGTACTTTATAATTTTCTGTGTATAGATTCTTAGTCTCTTTGGTTAGGTTTATTCCTAGGTATCTTATAGTTTTGGGTACAATTGTAAATGGGATTGACTCCTTAATTTCTCTTTCTTCAGTCTTGTTGTTGGTGTACAGAAATGCAACTGATTTCTGTGCATTGATTTTATATCCTGACACTTTACTGAATTCCTGAACAAGTTCTAGCAGTTTTGGAGTGGAGTCTTTTGGGTTTTCCACATATAGTATCATATCATCTGCTAAGAGTGATAGTTTGACTTCTTCTTTACCAATTTGGATGCCTTTAATTTCTTTTTGTTGTCTGATTGCTGAGGCTAGGACTTCTAGTACTATGTTGAATAGCAGTGGTGATAATGGACATCCCTGCCGTGTTCCTGACCTTAACGGAAAAGCTTTCAGTTTTTCTCCATTGAGAATGATATTTGCGGTGGGTTTTTCATAGATGGCTTTGATAATATTGAGGTATGTGCCCTCTATCCCTACACTTTGAAGAGTTTTGATCAGGAAGGGATGCTGTACTTTGTCAAATGCTTTTTCAGCATCTATGGAGAGTATCATATGGTTCTTGTTCTTTCTTTTATTAATGTGTTCTATCACATTGATTGATTTGCGGATGTTGAACCAACCCTGCAGCCCTGGGATAAATCCCACTTGATCGTGGTGAATAATCCTTTTAATGTACTGTTGAATCCTATTGGCTAGTATTTTGGCGAGAATTTTTGCGTCTGTGTTCATCAAGGATATTGGTCTGTAGTTCTCTTTTTTGGTGGGATCCTTGTCTGGTTTTGGGATCAAGGTGATGCTGGCCTCATAAAATGAGTTTGGAAGTTTTCCTTCCATTTCTATTTTTTGGAACAGTTTCAGGAGAATAGGAATGAGTTCTTCTTTAAATGTTTGGTAGAATTCCCCTGGGAAGCCGTCTGGCCCTGGGCTTTTGTTTGTTTGGAGATTTTTGATGACTGTTTCAATCTCCTTACTGGTTATGGGCCTGTTCAGGTTTTCTATTTCTTCCTGGTTCAGTTGTGGTAGTTTATATGTCTCTAGGAATGCATCCATTTCTTCCAGATTGTCCAATTTGTTGGCGTAAAGTTGCTCATAGTATGTTCTTATAATTGTCTGTATTTCTTTGGTGTTAGTTGTGATCTCTCCTCTTTCATTCATGATTTTATTGATTTGGGTCCTTTCTCTTTTCTTTTTGATGAGTCTGGCCAGGGGTTTATCAATCTTATTGATTCTTTCAAAGAACCAGCTCCTAGTTTCATTGATTTTTTCTATTGTTTTTTTGGTTTCTATTTCATTGATTTCTGCTCTGATCTTTATGATTTCTCTTCTCCTGCTGGGTTTAGGGTCTCTTTCTTGTTCTTTCTCCAGCTCCTTTACGTGTAGGGTTAGGTTGTGTACTTGAGACCTTTCTTGTTTCTTGAGAAAGGCTTGTACCGCTATATATTTTCCTCTCAGGACTGCCTTTGCTGTGTCCCACAGATTTTTGAACCGTTGTGTTTTCATTATCATTTGTTTCCATGATTTTTTTCAATTCTTCTTTAATTTCCTGGTTAACCCATTCATTCTTTAGAAGGATGCTGTTTAGTCTCCATGTATTTGGGTTCTTCCCAGCTTTCCTCTTGTGATTGAGTTCTAGCTTCAGAGCATTGTGGTCTGAAAATATGCAGGGAATGATCCTAATCTTTTGATACCGGTTGAGACCTGATTTGTGACCCAGGATGTGATCTATTCTGGAGAAGGTTCCATGTGCACTAGAGAAGAATGTGTATTCTGTTGCTTTGGGATGAAATGTTCTGAATATATCTGTGATGTCCATCTGGTCCAGTGGGTCATTTAAGGCCTTTATTTCCTTGTTGATCTTTTGCTTGGATGATCTGTCCATTTCAGTGAGGGGAGTGTTCAAGTCCCCTACTATTATTGTATTATTATTGATGTGTTTCTTTGATTTTGTTATTAATTGGTTGATATAGTTGGCTGCTCCCACGTTAGGGGCATAGATATTTAAAATGGTTAGATCTTCTTGTTGGACAGACCCTTTGAGTAGGATATAGTGTCCTTCCTCATCTCTTATTATAGTCTTTGGCTTAAAATCTAATTGATCTGATATAAGGATTGCCACCCCAGCTTTCTTCTGATGCCCATTAGCATGGTAAATTGTTTTCCACCCCCTCACTTTAAATCTGGAGGTGTCTTCGCGTCTAAAATGAGTTTCTTGTAGGCAACATACTGATGGGTTTTGTTTTTTTATCCATTCTGATACCCTGTGTCTTTTGATTGGGGCATTTAGCCCATTAACATTCAGGGTAACTATTGAGAGATATGAATTTAGTGCCATTATTAGCCTGTAAGGTGACTGTTACTGTATATTGTCTCTGTACCTTTCTGATCTACTACTTTTAGGCTCTCTCTTTGCTTAGAGGACCCCTTTCAATATTTCCTGGAGAGCTGGTTTGGTGTTTGCAAATTCTTTCAGTTTTTGTTTGTCCTGGAAGCTTTTGATCTCTCCTTCTATTTTCAATGATAGCCTAGCTGGATAGAGTATTCTTGGCTGCATGTTTTTCTCATTGAGTGCTCTGAATATATCATGCCAGCTCTTTCTGGCCTGCCAGGTCTCTGTGGATAAGTCTGCCGCCAATCTAATATTTTTACCATTGTATGTTACAGACTTCTTTTCTCGGGCTGCTTTCAGGATTTTCTCTTTGTCACTAAGACTTGTAAATTTTACTATTAGGTGACGGGGTGTGGACCTATTCTTGTTGACTTTGAGGGGGGGTTCTCTGCATCTCCTGGATTTTGATGCTTGTTCCCTTTGCCATATTAGGGAAATTTTCTCTCTAGTAATTCTCTCCAATAGACCTTCTGCTCCCCTCTCTGTTTCTTCTTCTTCTGGAATCCCAATTATTCTAATGTTATTTCATCTTATGGTGTAACTTATCTCTCGAATTCTCCCCTCGTGGTCCAGTAGCTGTTTGTCCCTCTTTTGTTCGGCTTCTTTATTCTCTGTCATTTGGTCTTCTATATCACTAATTCTTTCTTCTGCCTCATTTACCCTAGCAGTGAGAGCCTCCATTTTTGATTGCACCTCATTAATAGCTTTTTTGATTTCAACTTGGTTAGATTTTAGTTCTTTAATTTCTCCAGAAAGGGCTTTAATATCTCCAGAGAGGGTTTCTCTAATATCTTCCATGCCTTTTTCGAGCCCGGCTAGAATGTTCAGAATCGTCATTCTGAACTCTTGATCTGACATATTACCCATGTCTGTGTTGATTGTGTCCCTAGCCTTCGGTACTGTCTCTTGTTCTTTTGTTTGTGGTGATTTTTTCCGCCTTGTCATTTTGTCCAGATAAGAGGATATGAAGGAGCAAATAAACTACTAAAAGGGTGGCAAAGACCCTGGAAAAATGCGCTGTAACCAAATGAGAAGAGACCCCAAATTGTGGGGGGGGAGAAAGGGGATAAAACAGCTTCTGAAAAAAAAGAAAAAAAAAAAAAAGAAAGAAAAAAATTTAAAAAATAAAACAAATAAAAAAATACAAAAAAGAAAGAAAAAATATATATATTTAGATGAACTAGTCAAAAAATGTTAAAAAAGAAAAGGGTAAAAGTTTTAAAAAATTTAGCAGAAGAAGAAAAAAGAAAAAAGAAAAAAAAATTGAAAAAAGAAAAAAAAATTGAAAAAAGAAAAAAAAATTGAAGTAGCCGCAAGACTAAAGAATCATGGGGAGAAAGCCATGAGTTCCGTGCTTTGCTTTCTCCTCCTCTGGAATTGCTCTGCTGTCTTAGGAATTGAATCTGCTTTCTCCTTGATAGATGAAATTCGTTCTGGCTGGATATTTTGTTGATCTTCTGGGGGAGGGGCCTGTTGTAGTGACTCTCAAGTGTCTTTGCCCGAGGCGGGATTGCACCGCCCTTACCGGCGGCCGGACTAAGTAATCGGCTCGGGTTCGCTTTTGGGAGCTTCTGTTCCCTGAACGCTTTCCGTAGAGTTCCGGAGGACGGGAATGAAAATGGCGGCCTCCCAGTCTCCGGCCCGGAGGAGCCGAGAGCCTGGGGCCCCACTCCTCAGTGCGCCCCCAGAGGACAGCACCCAATCACTCCCGTATCCCCAGCCTCTAGCCGCGCTCGGAGCTCACCCAGCCCGCGACCAGTTCAAGGTAACCCCGAGCTGAGAGTTCAGTCCTCGGCTCTGTCTTGGCAGCCGGCTTCTCCATTCTAATAGCTGCGAGCTCTCCGACACTCCGACACCCCCGATCCTTCTGTGACCCTGCGGGGCCTGGGGCCACGCTGGCCCCGTGTGGGCTTCACCCCGGTTTAGCCCCTGGAGCAATGTCCCTCAGTGGAACAGACTTTTAAAAGTCCTGATTTTGTGCTCCGTTGCTCCGCCGCTTGCCCGGAGCCGGCCCCTCCCCCCGCGGTCTATCTTCCCGTCGTTTTAGATTCACTTCTCCGCCAGTCCTACCTTTCAGAAAGTGGTTGATTTTCTGTTTCTAGAGTTGCTGTTCTTCTTCTCTTCGCTCTCCCGTTGGATTTGTAGGTGTTTGCAATGTTTAGATAAGCTATCGAGCTGATCTCCTGCTACCTGATGTAGTCTCAGGCTGCTACTTCTCCGCCATCTTGACTCCTCCCCCTGTTTTTAACTTTTTGAGGAAACTCCATATTATTTTCCAGAGTGACTGCACTTGTTTGCATTCCCACCAACAGTGCAAAAGTGTTCACCTTTGTCCACATCCTTGTCAACATCTGTTGTTTCCTGAGTGGTAATAAAATGTTTTAAATTAAATATAATATCACCATGCAGCTATCATAATGGCTAACATTTTGGTGTATTTTTATTCTACACTATTATTGAATATGTAATATATGGTTAATAAATATAATCACATATACAACTTTTTGTTGTATTTTTAATCTTCCATGCATACAATGTATAAAATGAATAAAAATAGCACATTTAAGTGTTATAAATAGTATTATTATAAAATTAAGATTATATTTTATGTAAGACTTCATAATATGCTTCTTCCAGTTCACATCATATACTGAACATTTTCTCATGACACTAAATGATTTTTAAAATACATTTAAAAAATTTCTGCATAGTATTCTATCATAGTAATGTATCATAAATTACTTAACTAATGTTCTTTCTGGGTTATGTAGATTTATCCAAATTTTTAATGTTATATATATTGCAACAATAAAAATTCATGTATATAAATCTTTGTACACATCTCTGATTAGTTCTTTTGGATAAATTCCTAGACATGAAATGACTAGACCCAAGGGTATGAATTTTTCAAATTTGGATATACATTGCCAAATTGTCTTTCAGATGTGGTTGGGTACATTCCCACCAGCAAACTACAAGATTATTCATTCTCATCTCACCAATATTGAGTATTAAATTTTGCCAATTTGATGGGGAAAATGTTTTAATTTACATTTCTTTGACTACAAGTAAAATTTTAAATATGTATTTTAATATATTTATTGGGATTTTGATATTTCTTCTTTTGTTAATTATGTGCCTATATCCTTTGCCAACTTTTCTATTTGGATGTACATCGTCTTTTATATTTTATATCTTAAGGATATAATATGTTAGTCACATATGTTTCAAATATTTATTTGCAGTTTATTCTCTGCTTTTTCATCAGCATTGATTTATTTAACATATAAATTAAAACTGTCATAAAGTCAAATATTTTTCAATTTTTGGTTCTTTTTCATTTATGTTAAGGAAAACCCTTTCAACTCCAATATCAAATAAGAAAATCACCTATGCATTTTCTACTTCTTTCAAGATTTCTTTTTTTTAATTTAATATTATAATTCAGCTGGGTATGTGTTAAAGGGTGAAAATAGGGATACAGTCTTGTTTTTGTTTTGTTTTCCCACAAACATTTAACCAGTTCTCACGGATTCATTTTCATATACTAATGTCACTCCCTTTGCATGAATTTGAAAGGTTTTATTATTTTTTAATCAAGTTCTAAGATTTATAAATACTAGGATCTATTTCAGAGCTTTCAAGTCTCACCAGTTTTGTCCAGTGTGACGCTCTTCAAATTATTATATCTCTATAATGGAGTTTATTATGTGAGAGTGTAAATCCTCTTTATTTATTTATTTTTTTAAGGATTTAATTTATTGATTTATCAGAGAAGGAGCGAGCACAAGCAGGGGGAGCTACAGGCAGAGGGAGAAGCTGTGGGACTCGATCCCAGGACCCTGACTTCATGACCTAAGCCAAAGGCAGTTGCTTAACTGACTGAGCTATCCAGGCATCCCCTTCCTATTTATTTTTGAAAATTTCCTGACTTACCAATAATTTGATTAAGGTGCAAATCAAATTGATTCTGTGTCTTGTTTTACTCTACTTAGAAAATAGTGTGTAGATAATATATACTTTCTTTGGCAACAGTATTTTTTTTTTAAGATTATATTTATTTATTTGACAGAGAGATAGAGAGAGCACAAGTAGGCAGAGAGGCAGGCAGAGGGAGAGGGAGAATCAGGCTTTCCACTGAGCAGAGAGCCTGATGAGGGGTTTGATCCCAGGACCCTGGGATCATGACCTGAGCCGAAAGCAGCTGCTTAACCGACTGAGCCACCCAGGCGCCCCTTGACAACAGTATTAATGTTAATTCTTTTGTACCACTAATTTCTTCTTCCTAGACCTAATTAACCATTAGAAAAATTAACCAACTTTGGGGAAGGCATTTAACTTTTCTTGGCTGCAATATCTTCATCTTAAAAAGAAAAGAAATCTCTTTTGAATTCCAGTTTTAAAATACCTGAGTAATGTTTCTTCTCACAAATTTCAAAACCATCAAAGAATAAAAAACAATTTCAAATTCAATCTCTAACAAAACAAAACAAAAAAAAATTTTTGAAATATAAAACCACAGCGGGAAGACCCTAAAAAGAACAAATATCATCAAATAAGGATGTGGAAGAATGAAGACAGGATGGAAGTAGATAAATTTCTTATTTTAACAAGTCAGCAACCCTTTTTTAAGGTAAGAAATGCACCCTGAGGTGTAAATCACAAATTTTTTCCCCCATCAATACATGTAGTCTGTGCCAAGTGGTGAAAGGCCCTTTCCTGGACCTGGCTTGGGTCCCAAGAGAAGCAGAAGCAGAAAAGGCAAGATTGGACAAGGAATCACACTGACAAACCAGGATTGCAGGAAATAGTCTGTCAGGGAAGCGGGCAGAAGGAAAGGAACCACCTTTTGAGCTGCCTTGCAGTGCCAAATTTGGTTGGTTTGCAAGAAGTAAAGGCTGAAAGAACTCTTGAGACACTCTGAGCTCTGTGTCATAATAACTGCTGACCTGGAATATGGGCCTCTCCCTAACCCACGCGAGGGTCCTAGAAATGGTTGGTCTAGGAAGAACTACATTCATTACCAGATGAGCAGCGAAAAGGACAAGATTCCATTATTTAAAAAGTAAAGAAAAAAATACTATCATTTGAAGAAATTCACCAGAACATTGTTGCCAAAAAGCAGGTGAAATTTTTGAGCAAACATTTCATTAAGAATTTTAAAAACTGAGGCGTCTGGGTGGCTCAGTGGATTCAGCCTCTGCCTTGGGCTCAGGTAATGATCCCAGGGTCCTGAGATGGAGCCCCGCATTAGGCTCTCTGCTCAGCAGGGAGCCTGCTTCCTCCTCTCTCTCTTTCTGTCTGCCTCTCTGCCTACTTGTGATCTCTTGCTCTCTGTGAAATAAATAAATAAATAAAATCTTTAAAAAAAAAAGAATTTTAAAAACTTGGTGAGAATGAAAATGTAAAGCTCTAGTAAACAATCGAAGCCCAAATAAATGAAGGTATATATCATGTTTACAAATGCCATAACATAGTAAGATGTCATCTCTTACCACATTAATCTAATAACTGAATGCAAAGTAAACTTCCATTTGGATGTTTTCAGAATTCAATGAACTTATTCTCAAACGTATATAAAATAATAATGTATGTCTAAGAACCCAAGTAACTAAGTAAAATATGGTAAAGAAGAGCAGAAAGAGTAGAGTAGACTCCTTACCAGGTATCAAGATAGACTGCAGAACTTTAGTAAAAAATCCAGTAAGGTTTTGGTGCACAGATCTATGAATCAATGGAACAAATAGAGAGAAAGCTCAAAAACAGATCTATGTGCATGTGACAACTTTTAATACTATAAAAAATGAAAGAAGTATTTATTAAATAATAACATCGGAAAAACTGGCTTTTTAATGGAAAAAAAAAAAAAGTTGGATCACTACCTTACACCATAAACCAGGGTAGAATCTAGATAGATTCAAGACCAAGGTAAGACATATAAAGTGTAAAAGAAAGTACTGTACATCGATAGAAGAAAATACAAGAGACTGTTTTGTTAAATAGGATGGGTAAACTCTTCCTAGCCAAGACCCTCCAAAAGTAAAAACCACTTACAACATCCGAATTTGAGATTTTTGTTTAATGAAAGACACCATACACAAACCAACAAAAAAGACTACTAACAAGAAGTTCAGACTTACTAGTTATCAGAGGAAAACAAATTAAAATAACGATGAGATACCGCTTGACATTTGTAATAAGAAAAAGTTAGAAAAGTGGATGATATCAAGCATTGCCGAGGATGTGGGAAGAATGAAACTTTCATGTGTTGTTAGTGAACGGGTAAATTAGTATAATCTCAAGAGCAATCTGGCAGTACTTAGAGAAACAGAGCACGTGTCTGCTTTATGACTTGATAATTCTATTTCTGAGGTTATATATCAGAGAATTCTTGAACTGGTTGGGAATTGAGCAAACTTTAATTGCCGTGTTTTGGGTGGCAAATACAGAGGTGATCTTAGATGTCATCACATAGAAAATACAGAGGTGAAGTGAGCAGCAGAACGATGGACTATTACACTGCAGTTAGAATAAATGGACTAGATATATAGACAGTACCATGGATAGTTATTAAAAGTAGAAGACTGAATAAGTAAATAAAAGTAAAGAACAATCCTCATCTTTTTATCTCTCTCATCTTTCTATTTTCTGTCTATTCTATCTACCTTTCTATTTCTTACCCAGCTTAAATTCTGTGATCCATACTTATAACCACTCTTTTACATATCTCCACACTGTCTTTCCCTTCTTTCACTCTGTGGTATTAACCTCCCTACTGGAGTCAGACTTTTTAGAAAGAAAGGACGTAAAGATTTAATATCAACAATTAAGTAAAAAAAAAAAAAAATTAAGTAAAAACCCTATTGTCCGGAACTTGAACTGGAAGTACTAGGATAAACTCATGATGTAATTCATCTTTGAAACATAGGCATGCACACATTTCCCAGCTCTACTTAAAAGACCCAAAAATGATAGCCAACACAATAGCAATAAGCACCCTTAGGACCCTGACTGTAGTTTCTAAAAATAATTTCCCACTAAAAGTAACTAAGGCTTCTTGGAGAATTGTCCACTTCCAGATCTGGGACAGGAAATGTGTAAGATAAGCCTGGAATATCTTTTCATACAAGCAAGTTAAGAACTACCAATGACTGTAATCATGTAAAGAACTCAGGAGCCAATTTCAATCGGTTTCCACTGGCCAAAGAGAGAACAATTTGAGTATCAGCAAGGATAATAACTACAATGGACTAAAGCACATAAAATTATGTTTAAAATCCATATATTCATAGTAATGCAAACCAAAACAGAACAAATCTCACTAGTCACCTTTGATAGATACTCAGAACAAATTTGTTTTGAAAATAAATAAAGGGAAGAAATCAAGCTTTTGTCCTGCCTTTCCTATATGAATGCACCTCGAATGATCATACCTCAGTATAATTTGCATTCATACAAATAGTTAATGAGGAAAGCATCTCTGTTTAGAAGTATTCCATCTAATAAATGAAGAAAAATGGTACAATTAGATATCACCATTTTCCAAGTTCTAGTAAATCAACAGACCCAGGAAATAATTATCAATGACTTTTAATGCCACAAAAAGAAAAACAACCAGACATTATTTAGTCTTCCCCTCAAAAAAATCAAACTTGAATTTGATCACATCTCTAGATCTAATTAAATTTATAGGAAATACAGAGGAATAAAGGAATACGATAACCCCATGGGGAGCCAATCAACAAAATCCAAAATATAAGAACCTCTACAGGATAAATGATCCAATTTCTTCAACAAAATTTGCAAGGTACAAAAAAGCTAGAGGGTGAACCTATAGATTAAAAAGAGACTTTAGGGACATATCAAATAATTGCAATATATGGATTTTATTTAGATCCCAATTCAGACAAATGAGCTAGAAGAAAACCAAAAGACAATTAAGGAAATATGTACATTGACTAGATATTTAAGGATATTATGAAACTATGGTGAAATATTTTAGGATATAAAATGCCAAAAATCGTTGTGTTTTTTTCAAGTTACTGTCTCCCCCTCTCCAAATTACTATCTTTTAGACATCTACACTTAAATATTTACAGAAGAAATTATATGAAGTATTGGATTTACTTCACAATAATCTGAGTGGGGGAGGGAAGACAGCTAGAAGATGGATGAAGAGAAACTGGCTATGAACTGAAGACTACTGAAGCTGGATGATGGATATGAGGAGTTTCATCATTCTATTCTCTCTCCTTTTGAGATGTTTGAAGTTTTCTATAATACAATGTCTTAAATAGTTATAATGGGATAAAAAATTCTCTTTACCACAGGAACAAAAATATAAAACACCTAGGAAAATGGGTAATAGGTATACGAAATTAAAACTTTATTTATTTTATTTTATTTATTTATTTGACAGACAGAGATCACAAGTAGTCAGAGAGGCAGGCTGAGACAGAGAGGGGAAGCAGGCTCCCTCCCAAGCAGAGAGCCTGATGCGGCGCTTGATCCCAGGACCCCAGGACCCCAGGATCCCAGGACCATGACCTGAGCCAAAGGCAGAGGCTTTAACCCACTGAGCCACCCAGGGACCCCTGAAATTAAAACTTTAAAACAATACTGAAAGATACAATAGAAGACTTTGACCAAAAAAAAAAAAAAAAGGGGGCGCCTGGGTGGCTCAGTGGATTAAGCCGCTGCCTTCGGCTCAGGTCATGATCTCAGGGTCCTGGGATCGAGCCCCGCATCGGGCTCTCTGCTCCGTGGGGAGCCTGCTTCCTCCTCTCTCTCTGCCTGCCTCTCTGCCTGCTTGTGATCTCTCTCTGTCAAATAAATAAATAAAATCTTTAAAAAAAAAAAAAAAAAAGTGCATCATTGGGTGATAAGTCTCATCACACATAGATGATTTTCCTAACCCTAACTCTTCTCCATAACGCAGTCTAAGAAAAAATGCAATCCCAATAAAAATACAAAGTGTTTTTTATGCCAGATAAGCTGATTCATATGAAAAAAGAAAAGTATATATCACAGTCCAGAAAATTGGGGAGGAGGGATAATAGGAAGGAGAAAAACCTTAATATATATTAAAGTGCAAGAAACAGGTCAGTGAAAAGGAAAACAAAATTCAGAAATAAATCTAACAATTACAAGGTAATATAACATAGAATATGGGTGGCATTTTAAATATGTAAAGAAAAGATGGGTTGTTTGATAATGGCATTGTTACTGAGAAATCGTCTGAAAAAATTAAACTTGGACCTATATCACTAGAATTCTACATTCTACAAAACCCAAAAGCTATTAACAAAGATTTATAAATCAGCCTATAGAAATAGCAAATACTAAACAAAGCAAAAGCAAAATCTTAAAAAAAAAAATCCAAAGTCAAAAGACAAATCAGGGAGAAACAAACCATACATCACAATTTCCTTAATGTATAAAGAACTCTTAAAATAAAAATGAAAAGACTAAAAAAAAAAAAAGAGAGAGAGACTAACAATCCAGTAGGAAATCAGAGCATAGGATACAGATACAAATGGTCAGTCTGCAGAAAAGTAAATGCACATAACATTTAAACTTGAAAGGCTTAAGCTCACCAATGCAAATTCACAGCACACTAGGTTTTCACAAGATGAAGAAACAGGCACTCATGTGTTCTTAGTGTGAGTGAAAGTCATTTACACTTTTTAAAGGAAAATTCGACAACATTTCCAAATTTTAAAATGCACATACACTTTGACCCAGAAATACTGGTATAGAATTTATACTGTAGCTATACTCAGAAAGTTGAGATGAAGCATGCACACATTTATTCATTGCAATATTATTCGTCATAGCAAAAGACTAAAGACACCCTAAATGTCCACCAGCAGGGACTGCTTACTAAAGTAAGTATACTGTATCCCAGTTAAAAAGAATGAGGCAGTCCTTAACATATAATTTCAAGGATCTTCGGATATACTTACTACACTAAACACACTATTATGTGAGAAAAGTACAGGTGCAAAGTAGTATACATATTATGCAGTCATTTAGTAAAAGGGAGAGAAAAAGAATAAGAGAAACTGATAAATGTGACTGTTTTTTCAATTTTGTAGCTTAAGCATGTGCTAACTCTTCAAAAATAAATAAAAACTTCAGGTAGTTTATGAAGATTAATTCTGTAAGAGAGTTTATGGGAAAGTCTTTGTAAACTTTTAAGTTCTTTGCAAAATATAATTTAAATAAGCAGCTGGTTACTGGGTATTAGATCTTTAGTTCCTGGGGTTGAGAACTGACTTTCTATATAGACCTGTGTGCATTACTCAATGTCCTGGAGTCTTGATAATTGTGTCGCTATTTCTTTATCTCTGAAATAGTAACAGTAATCCTTCCATCCTCATAGGAATTACTATGAGGCCCACAGAAGACAATTTATTTGAAAGTGCTTTGGAAACCACAAAGTTCTCAAAACTGTAAGTCATCATGTTCACAAAGTGAAAAGTCAAAATATACCGTGTAGGGGCGCCTGGGTGGCTCAGTGGTTTAAGCCGCTGCCTTCGGCTCAGGTCATGATCTCAGGGTCCTGGGATTGAGTCCCCGCATCGGGCTCTCTGCTTGGCAGGGAGCCTGCTTCCCTCTCACTCTCTCTGCCTGCCTCTCTGCCTACTTGTGATCTCTCTCTGTCAAATAAAATCTTTAAAAAAAAAAAATACTGTGTAAACTCTGAGTGACATGGGATTACAAAGATGGACAAGATCAGACAGACTAGACCTGTACCAACCAATACAGAGGCCACTTGCCAGGGTGGCTGCTAGCACTTGAAATATGGCAAGTCCAGATTGGAATATACTATAAGTGTAGGGGCACCTGGGTGGCTCAGTGGGTTGAAGCCTCTGCCTTCCGTTCGGGTCATGATCCCAGAGCCCTGGGATTGAGCCCCGCATCGGGCTCTCTGCTCAGCAGGGAGGCTGCTTCCCTCTCTCTCTCTCTCTGCCTGCTTGTGATCTCTGTCAAATAAATAATAAAATAAAATATTAAAAAAAAAGAAATATACTGTAAGTGTAAAACTGACATCAGATTTGGAAGACCCAGTAAAAAACAATGTACAATATCTCATTGATTGCAAGTTTAGATAGTATTTTTGAGATACTGAATTAAATAAAACATCATTGAAATTCATAATTGTACCTGATTTTTTAAATGTGCTTACTAGAATGTTTAAAGTTACATATGCAGCTTACATTATATTTTAGTGGACAGTCCTGAACAAGACAGTTAAGGAATGACTTCCTCAAGGCAAGATTTGGATTTGCCCTGGAAGGAGGAATAAGGACTTGGAGAGGAGTCAGCGAGAGACAGAGGAAAGGAAGGAAGAATTTCAGACATAACTGGCAACCTATGCCAACATACGGGACGGTCCTGTGCAGGACATCAAGTCTAGTGCTGGTGAAGATGCTGCCTGAATGGCTGGGAGAAATCCAAGTGAGAAGAGGCAGCACTGGACAAGCCATGCGAGACTGAGGATCAGGCTGAGGTTTACACGTCACTGGGAGTGTTTGTGAAGCAGGTGTGTGTGCAGAGCAAGTCGAGGCAGGGAGTGATAGCTGCCAAGCAACGTTTTAGCGACAGTCAACCTGTTATTATCCAGCTGCAGTATATATGTTCACTGTGTTTGCTCGCTACGCCAAGACCGTCCGGATTCGGGATGTCTTATGTTGATGGAGAAGAAGGAAATGAGGAAGAGAAAGAGCTAAAAAAGGAATTCATATTTATTGGCACTTAGAGCACTATGCAAGGCATATGGCATATACTACCTCCGTGTTCTCGTACAGTCCTATGGGAATCTGAACATTGTCTCCATTTTACATAAGGTACGATCACCCAGACATAAGTTGTCAGAGGTCATTCCAACTATTCCATACTGGACTAGCCCTGAAGCCCAGTTCTGACTGACCAGTTCTCACTACACTATACAATGCTACCTATTAGAAAGAAAGAAAGAAAAAGGTGAACTACAAACTATGCCATCGAAACGATTTCTTTATTTATAAGCATACATAGCAAAAGAGTGAGAGGAGGAAAGGTGCATGTAGTCAACGAAATCATGGTGGATTTGAATAATGAACATCCTATTCATAGCTCCATGACTATAAATAAATAAGACTTAAATGTACTCCTGCATTAATACATCTGGGACGAAAGGGCAAATTTCAAACGACGGCTTTTAAGTAGATTGAAGGATTTGTTTTTGTTTTTTAACTGACCACGCATTTAGTGAGACAGAGTGGTGACATCACAGTGGTTCAGATTTTGAATCTCTGTGGGGGGACATGGAGAGGGAGGATGGAAAAAACAGAAAACATGACATCAAGTAACTGTGGGAGGGGAGGAAGTGGTTTCTCCCCTATTCTTCCTGAGAAGGCTGTAAGAAGTGAGCAGTTTAATACATAAAAAAGAAATGAGGGGAAGATGAAGCATAGAACGTGGGGTAGGAGGGGCGGCATGGGGAGTTATATCTACCTCCTGTTTCCTTCACTTTGAGGGGGAGGGTCATGATTTCCACGTTCGTGAATCTCTAATCTAGAAGGTAGCCATGCAAAACAAAGACCATAAGCTTGTGGAACAACATAGTCTCTGTAAGGAAGGGACGTGTCTGGTCAAGCTGTCAGAAACCACCCAAAGTCTCTCAGCGTGTGCCCCTTTGCTGTTCTGGAAGCTATGTCAGTTCTTTGAACAAACTTTATTTTTTTAGGCAACACACCAAAGGCTGATGTAAACCTTGAAGGCTGACAATTTGGATCTCAGTTCTAGCTTTTTCTCAGAAAACTTTGCTCTGTCGGTTAGAACAACTTCTAGAGAATGTGGGGGAGGAGACCTTTATTGACTGGATAGTAATTGACAGCGCTGGGAAGTTAGCACAAACCCAAGTTGAGGAGAGTTAACTGGATATCTGAAACTCTTTGATTATAATAATTGTTCTTAATATTTTTTTATGATTCTGTATCATAAATACCTAGAATTAGATCCTGCAGTACTGAAGTGCAGAGAGTTCTGGGCAAAATGGCTTTCATGGAAAAGTCTGGTGTTTTCAACTACATCCTTTCATTAAGATGGTGGTTTTTTAAAGTGCCTACACTGTTCCTAGCATTAATGTTAAAGAGATTATAAATAAGAATGAAAACAGGGGCGCCTGGGTGGCTCAGTGGGTTAAGCCTCTGCCTTCGGCTCAGGTAATGATTCCAGGGTCCTGGGATAGAGCCTGCATGGGGCTCTCTGCTCGGTGGGGTGCCTGCTTCCCCCTCTCTCTCTGCCTGCCTCTCTGCCTACTTGTGATCTCTCTCTCTATCAAATAAATAAATAAAATCTTTAAAAAAAAAGAATAAAACAAGTCTCTGCTCATAAAGAACAAATAAATTAAATACATAAAATCTAATATGATTACAAGAGAGTATAAAATGAAAACACACGAATGGTATAAACAGAAACAGATTACCACAGTATATAAACTTGTGCATCATCTGGAGAAAGGAGAAAAGAGAAAAGAGCCATTATCTGATTCCATGTAAATTTCTATCTTGAACCACTGGAAGCTAAAGAGGGTCAGTTCTTGTTGCTTCTTCTGATGCCTTTGATGTGGGAACCAAGATAAATTATAGAAAATAGATTTTTATAGCTCTTCCAGAAAGATCCTCTTAATAATATGAAAGATAGATGGCTCAGAATACTGTAAACTCAGAAGACAGACTCCTAACTCTGAAAAAATATATTAAAACTAATGAAAGAGTTAATAGTTGTTTCTTTTTATTAAATTTGCAAGGAAGCAAAAGTAAATGAAACAAACTAAAACTTTGAGGATTAGAAACAGAATGACAGCTCTATTTCACATGTATAATGATTCAGATTACATTAAGAACATTCACTTAGTAGGTTATATAGAATGCAAAGAATACATTCCTCAGTGGTGTAAATGAATAGGTAAGCAACAATGTGAAATCTTGTTGGCACCATCTTACAAATTGGGCATTGAATTTTCCATCGGGGGAAAAATGTGATTTCAGTTCCTCAAATCTATGAATAAAGTTTGGCAGTTTTGAAACTGACTTATATGTTGATTTTGTTCACATAGTCACATAACTCATCCCCAATGCTAAAACCATCCCCTAGGATGGTAGAAATGGTCAGTATTCAGTTATAATTCAAGAAGAGTATATCATAAGGTAAATGGACAAATATAATAAGTTGTCTCCTATGAAGACATTCTGAACATTCTTTGAGATGGTATCAGAGAAAAATGTTTAAATTTTGGTTTAAATTTTGGAGTTCATGTCTTTTTAGCTGGGTATTTTTAAAATGATTTGATGGGGAAATGTTCAATCATATTATTAATTATTAATAAAATAAGGGTAATTATAGACAAAATATATTTGTTGCCAAACAAATTACCTAAGATTGTTTTTAATGAGGACAACAACTGCTATGAAAGTGTGCAGTAGAATGGGCATTTTCATACATTGCTGATGGAAGCATTCACTAAATTTGTTTTTTAAACAATTAAAAACAATTTAATAATACATATCAAAAGCTGTGAAAGTGTTCAAGCCCTTTGATCCACTATTCCTACTTCTGGGAATCCATCTTATAAAAAAAAAATAGAAACATTGTAGAAATTTTATGAAATAAATCTCACTAATGGAATAAAAGTCCTTCCTTTCAAACTGACTGAACCAATTTAGGTCCTGTACTCACCACTGGACCAGGCGCAATGCCTGGAGCATATTCAGACAAGCCAAGAGGGAGTTTCTAAATCAGCCATCAGAAGCAAAATGGGACAGTCAAGACTGGCCTAGACTAATCATCAATGAATGATGCCCCAGAGCTGAAGTCAATTCCTGGAACCACATCCCTGCTACCCAATGGGAGAGGAGATGAAGGCATGATAAGAGCTGACCTCCATGGTCGCCGCATCTCGTCCTCCAGTTTTCCCCACCTCAGTGGCCCCCGTGTCTATCAGCTTTGTTAAGCCAATGAAATGGAATCATCCATGAGTCCCCTTTTCATTGTCCATCACATCAGTGCAACACTAAATCCTTGTATTAGGCAGAAGTGTGTGAAATTCCCAATACATGACATCTTGACTCACAAAAATGACAATTACACATAATTCAATATATATGTCTACCTGCAAAATATTTCTCAAATTCACTCACTTTTTTCTTCTCCATGGCAACACCCTTATTGAAGCCACCCCGTTCTTCATGAAGATAATGGTTATGCCCTCCTAACTGATCTTATTGCCTCTCATTTGCATTCCTTATGGTAAAGCTCATCAGTGGTTCCCTATGGCTCTTAGAACACACTGCAGGCTTGTTAGCGGGACCATGGAAGTCCTGCCTCATCAGACCCTTGCCTACAAACCTGGTCTCCTCCAAGGTCATTCTCCCCATCACACTCTGTGCTCCAGCTTCACTGACCCCTTGTTCCTCTCTCATATCTTCTCTCTGGCCATGCCCTCTGCCTGAAATGCTTCCAACTTGCCAGTTGTACACACCCTTCCTCTTTGCACATCAGTTTACTTCCTCAAACCTGCCTTTCCTGATTTCCCAACCTAATTTACTTTTCTCCAGATATTCTCCCTTGTCATACCCTATTTGTTTCCTTTCTAGAAACAATTTTCAATTACCCATTTATTTTGTTGTTGTGCATTTGTTTAATACTCTCTTTCTACTACATTGGAAACTACCTAAAGACAGAAATAGGTTTTTTGTTGGTTTGTTTGATTTCATTTGTGTTGGGTACCTAGTAAACCTTCAATAAATATTTGCTGAATGAGTAATTGTATGATGAAAAAATAAACAATCAAAAGGCTAGGTTAAAATGTTGATGGAAAAAAATAGGTTATAAAATTTTGTGGATATTATCATTACAACTATTTCGTTAGACCACGCATTAAAGAAGGGCTTAGAAGGAAATAAAACAAAATGTTAGTAGAAGCTGTTTAAGTGATGGGATTTTGAGTAACTTGAACTCTTTTCTCTGTGCTTTTCTGTATTTCCAAATTTTTCTTAAGGAGTATCTAAAACTTGAAAATTACATATTTTACAACTTTGTGAACAATCTTTACTTCCTCTATAATTCTCTTCCTTACTAACATGAAATGAATTTTTGATCTCCAAATAGTTATAAAATGTTTTCATATAAACTTTTCCAACATAGATGGCCAATTTCCCTCTTTCTGGTATATAGACTTTGAAGAGTGTATAGGAAGATTCTAAATGGAATCCTTGCTCTCCATGGATAAGTGAGAAGACAGTCATTAATTCCTCATTCCAGTGTGGAGAAAAATAATTTGATTACATAAAAATCTACATGTCATATATGTATGTTATATGTAAATAGTGGATAATTACACATTTTCCATATAAGTTGATGTACTTGGTCTTTCCTAGCAATTTCACACATGTAGGCCTCTGAAACTTCATCACTGGGACTTTCAGAACTCAGTGTAATCATCAGTAAAGAGCACTCTCTATTTTCTGAATAAATTATCTGTTCATCCCCACCAAATAGTCCAGAAACTTTCCCTTCACTCTGACTTTTCCATTTTTAAAATATCAGATGTGTTCGTATGTTGGGAGGGGAGTGCAAAATTCTTTCACTTTCCAACACCTTCCAAATCCATATAGTTCTTGTCACCTCTCTCCATCATAACTTCACCCCTTTAATCCAGGTCATTGTCATCTCCAACCTGGACACAGCTGCAATCCCCTAACTGGTTCCTTCTGTCCATTAAAAAGACAAACAAACAGGGGCGCCTGGGTAGCTCAGTGGGTTAAGCCGCTGCCTTCGGCTCAGGTCATGATCTCAGGGTCCTGGGATCGAGCCCCGCATCGGGCTCTCTGCTCCGCAGGGAGCCTGCTTCCCCCCTTTCTCTTTGCCTCCTACTCTGCCTACTTGTGATCTCTCTCTCTCTGTCAAATAAATAAATCTTTAAAAAACAAACAAACAAACAAACAAAAAACCCTTTATTGGGATTCATTTTACATAAAATATAGTGCACCTATTTGGTTGTACATTTCAAGGATTCCTGACAAATTTATATGTCAGCGGACTCACCACCACCACCACCATAAAGACATAGAATATTTCTATCATCCTAAAATTTCTCTTATGTACCATCCTAATAAATCCACAATATGGAAATACTACAGCTTGTTTATTTATTCCTTCTTGATGGACATGAGAGTTATTTTCAGCTTTTTGGCTATTGTGAATAAATCTGCTACCAACATTCACATATTCGTCTTCCTGTAGACATGCTTTAATTTCCATTGGGTAAATACATAAAACTGCTGGACAGTATGCTATGTATGTATTTAACTTCATAAGAAAACTGACAGCTGTTTTCCAAAGTGGATGTACCATGTTGCATTTGACCAGCAATATAGAAAAATTCCAGTTACTAACATCCTTATCAACATTTGGCATTGTCAATCCTTCCAATTTCAGCTATTCTGATACTGACATCTTATTGTGGTTTAAATTTTCATTTCCCTAAGGGCTAATGGTGTTGGCATCTTTTTATGTAATTATTTGTTTTTTATTTATCTCTTTTTGTTAAGTGGTTTTCAAATATATTACCCATTTTAAAAATTGGGTTGTTTGTCTACTTATAATTGTGTTGTAAGCTTTTAATGTAATTTAGATACAATTATTTTGGCAGTTATATGTGTTATAAATATTTTTTCCCAGTCTTTGGTATAACTCTTATAACCATGAGAATATTTTCCAAAAAGCAGAAGTTTTTAATTATGATGAAGTTTAATTTATCAAAATATTCTTTTATGGTTCATGCTTCTTGTGTCCTAAAAATCTTTGCCTATCCCAAAGATTTGTTAAGATTTTCATCTATATTTTTTCCAAAAGTTTTATAAGTTTTGCATTCCCATAACAATTTTAAATCTCGTTGGAAACTTTTACCAAAGGAAAAAAAATCCTGCTAAAACTTAATTGGTATTGTGTTTAATAGATCACTTTGCTGAGAACAGCTATCTTCCCATCCATAATCTGGTATATCTCTTCACTATTTATATCTTTAATTTCTCCCAGCAATGTTTTATGGTTTATAAAGATATAATAATATGGTATTATTATAATATAATAATATGGTATTATAAAGATTCTGTACTTACTTCGTTAACTTTATCCCTAAGTATTTCCTACTTTTCTGATTCCTTATAATTGGTATTTACAATTCCAATTTACAACTGTCCATTATTAGTATTTAAAATTAAATTGATTTTTGATACTGATCTTGTATTCTGCAACTTTGTTAAACTTATTAGTTCTAGTAGCTTTTTATAGATTCCTTAAATTTCCTTTGAACATAATCACATTAATAGCAAATAAAAAGAAAATACTTTCCTTCTTTACAATTTGCATCTTTTATTTTTTTTCCTGCCTTTCTGCAGTGACTAGAACCTCTAATATAATATTGAGTATAAATGGTGAGAGTTGGAATCTTTATTTAAATTTAGTAAGAAATCATTCAGAATTAATCATGATGTTGGGGTGCCTGGGTGGCTCAGTGGGTTAAAGCCTCTGCCTTCAGCTCAGGCCGTGGTCCCAGGGTCCTGGGATCGATCCCCACATCGAGCCCCACATCAAGCCCACATCGGGCTCTCTGCTCAGCAGGAAGCCTGCTCCCCCCCCCCCGCCCCGGCCTACTTGTGATCTCTGTCAAATAAATAAATAAAATCTGAAAAAAAAAAAAAAAAAGAATTAATCATGATGTCAACTCTAAGTGTTTATGAATATTCTATCAGGTTGAAGAAGTTTGCTTCTATTGCTAGTTTGCTAAGAGCTTTTATCGCAAATGGACATGACATCATTTTATACATTACTGAATTCTATTTGCTAATATATTGTAACGGTTTTTGCAATCATGTCTGTGTGGTATACCAATCTTTGGTTTTCCCTTTGTTTGCGATGCCCTTATCTAGTTTTGGTAGGGAAACAAACCTGGTATCAAAAATTGTTTGTAAAGTGTTCTCTCCTTCTCTCTTTCCTGAATGATTTTGTATAGAAATGGTATTATTTTTTTTTCTTAAATTTGAATAGAATACACCAATATAATTATCTGGGCTCAGGGTGTGTGTGCATGTGTGTATGTATGTGTGAATATGTGAGTGTCTTTGAAAGTTTTCAATTACTAATTCAGTTTCTTAATATATATAGGGCTCCTCAGATTTTCTATTTCTTGACTCAATTTTAATACATTGTCTTTCAAAGAATTTTCCCTTTTCACCTAAGTTTTCTAATTTATTGACATGATTTTCAAAATATTTCTTATTTTTATTATATCTATAAGATCTGTGGTAATGTCCTTATATTCCCCATCAGTCTATCAACCATTTAAAAAATTTTAGTGATTTTTCAAAATACCAGCTTTTGGTTTCATTTTATTATCTCTATAGTTTTTCTTTTTTTTTTTTTTTTAATTGTATGGGTTTTCTATTTCCTTTCTTCTACCTATTTTAGGCTTAATTTTCTTTTCTAGTTTCTTAAAACAGAAGCATGTGCTTTGCAATACTCTTCCTTTTTATAATGTCCATTTCTTTCCTTATTATATCTTATGTTTTCCTGTACACTCTGGATCATATTTATAATAATTTATGGTCTTTACTAATACCATTATCTCTCTTTTGCTATGTACACACATATTTATTTTTCTTGGTTGTAAGTCACATTTTTCTATTTCTTTGTATGTCTAGTAATTGTTTAATGGTTGCTGGACATTTTGAATTGAATGTTGCTGTGTGCTGGATTTTGTACTGCTTTTAGGACAGTTGGGCTTTGTTGGTAGACAGTGAAGTTATTTGCAAATTGGTTTAATCTTCTGAGGCTTATCATTATATTCTTTTAGGGTAGGTATCAAGTAGCTTTTATTCTGGAGCTGATTTAGCCCATTCCTAAAGCATCACTCTTTCAGGGTCTCTGTTAAATACTGTAAGTATTTAATAAAGTCTCTCCTCTTGGTTGAAGGGAATTTGGGCTATTTGAAACTCTCTTTGAGCTGCAGAAGTTACTTGTATCCCAGCTCCACACTGATAGTGCTTTCTTTGAGATTTATTCTTGCTTGGCTTTACAGGTTTCACCCTCTGCATGTGTACATTGATATTCAGCCAATATACATGCAGATCGCTGGAACTCTTCCTCCAAATAACTCTCTCTTGGGTAATTGACTACCCCTTTGCCCCCACAAATTCGAAATGCCTCCGCTTCCTGAAACCTTGCTCTCTTTCTCTTCAACCCAGAAAAATGGCTGAATTCTATTTGAGCTCCTGCTTCCTGCATTTAAGACTGGAAATTACCTCCATAAAGAAAGCCTTAACTATGGTATGGCTTACATCATTTTTTCCTCATTCCTTGGGGATTACAATGCTTTGCTGCCTGTTGTGTAATATCTGAAAATAGTTGTCTCTTTTATTTTGTCCAGTTTTCTCACTGTTTACAGGGAAGCATAAGTCCAGATCCTATATATTCCCCATGCCTGGGAGCATAAATTTCTTCCCTCCACGTTTAACATCTGCCATTAACTCTCCATACATTTTCTCAACACAAGTCTGACCGTATGGAAGGTTGCAGGCCCTACATGGCATCATCCTTACTTACCCTGCAGCATAATTTGTCCCCATTCCCGATTTCTACTTTGTGGTCCAGCACTACTAAATTACTTCTAGTGATATGCCATGCTCTCCCTCACATCCAGACCACTGAAAATATTCTCTTGATTTAGGATACTCACATACCCCGCACCCTACATATATGTTCGTGACTAATATCTACTTGTCCTTCATAACTAAATGTATGTTTCCTTTTCAGAGAGGTCTCCTACAAAACCTAGAGTTGATGTTACACCTGCCTGACTCTGTAATAATATCCTCTGTTTGCCTTACAAAAACACTCATCATTTCATTATAATTACTTGATTAATATGTCTTCTTCATTACACTGTTAAATCCAAGTGAAAGTTCAACATCTCTTTCACTAAACCTGTTAAATCTCCAGTGCCTAACACAGCAGCTGGCAGAGTAGATCTCAGCAAATATTCGATGAATAAATTAATGAAAACACAAGGTAATTAATCAAAGAACCTATAGTGGAGGGTGGGGACCGTGGAGAGACAGGAGGAAGGAAACAAACAAACAACAACCTTAACATTCAAAAAAACAGAAGGATCTTAAAGACAGCACTTTTCCATTTTGTTGACTCCATGGGTCAAATTTTCCAGATGTCCTTTAATCCCTGACTTTGTTTTGCCTGTGTCGACAGAGGCACTAAGATGAGAATGGTGCATTTGGAATCTTTCTCTCTGAGAACCAAGAAGACTCAGAGTAAATGCTTTTCCGTAATGGAGTTCTCAGAAGCAATCATGGTGAACAAAGTTTCACAATAGTTGAGTGTAATATCTGACTATTCTATTACTTTGTCGTAGGTAATTCCATGGAAAGGGAGATCCATTACCTTAACCTGTTTTTTGTCACCACTGTTGTTTTAGTGTCAAGGTAAAAGAATGTCCACAGACCTGATATGATATTCATCATCCTAATGAAGTCATGTGAACAAACAAAATTAGGTTGTGGCAATCAAAGATCCAGTAAAGAATGTTTAGAAGAATTGAGAGATTTCATGTTTCATAGAGAGAAACTATGCAGAGGCTGTAACATTTTAATTCAAAAGTTGTGATCCATTGCCGAAATGTAGAAGTGGCTTGCTCATTTGTCATCATTCAGCCTTTTATCATTTATCATTTTACCGAAAGATAAAATTTACCCCCATCCATAGCCTGGACTCTATAGCACGCATTTCAGTACTGCTCTAACTAGCAGACTAGGTCTCCTTATGCTCCTGACCTGCTCTGTTTACCATTCCAGTGCCCCAGCTCTGGGCCAGCCTCATGTCCTCAAAGTCATCTTGGACATTTCTCTGGCAATCATCTCCTCTCTGGCTAACATTTTTAACCCTTTCATTGATTTACGGGAGTGAGTCACCCAACTCTAAGAACTCAATGCATTCCAGAGTCATGTTATGTGTCCTCAAAGGACTCCCCAGTGTGCTCTTTGGGTCTTTAATTCACCTCGTGATGCTCTGTTGCATTCCACATTCACAGAATCTTCAAACCATGGGGTTTTATAAATACCTAGAACCCTAGAGTCCAGCATATCTAAATTCTTTATTTTATAAATTTAAAAAAATGGAAGAAAGCCCAAGATAGGAAGTCACAAAGTTTATGATAAAGGTCTGACTATAATCCTAAAAAGGGAAACTAACTTCATATCCCACTTTAGTTCACCTGTGCTCTGACCCTTCCAGGGATGAGTTTTCATTTCAATGCTTATTCCACCAACAAAAATAAATCACCCAGCAAAAACTCCCCCAATTTTCCCAATGTCTACCCCAACGTGGGGAGTAAAAAGAATATGGGTCTTGTTGCCAGAAAGACCAGCATCCAAATCTCTGGTCTGGCATTTACTGTCCATGTGATCTCGGGGAAGTTACTAAACCCATTTTGGCCTAAATTTCTTTATTTGTTAAGCAGCAAAAATAGACTGACAATCTACCCTGTAGGGGTTTTTTGAGGGTTAGGACTAATAAGTATAAAACAAATAAATGGCTGGCAGACAGATGGTCAATAATAACAGTTATTTTTACTTACACTCTTTCAGCATACTTTTCTCTCCACCTGCAAAATCGTCCTAATTTTCACCCACACTTTCCTCCTTCCAACCTCTTTCCCTCAGAAGACATAGTTTTCATCCTCCTCCTCTAAGGATTCTTTTCATCTGGCTTCTCACTTGCTCAGAGTTCCCTTGGCCTTTACAACACCCTTAGGAGAGATGTTGCAGCAGAGTGGTTCCAATTGGGGAACAGGGAAAAAGCAAGTGACAGGTCCAGGATATGGTGGATATTTGACAGTGCTACCAGGAGTTTTGACATGCCACACCCACTTTGTAGAAATTTTGTCTTATTGAATAACACGTTTCTAGCTCTCTTATTCCATTGGCCACCAATTCCTGAAAATAAAAGGGGGGAGCACAAGGGAAGTAAGTAATAATCTTATATTATATCTTTTATCATGGCTCATTCACTCTTAAACCAAGATGACTTGCTATAACATGGATTTCTAGGTGTCGACCCTGAACTTCTGAGTGTGTCTGGAATAGGGTTGAGAACATTATTTCTTTCTTTTTTTTTTTTTTAAAGATTTATTTATTTGACAGAGAGAAATCACAAGAGAGGCAGGCAGAGAGAGAGGAAAGGAAGCAGGCTCTCCGCCGAGCAGAGAGCCCGATGCGGGACTCGATCCCAGGACCCCGAGATCATGACCTGAGCTGAAGGCAGCGGCTTAACCCACTGAGCCACCCAGGCGCCCCGAGAACATTATTTCTAACAAGTTCCCAGGTGATACTGAGGTCCTTGTCCAGGCACAATGCAAGACCCACTGCTCCAGAGCCTTGTTACCTAAGTGTGGTCTGTGAGCCAGCTGCATGGTTCTCACCTGGGAGTGTCACAAATTCGGCATCCAGGACCGCCCAGACCTACTGACCCAGAACCTACATTTTAGCAAGACCTGATGTGACTCATATGCACATTAAAGATTGAGAAACACTGCTCCAGATCAATGGTTCTCAATCCTGAATAAATGTTAAAATCACTTGAAAGTTTTGAGGGTTTGTTTTTGTGTTTTAAATTCTAATTCCTGGACCTCAACCCTGAGATTCTGACTAAGTTGGGTGGGAATGGGGCCCAGAGCATTAGCATTTTTAAATACCTGGGAATCTTGTCGAAGTGCAGATTTGGACTGGGGGGCAGGGGGCTGAGGTGGAGCTCAGGTTCCGCATTTCTAGAAAGCTCCCAGATGATCCACATTTGTGGTCTAGAGGATACTGTAAGTAGCAAACCATCCCAGGAAGGGCCATCATGGCTCTCTTTCACCATAGACTCAACCATCTTTTTCCAACCCTCATTCATCTTCATCTCTCTGCAGCTGTTACCCATTCTTCCTGTTTCTCAGCTTTGACTGCAAATTGCCTTCACCTAAAAAAGTGTTCAGAAATAGATTCTTGGGTCCCACCCCCAAAGATTCTGATGTAACTGGTATAGGGGGCAGCCCGAGAACTTGGAATGTCTACTTTCCACCCCCCCCCCCCCCATATTCCTAATGGAGACAAAGTCTAAGAAGCACTGGTTTAAAACCATTGCTTGCCATATTCCTGAGACACAGCACTGTTCTATATTAACTCCTACCTCTTGTTCACTTCTTGATATCTGTCACTTGGTACTTTTTCTATCATTCTGATGGCTTTATCCATCATTACTATGTAGGAACATGATTCTTTTATCTGTTACTTAAAACTTGACATCTACCTAGGCTCCCCAATCCTGCCTCCTTTGACATCTACATTTGAGTTAGAAGTCCATTTATTCTTATAGCCACCCAAGGCATAAACACTTGAGTTTTCATAAACACCCAGACACTTAGGAGTTTGATTCCTCTTTCTGATGCTTCTGCCCTGCCCAGCCAGGGGCAGGCTGTTTCCTCTCCTCTCCTTTGATGTCTCTCCTGCATGGCTTTTCACTTCCATTTCCACTCACATCTGCTTCCAGCCTTCATGGTCTTTCATGGCTACTACCATAGCCTTCAGAATGTCTCTGTTTCTCACCTCTCTCCCCTAGCTCAGCTTACATACCTTGACCATGGAGCCAACTCCTCATCCTACCTCTGCATTTATCAATATCCCACTGAAGTAGCATTCTTAGGGGCCCAGCATGGGAATGCTACAATGAATTATTTTACAAAGTAATATCTCCAACACACATGCCAGCCCACCTTCTCTGGTACCTTTTTCTTCATAGCACTTATCACCTTCTAACTTTATATTGTTTGTTACATTGTCTATTAAGTTTCTGTCTTCTACCATTAGAGTTAAGCTACATGAGGACAGACAATTTTGTCTCTTTTGTTCTTTGATTTGGCTGAAGAGCCTAGAGGAATGTCTGGCATTCAATTGCTATTTGTTGAATAAACTAATAGATTTCAGCCACAGTCAGCAACGTAGATATCAGCTAATTATTCATAAATTAGGCAAGGCCTGCTACCAGAATTGGGAGCTCCCTGGCAGGATTCCCTCAAGCCCTTGTCCTCCGTATGGACAACTCTGGGCTTCAGGAGGTGGGAGGGGGAAGAGTGGGTGGGAAGTAGAAGTCAGGGAGGGACACAGGGGTGGAGGGGAGAACAGTCATCAGACAAGACTGTCAGGATATTGATTTTGCAGGCCTTTGTTTGGTTGTTCCTATGTGAATGCTTTTATAAGACGTGGCAGTCCCTTGTCCGGTCACTGTTCAGCCCCCGCGCAAACTGCAGAGGGTTGCAAGGAGGGGACAAGGGCTAACCCACCGGCTGAGAAGGGATCAAGAGGCAAAAATGATTTCTTCAGGGCTTCCCCGCACCAAGGACGCGGCAAGCAATCTTTCTTCTCTGAGATTAACCTGGCCTAGAGCCACAGTAAACACCCGATCTCCCTTACAGGGAGGAATGATTAAATATCTGATTAAAATTTTTGGCTGCTAATTTATTGAACTTGGATGGATGAACCGTTTGGAAGTCATGTGACTTTCCCTGTGTGTCTGCCGCTGTTGTTCCACGGAGCAAGGTCACGGGCTCTGCGTGGGCGGGTGGGGGCTGGTAGGCCCAGGGGCGCTCTCTCGGGCCACCTCTGGAAACTGGAGGGGCCAGTTCTTTCGGGCCAGTTAGTTCGGGAATGTCTACATCGTCCGCAGCAGCTTCTGTCGCAACCTCTCGCTCCGTTCTTGTTGCTTTGGAGATTGGTTCACGGCCGCCCTCCCCCGCCTATTGTTCGGAGCCGCCTAGCCAAATGATGTCATGGACAGCTTGAAAGTATACAGGAAGTCTTCAAAGCTGAATGACTTCAATATACTTTATTCCAGGGACTCCTGCTGCTGGCTGTCTATAGAAACCACGGCCTACAGGCCTCGGGAGCCAGCAATAGGATGAGGGCCCCTCTCCCCGCCCCGCTGCATTTTCTCCCCCACCTCGTCGTGGCACCTCCGCCCACTCCTCACCTGCATCTCGGGGCGCTGGACACGGGCCAGCGCCAGAAGAGAAAAGGGAAGCTACAAGGAAAGCCAGAGGGGTAGGAGGTCAAAGGGAGTTTTCTTAGAAAAACAGGGGCATGGGATCTCAGGAAAACCAAAGGTCACCTTCACTGGCCTTTGGATGATAGAGTCAGTGTGGCCAGAGCTGCCCAGTCATGGCAATGTCCCCACAGAGGGCAAAGTGACAGAAACCACAAGGGACTTGCCTCAACTTGCAAACGGCAGCAAGCCGGCTGCTTTGAGACTGCTGTCCAGTGATTTTGAGTAAAGTTAAACAGAGGGCAGATTGTAACAAGGTAATAATAACAAATATATGTCCAGGGCTTCAGGGTTTACACAGCAGGCTTTTATGTATGCACTATTGTGTGTGGCTATCGCAGAAACCTGGTGAGACATTAGTCCCCCTTTTGACAATGGGGATCAAAAACATAAAGCAGATATCTCTTTTCTTTTCTTTTCCTTTCCTTTCCGTCCTCTTTCCCTTTCCCTTCCCCTTCCTTCCTTCCTTCTTTTCTTACACAAGGTCACCCAGCTGTCAGGGGTGGAACTGGGACTGAAGGCCAAATCCCACCTACTTCACAGCCCTCTACTCTGTGCTCTAATTGGGGTCCTAGCTTCCTTTCCTCATTCCTACTCTTTACGGAAATTGCCCCAAACGAGTCTTGGGGCAGCTCTCTAGTTTATAGTAGGGCTCCATCTTATGAAACCTCTAGAACTTTCCTTTGTCCCCATAAATGACATAGTTTGTGCTGGCCCTGGTGCATCGGCCTGTCTCTGCCTGCTCAACCTTCCAAGGCTCTGGAGATAACTAATTTCACACGTCCTCAGTCTGGCCCTTGCCGTGGGGCTGGGAATTGCCTTTTCATTATTACATAAACTAGAGACACGGTAGCTCAGTGATGCTGGTGTTGAGGTTAAGCAAATGTACCCAGAACGGGATGCATGAGTTTCTAAAGGCATTTTCCACTAACACATAAGGCAGGAGGTCCTAATCTGAGGTCTACAGACAGAATTTCAGGGGTCTGTTGAAAAAGATGGGAGAAAGTTACATCATTTCTTTTCATTACCCTTAACTAAATTTTGCATGTTCTCCAATCACGAATGCAGGCACCGCGCCATATTCGTACTGCAGTACCCATGCCTTTGTCACCAATGGAAACCACGAAGTTTTCAAATCGCTTTTCCCCTGTAGCAGGTATCTCAAAATACCTTTTATGCTCATCACTACTTAGAATTATGGTATTTGGGCCTGCTGTTAAGTCTTGTTATTTATTATATTATTAAAGGGACACATATATTTTAACATCAGAAATTTAATTTTTAGACATTTTAGTCTTGCAGGCTCTTACCTGCATAGAAGGAACTCGACCCCCTTTCAAGGTCCTAATAAGCACCTGGCCATACTTATTTCTTGAAGTCCCTACAGATATTTCAGACTATATGTCCATATAATTAGCTTCCTTGTCATCCTAATCAAATTATTTTATGCAATTAAAAACATTATTCTTATAAAGAGTCTACAGGCTTTACCAGACAGCCAAAGGGGTCCATGTTCCAATACAAGTTAAAGGGCCCTAGATGTGATTTTGCTGGAGTTGGAAAGTTGATGGAATATAAAAGGCTTGGTAAGCTGAGCAGGACCTTCCTACCACCTGCTGGAACTTCATTCTGGGCAGGGAGCATGTGATGGCCATCAAGTCAGGGGCACATCCAGTGAGGAACTGAGGTAATGTGGGAGGTTGTGCTCACTGGCCATCTCACAGGGCTGCTGTCTAGGCGGGTTCGACCTCCAGATTTGCCTGGGGACTGTGTCTTCCATCTGTACCTGCACTAGTGCTCCTACTCACTATGCCTCAGATCAGCATTCTGGAAGTTTCATTTTGTGTGTCGTGGCTACACAGTCACACTAGTCATCTCCAAGACTTTGCTGCGGGCTCTCTCTTTAACTTTAGAGAAAGGGGGTCAGGATGAGCTGTTCCATATACAGTTACTAAGCCTGATTTCATAGCATACTTCAGTGGCAACTAGGCACCAGAACTTATACAACATGGCAGTCAACTTGAGCTTCTCTGTGGCCCTCAGTATGGGGAGTAGTCAAGTGAGGGGTGAGGAGAGATCTGCACTGTTGGCACTAGGGAGCATGTGCCATCATTAGGGATTTTTGCTCAGGCTGTCTCACTAAGGTGGTATGATCCCATGGGACACTAATATGTATTTACTATATACCAGCCATGCTCTTCTGGATTCTCACTGCAGACACAGTTAACATTCACAGCCCACTCTCAAGGGTTCCTGGCCTCAACCTGCATAAAAGGAATCCAACCCATTTTTAAGATCTTTTTCTCTACCCAGCCCTAATTATTTCCTTAAGTCCCTGGGGATATTTCAGACATTCTTGTGAATTAGTCTAGATTGAGACTTGACTACAGCCCCTACAGCCTGACACAGGAAT
This sequence comes from Meles meles, assembly GCF_922984935.1. Classification (NCBI taxonomy): domain Eukaryota; kingdom Metazoa; phylum Chordata; class Mammalia; order Carnivora; family Mustelidae; genus Meles; species Meles meles. The sequence goes on from NC_060077.1 coordinate 47,375,155, forward strand.
CCAGGCCTCTCTTTACTGCTGACTTTGTTGCCCACGCCCCCAGGCCACGGTCCCTGAATACTCTTGCTGATCTCCCCCTCCCCTGAGTGAGGACCGGTTCTGGGCTACTAGTCTCAGTCCCCTCCAGGGACTTGGCTATTCAGCAGCTGGCTACAAAGACAGAAGAGCTCCCAGTGCTGGAGGGCGCTATGACAGGGCAGCCTGGGCTCAGGGTTGCTAGAAGACTGACTCATGGAGTAGCATCTTCTCCTTACACAGATAGCCCTCCCCACTCCAGGATGCACAGAGCCCTCCAGAGGAGCAGGGTAGGGACAGGTTCAAGAAAAACCAAGCTGGCCATACTCAGAACTGCATCTTCTCCTCACTTGATCAAATTCACCATCCCTGACACTGCTTTCCTTGGGCTGAATCCTCTCTTAGAAGGTTTGAAAGACACTCTTCTGCAATCTGACCTCTGATGACTGGTCCTGCCCTCCAAATTTTGTTCTCCAGACAAACCTGCATATATCAGAACCATGTTCGAGGGCCTAATTTGACATCTATTACTAGAAGCCTCCCCAGCCCCCAGAAAAATCCAAGACACAGTTTAGAGGAGGGTGAAGAGGAAAGGATTATCCTAACTACACACCCCAGACTTGTCAACATTTGATAGAACTGGCCTCCTTCAGACACTCTTGAGGAAACTAAGAGGAAGGCCGTGAGAAGATCTCCAGCACTAACTTTCTGGATTTCCAGTACAATCTTGGCATTATGGTTATGGGTTAGAGTAAGCTCTGCTCCGGCAGCAGCTTTAATATTTACTGTGAAACTTGAGTAAGAGCTCTCTGAACCTACTTTCTTATATAGAAATGGGAAATAGTCATACTTGCCTTTAGGGTTGTTTTGAGGATTAAATGCAATACCTAATACAATACCTTGCACATAGTTGGCAATTGATACTTCTTAATTCTTATTTGAATGTTACTTATTTTTTTCTTATGCTTAGGTGTACCAGTTGGATGTATGAAGAACTGATGGAAAGTTTCTGGAATTGCATAACAAGGTTATTGATTAGAAAAATATTCCTTTGCTATTCACTAAGTCCTAAAAAAAAAAAAAAGAAAGAAAGAAAGAAAAGAAATGTAAGCAATATGAAATTGTTTATGTTGTGGAATAATAACATCTATTATCAACTAATCTGCAGAGTAAAATAAAAATTACATTATTTGATATTAGTACATAATAAAAAGAAAAAGGAAAAAGAGGCAGGGAAGAGAATTTACCTTATTTATGTACCTATATGTACCAAACAATATGCCAACATTTCTGCTCTACTCTCTAAGGTCACATTACAGTGAAGACACTGAGGTTCTCTAGATTTGATCTCTAGAAAATAATAAATGTCATTCTTTCTTCTTCTTTCACTTTCTTGTATGTGTCTAAAACTCAGGCTTAGTTATCCAGTTCCTACATAAATCCAATTCCATGCTCCTTAGTGCCAAGCCTCATTGGCTTTAAGCCAGACGTGAAGTACCTTGGCTTGGTTCTTCCTTGGGTTCCCACCTGAGACCAGCCACATTTCCAGATCTGTGCACTAACAGAGAAGCAGCACTGCTAATACACCGAAAGCATCTAGAAACCCGCTTTGTCAATGACGCTTCCTTCCCAATAATTTCCAAGGCAGCTTTCACTGTGATCTGTTTTGATTGGGAACTCCTGGAAATTCCGAGCAATCCTCTACTTAAATTTAGCGAAATCTCACTTCTACTAGAACTAGGTGGGCAGAAGAACGGAAGGATAGGGGGAATCTCCCTTCTGTGGCTCCACATGATTTGATTCTGTGACCTTCAGAGTCTGAAAAAGAACATCGAGTTGATTCATAAACAACCAGGGACTAAAATACTTCTGGTTTCCTTTTATTGTACTTCTGGGAACCAACTGATTATGTGCAAAACTCTGGGTGATTGGGAGGGTTGGGCTTTTTAAAAGCTGATTCAGGAACCATAGTGAGTTTTCTAGGCTGTTCACTTTGACGTTTTTTCTAGTTTTTTTGTCACTCAATCGTAAAAGGAACAGAAAAGATTCATCTTTAAAGAAAGAAGCCAATCAGTGACCAAGGCTGCCAGGTTAAACACCAGAAACAAGCCCAAAGGGCTGAATCCCCACACGTCCCCACTGGGCACATTTCCAGAGCAGAACCCATAACGCAAAAGGGAGGCTGCTGTGCTTCGGGACTTAGTATTTAATCTCAGGTAGCTGAAGTATGCCTTGTGCTTCAGCTGAAAGGATGGTGATGCTGAGACATTAAACAAAACCTGTGTCACCCTTAAATAAATAAAGAAGGGAGCCAAGAGTTGATGTGGTAATCACACTTTGCACTTCAGCAGCATTCGTTCAAAACATCTTCATAAACATATATTTTGTTTGATTCCTTATCATGATCCAAATAGGATTAGCCGCATTTCTGATAATTTTGTGGCTAAAAGGCTGCCAGCACTGACGTTCTTTTGAGGGGGGAAAAAAAAGTAGGTAGTCTAAAAACAATTAGGAAAAGACTTTTGACCACCCCTCCCATAGAAGAGAAACTTCCGACTCTGGGCTAGAGCTTCAGAAAAGCTAGAGCAGAAAGGCTAGAGCAGCTGTTTTATGTTTGTTTGTTTGTTTGTTTTGTTTTTAAAGATTTTATTTACTTATTTGACAGACAGAGATCACAAGTAGGCAGAGAGAGAGGAGGAGGAAGCAGGCTCCCTGCTGAGCAGACAACTGGATGTGGGGCTCGATCCCAGGACTCTGGGATCATGACCTGAGCCAAAGGAAGAGGCTTTAATCCACTGAGTCACCCAGGCGCCCCGAGAGCAGCTGTTCATATCCATCTTTGACACTGATGCTTTGTACAAGTCAAAACTTGAAGGATATTCCACAAAATCTACTTTCTTCTCCATTCAATTGGGACCCCAACTTAAAGCTCCCAGGTAAGATCATGGAAGTAGCATAACCCAGTGCTTATAATTTATCTCACCTGCCAGGGAAGGTGAGATACCATTCTTTAGAACAATCAGCGCTTGCCCACTAACAATTTCTCTGATGTGGGGCAGGGGGAGTGATTCTGTCTTTAGGTGTTTTATTCTGTAACCTGTATATGATTGCAACATATTTAAATTTTGGGGGGTGGGGGATGTTGGTGTGGTATAAATCTAAGTAAACAATGATAACAGAAGCAACAAAGGTTTCCAAGGAGGTCTCTCTTACCAGATAAAAGACCAGCCATCTGGCTTTCCTGCGCTTGCAACTTTAGGTGATACATTTAATCCCTGGAGAGTACTCATCAAATGGGGAATAAAAACATTTTATCGATTTAAAAACAAGGCATTAGATCAATTTGCTTGTAGTCCTTTTATTTCTTAAGAACTATGGCTCTTTCATCAAAGCACTTAACTCTAAAACAATCTTGTAGATGAACACAAATTCCAACCACAAAAATGTGTCTAAAGTTGTTTTTAACAGTCAAACCTCCGCATGGATTTTGCATTGATGTTTGAGAGGGAAGTGAAGCAAATCAGTGTTTCTGTCTGGCTCTCCTGTTGCTAAGCCCAGTAAAATAACCCAAGCACCTGCTCTGGGTGATGAGGCACAAAAGAGGAAAGTTTGCTGCTTCCAGGCTGATCTAAAAAGAGGACAGATCAGGGGTGCCTGGGTGGCTCAGTGAGTTAAGCTGCTGCCTTCGGCTCAGGTCATGATCTCAGGGTCCTGGGATTGAGTCCCGCCTTGGGCTCTCTGCTCAGCAGGGGGCCTGCTTCCCTCTCTCTCTGCCTGCCTCTCTGCCTACTTGTGATCTCTTTCTGTCAAGTAAATAAATAAAATCTTTAAAAAAATAAAAATAAAATAAAAAGAGGACAGATGATTGATCTTAGGGAAATTTCCAGCTCTAAGTGTGTCTTTTAAAACTTCTCCTTTGCTTTTATGTTTCCCAGGTTACCGTCAACTGAACCCACACAAACATTTTATTTGTAGCTTCATCATGTCTTGGATTGAAATGCTATGCTATCTTAGATTTCTAACTAGCCTCTTGGCTCCCTGTATCTATTTTTTAAGTATCTATTTCTTCATCATCCTCAACTCAGTGTCTAACCTGCAACGGGAACATAAAAAAGGTTGAACTGAATCAAACTGATTTCTTCATTATTCAGCTGACTCTTTAGCTTTTGCTAAATGTTTCTTAGCTCTAGTTGGAAGGGAAAGAATTGAGATTTTACTAACAATGAAAAGTAATACTAAAAGTAGGAATTCCTAGCCCAGAAGAGATTATGTTCACCTCAAATTAAGAACGGATGAGAAATATTAATATGTCCATTACAGTACTACAAAACGCTTCAGTTCTTGTCTCTTTCCCTCTGGAGTCAGGGATCCCATTTGGAGTTCATCTGCAACTTCAAATTTGCATAAGAAAGCCTCCCATTGTAAAGGGCAAATTCATTTTGCAAATTCAAAATATCCAAGTAAACTGTTCCTTTTTATTTGTATTTATAAATATTTTTCCAAAGTCACTTTTAATAACACAATCTCTTTCTTAATACAGTTTGACTTGGGAATTTCTGATGCGCTTCTGAAGCACAACGTGTTTGTAAAATACAGAAAGGTATAATTATCCCCGAAGATTAGAGGAGATAACACAGCTCGCTCAATATCTCCAGGGTGCCCAGGACTTAGGAAACTTCACAGTGACAGTAAGATTCTGGTAGCCGGTTTTTCATCTAACAGTTTTTCAATAAGGGGAGCCTGCCAGTCTGCTATAACATCTCCTTAAAATTTGATAGAGTCTTCATAACCATCTTCATGCTCCAGAGGAAAGCTCGCATGCTTTTTAAAAAATCACTCCCAGGGCAATGTTGTGAGAAAGCCACAGGCTCTCCAAGTAAAACACGAGAGCTCCCTCTACAGTGGGTACCCGCCGGTTGCCCTGTGCGGGGACCCAGATTGAAGGCAACAAACAAAATAAAAACAAAAACAAAACAAAAGGAAGCTCTGTTGGCTTCTTTTCCTGAGTACATAATAGGGTGAGAATGAGAAGGTAGAATTACTCCGTTTGCCAAGCAGAGGAGGGGAGCGATGAAAGAGAAGTTATTGTGTAAGAGAATGTAGTATATATAAGCTGATTATTGCTCTGTATAAAGCTTTCCTGTAATAACAATGAGCAATTTAGTTCATTTCAAGCTACACAAATCCTTGGTTCTGTCTCTCTCTTTCTTTTTGAGGTGAAAAAGGAAGAGCAGAAGGGACGTCAGGAGGAGGAGGAGGGAGAAAATTAGAAAACACTACAGCAGCAAGCCGGGCTTCCCAGCACCACATTCCTCTGGGCGCCATGGACGGGCCAGATGAAGAGCTTCAAGGTCATCCAAGGAAGGAGAAATGAGGAGTCGCCTGAATCTGTGTTGATTGGTGCATTGCACAGGATGAAATGTAAAACGCAAAGGGAAAGGGCAAAGCGGATGAGGAATTATATTCCTGAAGAAACCGTGCAGTTTGAGAACTGTGAAATGTCACTGGCAGGTAGCCCGTTACCGTTAGGAAAATGTGAAGTATGTGCCGTGCAGACAAAGGGGACCCGCTGTAAACACGGCTCACTAACTCTTTCAAACAGGACACACACACACGCACACACATGGGGGTTTGATGGGGGAGAGTATTTACCTTTCAGAGACGTTGGGTCACCCTGCCTTACACAGAAAGAAGGAAATGTCTCTAACACCTTGAAACCCTGAGTGCATACCACATACCACAAGACTTGAATGTGGCTGATAATGGGCACAGCGGTCACGGAAAGGTAACCGACTCAGCAGAAACATTCATATGGGCAATATACTCCAGCAGCTTCCAAAGGTTAATTTATGTCCTTTTCTCAGAAGTCGAAGTGTATTCCTCTATTTAAAAGGTAAATATATAATTAGAATGAGACTCTTTTCTTTAACTTTCAAATAAAAAATAAAGAGTGGGTGAGAGCTTTCTGCCCACCTCCCCTATCGACTCCCCATCCATACAGAGACAACCTGGAGTGCTAAGTATTTAATGACTTTAATTAGATTTTCCTAGGAAATTTGGGCATGGACAAAGACAGGGTTCTGGAATATGTCTGAGATAGGATAACTTTCTATAGTACTCTTTATTTGCGGGGGGTGAGGGTAGAATAGGAAGAACTAAAATTAACTGAAGATTAAAAAGTTAATGGGTGACTGGTAAATAGATCAGTAAAATGTGGTATATTCATCCAGTTGAACACAATTTAACAATCTAAAAAGGAATGAACTACTAATGCATACTATTGGGATGGACTTCAGAAGCACTGGCTAAGTAAGAGAAGCTGACATAGAAAACCCAATATATCCTGCAAAGGTATACCTAGAAAGACTGAAAGTAAAACAGTGTTTTCCTGGGGCCAGGAATGGGAATTAACTGTAAATGGAAGTAAGGGATCTTATTGGAGTGATGGGGATGTTCTCAAATTGGATGATGGTGATGACTGCACAACTCAGTAAATTTACTAAAATTATTGAATTGTATATTGCAAATGGGTGAACTATTGGCATATAAATAATACCTCAATAAAGCTTTTTTTTTTAAAGCGAATAGATGATTTGATAGAAGCAGCCACCAATTTGATTTTATAAAATTGTAAGGAAAGAAAATTTAAAAAAATAAAAATTTGTAACTGTTCCCTTAACTCCCTGGGGTAGGTCTATATCTACTCCAGCTAATTTAACACTTTTTTTTTCCTTAACTAAACTATTTCACACACCACATATTAAGGTTACCTTAATATAGTATCTTTGTCTCTCCTAGACTGAGATTCTAGAAGAAAGGACCCCTTTTGTATTTATTTCCTACCAACCTCAGTTCCATGCATAGAAGCTTTCACAGAGTAGACACTTAAAGAATATTTTCCGATGTAAAAAAAAAAAAATCTTTAAAATTTTTTTAAAAATTAAAAAAGAATATTTAGGAAAGGAAAACAAGTTTATATGGAACAAGAGGAAAGATAAACATCCAAAGGAGTTAGCTATTATGCAAATAGGCATGTTTTCTCTAGAAAACCGACTTCCAAATAAAGGTCTATTTTAAAAAGAGCATTTTTAGAAAGAATCCAGGTCCTTAAAGGAAAGGAGGGAAGAAATCTAGTTAAAAATGAAGTACCAGGGGAGCCTGGGTGGCTTAGCTGGTTAAGCGTCTACCTTAACCGATGGCAGGGTCTTGGGATCCAGCCCTGAGTGGGGCTCTCTGCTCAGTAGGGAGTCTGCTTCTCCTTCTCACTTTCCCTCTGTGCTCTCCCTCTCTCTCTCTCAAATAAATAAAATACTTAAAAAAGAAATGAATACCAGAAACAAAAACGTATCTACTAATATGTCACAATATTATCTTTCCATGTATGCAGATATTTTCATTTCTTTGACCACCACTCTCAATGCACACACACGCATGCACACACATCAGAAACCTAGGAGCGGAAGGCAACGGTAAGCACTGAGAACTCTAAGTTGTGGGATCTGGTGCAGGAGGCAGCTGTGAGGCGTGGGGCTGATAGAGGTGGTCTGGCAACAGACTACAGACTGGTGATTCAGGCATCCTTGGCAAACCATGAGAATAGGACATGGTCAGAAGACGCCTGAGTGGAGGGGCACTTCCTCAACTGATCAATATTTATCAATGAATGAAATCTAATCCTTGTGCATGGCATTTTACTGCAAAGACAACTCAGCTGAGACATGACTCTTCTGTCTCATAAAAAATACCCTGGAATTGGGGTGCCTGGGTGGCTCAGTGGGTTAAGCCTCTGCCTTCAGCTCAGGTCATGATCTCAGGGTCCTGGGATGGAGCCTCACATCAGGCTCTCTACTCAGCGGGGAGCCTACTTCTCCCTCTCTGCCTACTTGTGGTCTCTCTCTGTCAAATAAATAAATAAAATCTTTTAAATTAAAAAAAAAATACCCTGGAACCAAAACCATCAGCTAGAATAGGCAACCAAGAATTTCCTCTGGCCGTATGATTGATCTGCTCTCTTGGACAAAGCTTGGTTAAGATAGGGAGCAGAGTCCATTGTTCATCCAAGTTGGCAGCAGTGCTTAGGACAAAGGCTCACATATAGAAATAACCAAGTAAACATCTGTTCGACTGGAAGTTTGAAAAGGAAAGAAATAAAGGGAATGAGGAAGGAAGGAGAGAAGGGAGGAAAGACAACAATCCTTTAAAACAGAGAAATAATGATTAAAGGAGTAGAAAAATAGCATCAATTCAATTTTACAGTTGGTTAATTTGTGTGAGTACCTGGGGAGGCCAAAAGATGACAATTATTGTCACTTTTTTCAAAGAATAATTATGAAGAGCAGAGCGAAGAAACAACGAAAAGGCACTTAAGTTGCAAAGAGAGGAACTTAAATAGCCATAAGGTGATCTTGACAATAAGGGTCACTTAGCAGGGTCCAAGGAGAACTCACATCCCATTCATCCCTGGAGATGTCTGAGAAGGCACTTATTATTTTTCTTAGCTGGAGGAAATATAGACCTGTCTAAGGCAAGAAGTTGAACCAGGAACCAATTCTGTTCCTTTCCTGATCTCTGATTTTACTCAATTTTCTATTGCTTATCTTCCAAATGTGCTTGTAATAACCTGCCCTCTTGTGAGCACCTTCTTGTAAATGAGATGCCTATCTGGGTTCATCCCAGCTAAATAAACTGAATTCAATAAAACCCATCCTGGGTTATGCTCCAGGAGAGTTATTACCCCAGGAACATGCTACTGTTGCTACTGTTACCTAATGCTTTAACTTCTCCTTTAGGCTTGAGTTATGCTATGTTGTTGTATATCTAAGATAAGAGGCTGTCTGGAGTCTGTTCAATGTTATCGCATAACACACAGTGACTTTTTTATTGAAGGCACTCTGTGCGTACCTCTACGCTGATGCAGCTTTTATTGAAACTAATTCAGAGACTCTGTGTGTGTGTGCACATGCACGCACGTGCACATGCATAAGGGTACACACTCATGCATACGTATTTAAGAATATGTATGTATTTTTAAAGATGAACGCTGAACTGAAACAAAGTCATGATGTTACTCTCCCCAGTTAGCTGATAATCTGCATTAACGTGTCAGACTCATATGCTCTGTGTTGTGTTAATCCAGCTTGAAACTTAAAGTGAGGACACCAGTCACTTAAATAAACACCAGCACCATGGGACTTTGCTTGTCTCTCCATGCTCACCAACCCAGGTTCTGCCCAAGTTCTGCAATTTCAGATTCTTGAACTGCTGTAGTAGCCTCAGCAGTTCGAAACCATGAGATCCCCAGACTGGTAGGCCTTCAAAAATTTGAAAATGGGGTATTCTGATAGAATGTCAATGTTTCAAAAAGTCTAAAGGTAATTTTATATTTGCTACAAAGGGTGCAATGGACAAGTAGTCTGGCCTTGTTGGACTTTCAATTTTATCAATTCCTTGAATCATCCCAATTATCTCATACTTATCAGAGGCTCTAGCTGACATCATACGTGATTTTGATGAGTCAATTATTGGTAGAAATTAGTTACTCCTTAAAACTGTAGTTTGAATCTCACAAAACAAACTGAGGGTTGCCGGGGAGGAGAGGGGGATGGAGAGGGTGGTTGCGCTATGGACATTGGGGAGGGTATGTGCTATGGTGAGTGCTGTGAAGTGTGTAAGCCTGACAATTCACAGATCTGTACCCCTGGGGCAAATAAGGGCAAATAATACATTATATGTCAATTAAAAAAAAAAAACAACTTTAGTTTGATGGGAGAAAAATATTTCAAAGCATGGAATCTAAAAAAGAAAAAAGCATGGAAGTTCCTTAGTGATAGAAAGGTTTGCTACCCCTACCATCAAAACAGCATGAGGGAATAAGGGAACATTGACCTGGGAATCATCATTTGTTAAATGAAAGCATACCCAGACATCTCATAAAACAAAGTCCAACTAAAAAAAGAAACAAAAATACATGTCATACTTCTACTTCCTGCCGCATGATTCAGGGCCCAAATTCAACATGAACCTGAAAAAATCTACAACTATTTAATTTTTCCATAGGCCCAGACTTCTGAGGCAGCCAGAGAAATACCCTAGTTTCTCTCTTCTGCCCCTCTTCTTATATCCATTCAGAGAACACAACTTCTAGGAAAAAATTGTGCAACAAGTAGTTGGAAGATTAGTTTTGCCATTTCTGTGCTTCTGACCGGGGCAAAAAAAAGAAATTCTGTAGTTTTTTGTTGTATGGAAACTACGGATTTTTAGGGTACCCCATCGGTTTTGAGTATAGAAGAAACAAATAATGAGTGGGAAGAGATGCCACATTAATAAAGCAACGTTGTGATAGGAGAATGTTAGCTGGAAACTGGAAATTGGCCTAGTAGATCTCTGAAAGGCTGCCCTCTAAGCTGCAGATCAAATAAAGGAATGTGACCATCACATGATACAAGCAGGTTAAAACCAGGAAAATCCACACATTTTATGTGGTACATCCATAGAATGGAAGGTCATTTGGCCATAAAAAGTAATGAAATACTGACACATGCTACAAAACACTTGAACATTGGAAATACTATGCCAGGTGAATGAAACCAAAATCATATATTATATACAAAAATCACATACTGTAAGGTCCAATTTATGTAAAATATTCAGAAAAGGTAAATCTATCTCTACAGAAATTAAGTCATGGCTACCTGGGGCTAGGGATGGATGGGAATGGGGAGGGACCATGAACAGACACAAGAGATTATTTCCAGGGTAATGCAAATGTTCTATCACAGGACGTACATGTAAAATTGGTGAGTTTTATGGTATGTGTTATACCTCAATAAAACTGCTAAAATATTTTTAAAATTTTAAAATCATATGATATGTTTTTGCTCCTTGCACACCATACCTGAGACCCCCTGCTCTATGAAGAGGCACGGGGCAGCTGGGCAGCCAGCAAGGACATTCCACCATAGTTGCCAGCAAGAAGCCTTCACATCCCCATAGGTGAGAGATCCCTTCCCCCACCTTGAGGCACCCAGTGACTCAGCCCCTTTAGGCAGCGCTAGCAGGGAGCTGTGGCAGCTCTGGAAATTAAACTGTCATTGGAAAACAGCCCACGAAATAGGCCAGGATCTTTATGCTAAACCTGAATAGGGTGACTACTCCCGGCTAAAAGATTTAAATAGGACCCAGAGTCTCCTAACATAATAGCCAAAATGTCCAGGATGACATAAAAAATCCCCAGGGGAACCACAAATTAAATGTAAAGACAACTGATGTTACTTAGGTACCAGAGATTAGAATGTGGACGTCTTTAGTGGGGAGGCTTTATTTTGCCTGCCACAGCACAGTTCTAACTCATGCATAGGCAAATAAATGAAATAAAATTTAAAAATCACAGAAATATTACAGAAAGCCAAGTAGTAGATTACAACAGATATAAGGGATTTTCTATTATAAATGCCATTTCCAATCAGTGGGGAAATGATTGCTTATTCCATACTTATTATTGAGGTAACTGGATTACAATCAGAAACTAATTAAATTGGATACCAACCTCACATGCTACAACAAAATTAACTCCAAATGGATCACAGATTTAAATGTTAAAAAAAAAAACATAAAGAACTAATATAAACTGTGGAGGAACTTTTTATGTTTTGTAAATGCAAAAACCATAAAATAAAATATGATAAATGAAGCTACTTTAAATTTGTTAAATCTTTACGGTAAAACCATACCAGAAATAAAATCAAAACACAAACCATGAACTATGTTTCTTTTAAGTTGCAACTGATTTCATTGCATAAGGTTAATTTTGTTACTGTATAAAGAGAGTAACATTTGTTACTGTATAAAGAGTTACTGTATAAAGAAACCCATCAGGAAAATTGACAAAAGTTACAGAGTTCACAGAAAAGAAATTCAATGAAATCTCTCTTAAACACATCAAAGCAGAAAAATGGAAACTACCCTAAAATACCATTTTTACCTAGCAGTAACAGTGATAAATAAATCTGATAATATACTTCACTAACTAGAGTACGAGTATATAGCACTGGAGTAGATGTTAATTGCTAAAACCACTGTGAAAAGAAATATGCAGCACCTGCTAAAACTAAAAATGCACATACACTTTGATAAAGCAATTTCGTTTCTACAAATTATGCTACAGAACAGTGAAACAGAATGTGTACAGAAATACTCGTTCATTATTTTTTGGCATAACAAAATGTTGGACAAAAAAAGTTCACTAATAGGTCTCTGGTTATACACCAATCCATACATTCAGATACTCTGAAATACTCTTCAGCCATCAAAAAAAAAAAAAAATTAAGGTAACCTCTATGTACTGTTATAGATGATAACTTAAGCGATGCAGAATAGCATATAGGGTATGCTAACAATTGTGTTGATTAATAGACGAGTTTACAAGGACAAGTAGGAATAATTTTTACATTGTTTTTTGGGTTGCTTGTGTTTTTAAAGATTTTATTTATTTATTTGTCAGAGAGAGAAAGAGTACAAGCAGGGGGAGCAGCAGGCAGAGGAAGAAGCAGGCTCCCTGTCAGGCAGGGAGCCTGATGCCCAACTAGATCCCAGGACCCTGGGATCACTACCTGAGCTGAAGGCAGATGCTTAACCGACTGAGCCACCCAGGCCTCCCAGAATAATTTTTAAATTGTATGATTCTCTCTTTTTGCCTTGAATCATCAGAAGCTGATTACAAATACCAATACTGAATGTTATTGTTATAAATCATCTTTTAGGCATGGTAACAGAATATCAAGTATAAGCCAGCAGAATTTGTGTGGGTAGCTCCCCCTTTTCTTTCCACCTTTCCCTAACAAATATTCTGGGAAATAAGGCACTTTCTTTTCCCTGCATCAAGGGTGCTTCACTGTGATATCATTCCTTCTTCTTTCACCCACTAATTCCAACTTGACCCACAACTCAAACTACATTCTTTTCCCATCGGAACTAAAAGTCTCAAGAAAATGATATTTTAACCACACAGAAAGAACCCTCAATCTAAAGGTTAATTTTCATAAATTCCCTGTTATTGCAAAATCACTTGGCAATAGTTATAGATTGTTATTCGACCTGCCTTAGTTTTCAGAGATACCGTATATTAGGGATAACTGGAAAGAGAGACTTCCTGAAGTTTATGGGAACATCTGTTTTCAAAACCTATTTTCTGAAATGATTGTTGACTCCTTGGTATTTATTTTTCCTTTGCTTATTAGATATCTTGCATTAGAATATGACTCAGCAAAGTAATACAACTGTAATCTGTCTTTCACCCTTGATCTGGTTCACCCTCAAATCTCTGTCTACCAGGAAATGTGATTGTTAAAATGAAAGTCTTGGAACACAGATAAGGAATGACACTCTTCCTGCAGACATAGACTTTATACCAGGGCAACCTGTGTGTTTTGTAATTTGGCTTTATTTTCCATAATCTTCATAGTGGACACCAGGCTCTGTGACTGTCGAGTAAATGACACCTCTTGTCTGTCCCTGGGAGAAGTCCAGACACTTCTGTCCACTGCCCTTACACACTGAGTCTGAAATAGAGAAAGATAGCCCACACAAGTTGTCAAGCCAGCACAGGTGTGAGGATTCCTTATTTCTTGGTAAGGAAGTGTTCCAGGCCCAAGGCTCATTCTGATGTGACTGAATGGGGGTCAAAAGACTACATGTATGAGGCTGCCTTTCCCAAGAGTGGCCCTGTAACTGGTGATGGCTTCCTCCTTGTCTGGGAACGGTCTCAGACACAAACCATGTCTATTTATAAGATTCTGCTCTTTTAGTCATAGGTGTGGGTTGATGACTGACTGAATCTGGACTAATCAGTCCTTAATCCCATTTTTTTGTTCCAGAAGGGAAGAGTCAGTCTCTCTCGGGAGTGGGAAACTGAATGTGAAACCCAGGAGCTGCCATGAATTCTATTATGTGGAGGAAGCTTATCGGCAGCAGATTTGAATTAAGGCAACAATATAGAGACGAGCAGAAATGAGACATAAAAAGAGAGACCTGGTAGCCTGGAAGTCTTAACTCCAGTAGACCTTGGGCTTCACTAAATTTCTGTCTTCCCCATCATCCAATAAACTTCTTCTGAATTACACATTTTGTCTAAGCTGGGGGGTGGGGGGCGTGGTGGCGGTAGTTGGGTTTCTCTGGTTCTAACCAAATCAGCTCTGCCCAATGCACATTGTCTACATGAGTATTTCCACCTGCCCCCGCTAACTTGAGCTCCGGGCATGAATCCTTGGCTCCACCACTTATAAGATGAATAATCTTGGATAGTTATTTAACCTCTTTTGACTCAATCTACTCATATGTATGGTGAAGGTTATAATGGAATCCACCTCAAAGGATTCTTACAATGTTTCAGTGAAAGAATAAATTAAAATTGCTTATAATAGTGCCTGAAACACCACAGGTATTCAAAAGACTGACTATTATCATTATCATATATCACTATACTCACATATATTATCATATAACATAATCTAGCAATATATTTAGAACAATAATGAATGCAAACTCTTTTGCCTGCTTGTCATATGCCAGACATAGAGCTAATTTAATCATCTCATTTAACACTCACAAAATCTATGAGGTAGGAAGTATTACTCACCCCACATTACTGATAGGAAATTACATGATTTGCCCAAAATCAAACAGTTAGAAATTCTCAGGATTATTCATTGGAGACATGCCCTTTTTAATTCAAAACTTATACTCCTTTCTCTCTCTTCTTTTTTTTTTTTTTTTTTTTTTACTTTTTTTGAAGTGTGTGTTTGAGGACATATAACATATGTAAAGGAAAATTTATAAAACCTAGATGTTCTGCTAACTGGGTTTTCACAAAGTGCACATGAGGTGACCATCAGCCAGGCAAAGAAAGAGAACATTGTCAGAATGCCAAATGGCCCTCTGAAGACTTCTCTCAATCTCTCTCTTACCCTCTTCCCCAAAGACAAACCTTTTTTTTTTTTTAAGATTTTATTTATTTGACAGAGAGATAGAAAGCACAAGTAGGCAGAGTAGCAGGCAGAGGGAGAGGGAGAAGAAGGCTCCTCACTAAGCAGGGAGATAGATGCAGGGCTGGAGCCCAGGATGCCTGGATCATGACTTGAGGCAGGCAGACGCACCACCCAGGTGTCCCCAAGACAAACCACTTTTACAGTGACTTGTACTGTGTCAAGTTAAGTAAGCTGGAACTACATTTCCCAGAATTCTAGGTTAGGGTTTGGTCATAAAAGAAATTTGCTCAAGATTTGGAAGGCAGGAATAAAACAGTAGCCATTCTGCTATGAGAGTCACTGGAGGGCTCCAAGGCATTGTTAATGCTGACACTGATTTGCTCACTCCCCTCACTGGCACAGGGAAGTAGCCAGGTCTGTTCCCTCAGGCCTGCCAACCTCCCCCTTCAGCTTCTCCCAGTGCTAGGCTAAATGTATGTGTAGCTTCATGGCTGAGAGAAAAATATAGATAAGTTTGTCCTTATGGGGCTCACGTTGTCCTTTATGGTTTCAGTGTGTCTATACAGAGTCCAGTCTGTCCTTAATCTCATTGGGCTTTCCCTCTTAGCTATAGCTTCTAGATTCCCAGCCACCTAGCTCCACCCCCAAATGCAGGGGCAATATCTTTGCCCCTTCTCCAATCCTGACAGCTACAGAGAATCCAATCCCTGAAATAAACCCCTTAATCCACAATACTCTGAGAAATTCTGCTTCCCTGATTGGATCCTAGCTGATACAACTCTCCTTATTTCTCGAGCACTGTAGTTTGTTTTGCCTGTTTTGAATTTTTTATAAGTGAAATCACACAATATGGATTTTGTGTCTGGCTTTTCAAATTCAGTATTACATCTGTGGGATTGATCCACGTTGTGGCATGCCTCTATAGTGTGGTCCTTTATGCTGCCATTTCATACATTGTATGAATATATCATAGATAATTTATCTATCTTAATGTTGATTGTCAGTCAGGGTGTTTCTAGTTTGCACCTAAAGATTTAATTATTTATTTGAGAGAGAGAGAGAGAGCAAGAGAGTGTGCACATGAGCAGGAAGGAACAGAGGGAGAGGGAGAAGCAGACTCCCTGCTGAGCAGGACCCCGAGATCATGACCTGAGCCAAAATCAGACACTTAACTGACTGAGCCACACAGCACCCCATGTCTAGTTTGTGTTTATTGTGAATAATGTTACTATGAACGTTTTTGTATCTATCTATTAGTACCAATGACAAACGTTTTTGTTGAGTAGCTAACTAGAGGAATTGCTGGGCCATAGGGTATTCATTTCTCTGACTTTAATAGAAAAATAATAAACTATATCCTAAAGTCTTTATGCCAATTTACACACCCGCCTAAAACCTTTCATTTCAGTTTTAATTTCTTGATTTGTACAATATATGCATATTCTTGTCTTCCCTTTTGTCATACCCTCCCCCCACCAGCATTTCATTTTTTAATGCTCTCTAGTTTTATCCAAGATAAGACTTGGCTTTGGGTACCTCTTGTCGAAGCTTTAATGCTTTGTAAATAAAATCAAACATTAAAAAAAAAAATACACTGGGGCACCTGGGTGGCTCAGATGGCTAAGCGTCTGCCTTCAGCTCAGGTCACGATCTCCGGGTCCTGGGATCAAGCCTCATGTTGGGCTCCCAGCTCACTGGGGAGTCTGCTTTTCCCTCTCCCTCTGCCTCTCCCCCTGCTTGTGGTCTCTCTCTCTCTCTCAAATGAATAAATAAAATATTTTTTAAAAAATTAAAAATTAAAAAAAATTTAAATATATATATGTACATATATATATGTACATATATATATGTAAAAATAAAACACATTACCAATACTGAAGAGCATTGCAAATATCTTCCTCTACTCAGTGGCTTGCTTTTGTACTTTTCCGGTGGAGTCTTAGATTAATAAAAGTTTTTCTTGTTTGTTTGTTTTTTTTTTGAGAGATGGCAGAAGGTGGTGGGAAGGGGCCAAGGGAGAGGTACAGAAAGAATCTTAAGCAGGTTCCACCGGATGCCCAGCGTGGAGCCTGATGCAGGGCCCAATCTTATGACCTTGAGATCATGCATGAGCATAAATCAAGAGTCAGACACTTAATGGACTGAGCCACCCAGGCACCCAAAAGTTCTTCATTTTAAAGTGATCCAATTAATCAATCTTTTCATCTAGTTAGGATTTTTCTTATTCTGTTTAATAAATTTTTCTCTACCCTTGAGAACATGAAGAGATTGTCCGATATTGACTTCTGGAAGCTTTGTTTTTTGCCTTTTACATACAGATTTGTAAGTTACAAACTGATTTTAATTTGATTTCATTTCATTTGTATTCTCAGGATGAGACAGGGGCTCAATTTAATTTATTCCAAATGGTTTTCAAATTGATCTAGTACCATTCATTGAAAAGACCATCTTTCTCAAAAATTAAGACATAAATGATGCCTGTTTCTTGTATCCAGTTCCATTTATTTATCTCTCTTGGCACCATTACCACATTGTATATATTATTCTAGCTTTATAAAATGTCTTGATATCTAGTATAGCAAGTTCTCCTACCTTGTTCATCTTCTTGACGAGCAACTTGGCCTCCCTTGGTCTTTTGTTTTTCCACCTATAATTGAAAACCAGCTTATTAATTTTCACTAATAAAAATCTGTAAGGTTTTCTTACTGATTGGACCAACTGAAAAAAAATACCTTACATCTTTAAAATAGTGAGTCTTTTTAGACATTCTTTAAATGTTCTCAATTATAATCTGTAATTTTCTGTGTGGATGTCTTAGACATCAGTTCACCAGTGGGCAGAAGTCTGAGGAGAACTGGAATATTTTCCGAGTCTCAAAGTATCTCTCCCAAGATACTTACCAATTATAAGAGGAAAAACAGTAATTGTATAGTGCAAAAACCTGGCAGACACTCTCATAACCAAATGATCAAGGCCAATATCACCAGTAAGAAAAAAATACTGTAGCCTAATATAATGTAGCAAAAATAATATAATATTACATTTGTGATTTTCTTGCCAAAAATGCATAATTTCAATCTAATAATGAGAAAATATTAGGCAAACCAAATAGAAAGATGTTCTACAAAATAGAACTGACTACTACTCAATCGAAAGTGTCAAGTTCATAAAGAGTGAAGAATTGTCACAGATTGGATGACACTAAGGAGACACAGCAATTAAATGCTTTATGAGATCCTAGATGGTTTCGTGGAATTGAAAAAGAACATTAATGGTAAAATTGGTGAAATCTGAGTAAGGACTTATGAGTTAACAGTTTCGTCCAATGCTAATTTGTTTGTTTTAATAATCGTACTATGGTTATGCAAGTTTAGGAAAGGATAAATAAAAAGTATATGTGAATTTTCTGTACTATTTTTGTAACTTTTATGTAAGTCTAAAATTATTTCAAAATTAAAAAATAAAGGGAAAGTAAAGGTATATTGATCCATAAAATAGAGTCTTCTTTATTATTTTTATATTTTCTGGAAGAATTTGGGTAAGATTAATACTACTCTTAAATGTCTGGCAGAATTTTATCAACAAAGCCATCTGGATTAAGTAGTTTTAAATTATGAATTTAATTTAATTAATATTCATAGGAGAGTTGAGGTTTTCTAATTTTACTTAAGACTACTTTTAGTTTATTTAGGAATTTTCAATTTATTCATTTTACTTAATTTTCAAATATGTGGTCTCAAAGACTTCTGTAGTATCTTTTTATCTTTTTTCTGACTACAGGGTCCATAATGATGTCATCTTTCTCATTTCTGATATTGCCTATTTTGCCCTCTCTCGTTTTCCGGATCATCCGTGCCATTGTTTTACCCACTTTATTAGTTACAAAAAGAGAAATTTTAACTTCTTAGAAGTTTTTATGTTTTTCTCCTTTATTTTCTTAGATTTATTATTTCATCCTTTCTACTTTATTTGGTTTTATTTTATTCTTTTACTAACTTCTAGAAATAGATGCCTGGCCATTGGTTTTCAGCCCCTTCTTATTGTCTAATGTATTCATTTAAAGCTATAATTTCACTCTAAGTGAACTCTGTCTGCAACTCTCAAAATATGATGTCTTGTTTTCATTATGATGTATTTCAAAAGTTCTTTACTGCTTCAGAAACCTACTGTGTTCACGTTAGCATATTCTTCACTTTTTCCCTTTTCTGGAAACATTTTCTTAATCATTAGAATCTATAATGTAAAAGAATTCTATGGGGCGCCTGGGTGGCTCAGTGGATTAAAGCCTCTGCCTTCAGCTCACATCATGATCCTAGGGTCCTGGAATCGAGCCCGTATCGGGCTCTCTGCTCCGTGGAGAGCCTGCTTCCTCCTCTCTCTCTGCCCGCCTCTCTGTCTGTCAAATCAATAAATAAAATCTTAAAAAAAAAAAAAAAAAGAATTCTACTAGGCATAACAAAGACACAAAATTGAAGAAGTCAGGTATATAAACACGACTATAAAATTATAAATACCATGAAAATTATTTTGAAAAATTATAAATACGACCATAAAATTATAAATGGTAAATGACACATGAGTGGTACAGACAATACAAAGAAAAACTGAATGCAGTGTTTAGAGAGAATTTCATGAAGAATGTAGATTTTAGCTGAGTTTGTACTTATTGGAGGGATTTAGGTGGAGGGGAAAGGATAAGAGGGACTGGGGTAAGCAAAGACCTAGGGGTAGAAAGTTCAAAGAGATATTTGGGAAAACAGTGTGTAAGTCACTTGGACTTACTGAAGAATTTGCGTGATGAAATGAAAGAATTGAAGATGAAAAATATTGGTTCCTCTTATGCATCATTTTAAATATTGGGTTAGGAAATTTGATATTACTTTATAGAGAATAAAAAAACATTTAAAATTTTTTAGATTGACAACTGAAATAAAGAATATTGTAGGAATATTTATCAGTAGCCTTGAGCTGGGTAAATTGAAGAAAAAAGAAACTAAAAGCAGGAAACCAGGAATGTGTACTGAAGTCTTTACTGAAGTGCTAATAGTGGGAATTAGAAGGTCTATAGAACTTGCCTGGGGATGTCTCATTGACTCCCACTGTCACTTTGGCTCTAGTAAATAAGGACCGAGGTATTTCTCTTATCACATCAAAGACGCTATATATCTTATTTCAGGCTGAAAAGAGAATTAGAAGTAACAATATAGGTAGTCTGCAGCATTTGTTTAAATGCTTTTTTTCACTTTTTTCTTTTTTTGGAGAAGGACTTCCTGGTGTTTTGGATTTTATTTCTGCTGTTTCAGCAGGTATGTGGGGAATTGTTACAATTTTCACTGTGTCAATTACATTGGCCAAAAGATAGTGTATTGCATTTCAACCTGATGCCTTCCACATTTGTATAGATCTCAAACCCCATAGTTTAGCAATGAGGCAAAAATATGCCACATCTGCATGATCCTAAAGGTCATTCCCTTGAAATGCATCATACTAAATGGAATTTTATTTCTTGCCAAAAACTTTGTGGGCGTCTGTCACAACATTTATCTTTCTTCCATCAACAGCAGCAACAGAAGCAGCATCAAAATATTTCATGTTCAACCTTGGATGACATCAGAGACTCTCCAGTATGTTTCTATGGGTTTTCACCATATTCCTGGAACCTTAGACTCACTGTTTCCACATTCCCCATCTCATCATCATTACAGATCAAGATTCACTTTCTTCGCAAATGGCCTGGTTAACCTTGCCCGCTAACAAAATCATTGACTTAACCATCTCTACACTAAAAGTTTACATATGCAAATGTCTATGTCCCTTGTGTTGTTTTTTGTCTTTTCTATTAGGTTATAAACTTCATATGAGCTGTGAGTGTTCAAAAAATGTCTTACAACTGACCAACCTGCATTTTTTTATGATTTGTTAATTTCATAAGACTGCATATGAATTTATCCTGTTTTTCATAACTTTATTCTCTTTCTCCCAGACTCACCATGCATCACTCTCAGAGGCTAACGTTTTCAGAACATCTCCTGGTATTGTGAAAACACTCAGAAACACTGACAATACCGAGAAAAAGAGCACTCCTTAAACATTCATCTTCTCCATTGTTATGCTATAGTCCCCAAAGCTGCCTGAAAAAGCCACAGTGTTTTTATTGTCAATCATGAAAGTGCTGATGTTTATGCCAAGAGCACTTGTTTTGAGGAAGGAACACACCTTTCACGCCTCTGGATTCTCTGAGGATTTTTCCTAAGCACTTGTGAGTTCTTGGCCCACCCCTTACTTTTCACTATATAGAGTTAGTTACCTGACTTGATAAGTCTGGGAGACAAACTGGACATTTACAACTCAGCAGCATCATCTTCTTTTTTTTTTTTTTTTTGTTTAAAGATTTTATTTATTTATTTGACAGAGACACAGTGAGAGAGGGAACACAAGCAGAGGGAATGGGAGAAAGAGAAGCAGGCTTTTCACTGAGCAGGGAGCCTGATGCAGGCCTCGATCTCAAGACCCTGGGATCATGACCTGAGCCAGAGGCAGATGCTTAACTGACTGAGCCACCCAGGCGCCCCCAACTCAGCATCTTCTTATCATCCTCTTCCTCTTGGGAGACTGCGAGTCTCCTCCATGCCAGAAGTTTTACAGGGCAAACCCCACAGAGGGCAGCCTACAGAGGAACAGTGCTGCCTGAGGCTTGTAAATCAGTCTCATTTCAGTATTAAGTATTAATATTAAGCTATCCATTTTTGCTGCACACTTAAGCTTCTAACAGCTGGACTCTTGATTTCCAACCAACTTACTCTTTGTTTTATGCCATAAAATTAGTCATGAAAGAAGTGTGTTTATTGGGTCCCCCTCCAATATCAACAGTGCTACCAGACATTTGGCTGGCATTGGCAGAAGTTAGTAAGATCCCAAGGCAATGTTGTCCTCTATGAATGTGAGCATGGCGGACATTCCCGAAAGCCTATGCTACAGTTAGCACTCACAGTGTCCGCTGTGGTCCCCTACACTTCTCTCTCTGATAAACTGCCAAGTTTCCCTCATCCCACTGTCCTGTGACCTAAAGCCACAAACCAGTCTCAAGGAACACATGGCATCCTACAGTGATCAACCAATACCTTTCTTTTATCAGGACAGGGCCATTTCGCAGGCTGCCTGAGTCTGTAAGCCCTTATTGAATGACAATTCTGTACACATTGTGATCCTACCATGATATTTATCTCTTGCTTTGCCAAAGCACTAAGGACATTCTAGTATTTGTTCATTAAGTTGCATTTTATAACCTCCATTTAAGTAGCTGACAGCAAGTGGGATTATCACAGTGGAGGGTTTTTTATACCTCAAAGGAAAAAAGTCCTCTAGTCCAGTCTATAAATGTACACTTTAGACTTGCTCTGGATATTGTTCATGACTCTACCAATCTAAAGATGAGGTATCCAAAGGCCATTTTCTAAAAAATCAGATTAATTTAAATCAAGTGAGAGTGTGGCCAAAATCAATCTCAGAATTGAACATTGATGCTCCAATGCCTTACTACTAAATGACACAGAAAGCCTCAAAGACATGTGGGAAAAATAGACTCAGGTGAAACCTCCTTTCACTGGTTCTTTCCTCCTACCTCCCACCCATATCACCTAGTTTCCAGGCTTTTTTCTCCTCTTCTATGCCCAGATATGGCTGATGTATGTGGAAATAAAATCTCCCAACTTTCCCTCTCTGAGACCAACTGAGCTTATTATACAATCTCAGCTCTTGTTCCAAGAAAACCAAGATCAATCTCAAAAAGCAGTCTTCTGAACTTGGCAGACACTTGTGTGGGAAAGTCTTTAAACAAAAACAAATTTGTTGATGTACTGGGACAAGAAACTCAGAGAACAGATAAAATGTTCCATGAGCCAACTCTGCCCTCAGCTTCAGCATTCACACTTTTCTCAGCCAACAGTCCTTATTCCACTATAGCTGAAGCCAACTCATCAGCTTGTCATGATTAAGTCAAATGCCTTTACCAAAGGGTCAAAAGAACACCAACACAACCACGGAGAGAATCCCTAACTGCAGAAATCTTGGGCTTTGGTGCATGAAGGAAACACCTGATCCACAAAAGAAGTGAAGAAAGGTATGAACAACAATTACATTGAGACGGCTTTTATACCTCCAGTTCACGCCAACTAATAATTTCTTCAGGCCTTACTTTTTCTCCTCGCCAAGGGTACCTAGAGACGGGTCCCCGTATCTTTGTTACAGGGAGTGACAACACGACAAAACTGAGTGAGTTCTGTTTCAAAATAGGAATATAAATAAAGATTAGGGTTCCCCAAAGGAAGGAAGTTGCTTTTCCTTTCCCAAGAAACAAGTGAAAGAGACAAGGAGATGAGGGTCCTGGGGAATATCAAAACAGCTGCAGCTCCTTAGACAAGGGAAAACTATATTGTTAAGGGATAGTCTTGAGCCAGGAACAGAGATACTATTAAGGAAACTGGTCTTATAAAGGACCACCGCAGCCAGAAAGCAAAGCTAATCCTTTTATATCCAGTGAATATAGGCTCAAGATGACTGAGTTGTTTGATACATTATTCAAAAGGAAACGTAGCCCTTTGGGATTTGTGCCTGTGCCCAACTTTTTTTTTCTTTCCTCTGAGAACCTAAGAACAGGTGAAGATAAACTTATTTGTTTATTTTATTTGTGCCTGTGCCCAACTTTTTTTTTCTTTCCTCTGAGAACCTAAGAACAGGTGAAGATAAACTTATCCTATTTGCTACACACTGATTCAGATTGTGGATCACAGAATTGGTGTTTGGGGAGCACTTTGAGCCCTGGGAAATAAAGATCTCTGCTTGGGTACAGTGCCACTGGGCTTGATATTAATTCTTATTATGGACTTTTATCAGTGAAGACGGGCTTCTGAGGAAGACAAGGCTGAGCATCTCAGTGGCTGTTCTGTTAGTTCTACTCTCATTAACTCTTGAGAAGAAACAACTCAACAAAATCCATAGCACTAAAAATATGCAGCATTGTTGGGAGTTAGTTGACAGTCTCGCATCTTTTGTTTTGCTCTAATGTGCACTTTCCACATTCTTAGACAATAATAATACTCTTGTTTTCTGTGAATAAACTAGTCTTTTCAAAAAGAACCTCATATATTATAACTAGTTTCCCGATTTCTTTTCACAAAGTACAGGACCAAATGTATCTGGTAGAGCACACAGCCTAGAAGTAGAATATTCCTTGCAATGGAATGTTCCAGCTCATTGACAATAATAAATTGTTAATTGTGGGGTAATTTCTATGGTATTTATAGAATTTAAAGAAAACATTTATATTCTTTCAGAAATTGACCACAAGTTAAACAACGCCAACTTTATCAAAATTCCCCAATTCCACAAAATCTCAATGCTGGAAAGAACTTTGAAAGTTCATGTAGTTCATTTTTAACCTGTTAGAAAATAAAAGACCAAAAGAACTGGGAATAAAGAAAAAAAACAAAACTCTGGATTATAATCCTATCTCAACCACTAATCCATTTGACCTGGAACGCATCACATCATTTCCCTCAACTTCAATGTTATGATGATTGGTTTGGACCAGATTATGTCTAAAGTGAAAATTGGTGATTTTACAAAATCAGACTACTTATAAAGTTGACTAGAAAGAATCTACATCCTGCCTTAAAGATATATGCCAGAACGTTCTAACTTTCAGACTAGAGGAACACTAATTGTTATAGCTGACATCTGGGGAAATTTTAATCTATACCAAAATTAAGCTTCTACATGATCATTAAAAAGTGAGAATACTTTTTCTACTCAAGACAACCTAAGAGAACAACAGAATGAGAAGACAGAAAATGTGTCACCATTTGCTGCTCTTATTTAATGCCATGACTAGAGACCAGGTGAATAGTGTACCTGCCTAGGGAACAGTTCGGATCGCTCTCTTGAGGATTATTCCACTTTTGCACTGTATGTTAACTAACTAAAATTTAAATTAAAAGAAAAAAAGTTTAGGGGCACCTGGACGGCTCTGTCGTTTAAATGTGCCCAACTCTTGGGGCACCTGGGTGGCTCAGTGGGTTAAAGCCTTTGCCTTCGGCTCGGGTCATGATCCCAGGGTCCTGGGATCGAGCCCCACATCGGGCTCTCTGCTCCACAGGGAGCCTGCTTCCTCCTCTCTCTCTGCCTGCCTCTCTGCCTAGTTGTGATTTCTCTCTGTCAAATAAATAAAATAAGAAAAAAAAAAAAAAGAAAAAAAAAATAAATGTGCCCAACTCTTGATTTTGGTTCAGGTCATGATCTCAGGGTCATGAGATCGAGCCCCATATCAGGCCAAGCACTCAGCGGGGAGTCTGCTTCCCCTCTGCCTCTCCCTCTGCCTCTCCCCCTACTTGTACTCTCTGTCTCTAAAATAAATAAAACAAATCTTTAAATAAATAAATAAGTTTATTCTTAAATATTATTTTTGATGCTAATGCAAATGGAATTGTTCTCCAAATTTCCTTTTAGGACAACTTGTCATTAGTGTACAGAAACACAACTGATATTTGTACACTGATTTTGTATCCTGTAACTTCATTAAATTCATTTATTAGTTCTAAAAGTTTTTGGGTAGTGTCTTCAGGGTATTTTACATATAAGATCATGTCATCAACAAAAAGAGATCATTTTACTTCTTCCTTCCTGATTTGGATGCCTATTTACTCTTTTTCTTGCCTGTTCAGTCTAGCTAGCATTTCCTGTACTGTGTTGAATACAAGTAGTGAAAGTGAACAATTTTGCTTTTTTCTAGATCTTAGAGGAAAAGCTTTCTGTTTTTCACTGAAGAACTAAATTGAGTATGATCATATGGCCTTTACTGTGTTCAAGTAATTTCCTCATATATTTAATTTGTTGAGAGATTTTTCTACCATAAAAGGGTGTTGAATTTTTCCAAATGCTTTTTCTGCATCTATTGAGATGATCATGATTTTATCTTTCATTCTGCTAATGATATGGTATTAGCACATTGATTATGTTGTATGTTGAACCATCCTTGCATCCCTGGTGTAAATCCCACTTAGTCACCTTTAATACACTGTTCAATTTGATTTGCTAACATTTTGTTGAAAGCTTTTGCATCATGTTCATGAGGGATATTGGCCAGGGATATTGTGGTGTTTTTGTCTGTCTTTTATATCAGAATGAGGCTGCCTTTGTAAAAAGATTTGAAAGTGTTCCCTCTTTTTCTATCTTTTGGAAGAGCTTAAAAAGGGTTGGTATTAATTCTTCTTTAAATGTTTGGGGAAGTCACCTGTGAAACCAACTAGTCCTGAGCTTTTCTCCATTGGAAAAATTGCTATTATGATTAAATCTCCTTATTTATTATTGATCTGTTTAGATGCTTTCTATTTCCTCTTAATTCAGTCTTGGTACCCTTATATCTATTTTTATTTCTGCGATGTTAGTTATAGCGTCTCCTCTTCCACTTCTGATTTTATTTGTTTGAGTCTTCTCTCTGTCTCTGATTGATTTTTCTGTCTCTGTTCATTTAAGAGTTTCTTGATTTCATTCATCTTTCCTAAAAATGAACTGTTAGTTTCATTGACTTTTTTTTTCTATTTCCTTTCATTCATTTCTATTTCATTTATTTTTCCCATGAACTTTATTATCTTTTTCTTTTTGCTAACTTTTGGCTTAATTTGTTCATTTTCTTATTCCTTGTCATACAATGTTAGGTTGTTTACTTGAGATCTTTCTTTTTTAAATGTATGCATTTATCGCTATAAACATCCCTGTTAGTACTGCTTTTGCTGCATCCCATAAGCATTTTTACATTGTGCTTTTGTTTTCATTTGTCTCAAGATACATTCTAATTCCTGATTTCCTCTTTGATTTCTTCTTCAGCACAGTGGTCGTTCAAGAGTGTATGTTTTCTATTTTTACCCTTTGGTCTTTTTTCCCTTTTCCCTCTTTTTCTTCTTTCTTTTGAATTAAGTGTTCTGTTTCCCATTTTTACATCCTTTTCACCTAATTAGCTAAATATTAGAAAATATTATCTAAATATCCCTGTGATTATTTTAGGGCTTATAAAATATATATTTTAATCATTTCAATCTGCCTTCAAGTAATATTGAACCACTTCACATATAGTAGAAGAACTGTATAATCCTCTACTTCCATGATTTCCTTCTCTGTGTTTTTTATTCATTTTGTTCTACATGTTATGAGTCTCAGACTTCATTGTTATTACTTTTGCCTCATGCGGTCACTTATCTTTTTAAAAGTCAAATAATCAAAACTACTGTTCTTTACTTAAATATTTACCATTTCTGGTGCTTTTTATTGTTTTGTTTAAATCAGAGTCTCTATATGGTGTGATTTTTCTTCTGCCTAAAGGATTTCCTTAATATTTCCTATTGTGCAGGCCTGATGATGATGAAGTATTTCACTTTTTATATTAATTTTGAAGATATTTTTGCTGGGTGAAGAATTGTAAGTTGACCATTTTTTCTCTCAATACACTAAAGATACTGTCCCATTGTCCATCTAGCTTTCACTGTTCACAATAAGAAATCTGTTTACACTTATTTTTGTTCTTCTGTAGACCGTGTATATTATTTCTCTAACAACTTTCAAGGTTTTTTTTTTTTTTTTTTAAATCACTGGCTTTGAGGGATTGTAATGTGTATCAAAGTCGTTTTCTTCATGTTTCTCTTTCTTGAGGTTCATTTAGCTTCCTTGATCCAAGGTTTTTAACTTTTACCAAATTTGGAAATTTAGCCATTATTTTTTCAAAAAATTTCCTACCAATCTTCTTCCTCTTCAGGGACTTCAATTACATACATACCAAGTTGTCCCACTCTTCACTAATGCTCTGCTCATTCCTTTCAGTCTTTTTCTCTGTGTTTCATTTTGGATAGTTTCTGTTGTGATATCTTCAATTTCATTAGTCTTTTATTCTATAATTTATAATATGCATAATCTCATGCATTATATATTTCATCCTAGATATTATAACTTTCATCTCTGCAAGTTCAGTTTTGGTCTTTTATGTCTTCCATGTCTCTATTTGACTTGTTCAATCTTCTTGAACATAAAATATAGCTATAATAATGATTTTAATGTCTTTATCTACCAGTTTTCTCCTTTGGGTCAGTTTTGGTTGATTGATTTTTCTTCTCATGATGGATCCTATTTTTCCTTCTTTGTGTGCCTAGTTATTTTTATTGAATGCTACACATGATTAATTTTACCTTGTTGGGTGCTGAATATTGTTGTAGTTCTATAAGTGTTATGAGCTCCATTTTGGGATGCAGTTAAGTAACTTGGAACATGTTAAACCTTTTATTTATTTTTTTTTTAAATCAGAGAGAGAGAGCACAAACAGGGGAGAGGCAGACAGAGGGAGAAGCAAGAAACCTAATGTGAGACTTGATGCCAGGACATTAGGATCATGAACTGAGCTGAAGGCAGCCATGTAACTGTCTGAGTCACCCAAGCATCCCAGGTTAATCCTTTTACATTGTGCATTTAAGCTTCGCTAAATAAGACCAGGAAAGCATTTAATCTAGGGCTAATTTTGTACTACAAGTGAAGCAAAGCCCTCTTTTGTACTCTACTTGATGTCTTATGAATTGTGAGACTTTCCACTTTGGCTGGTGGACAGTTACTATTCCTGTGCCTTTTGGGAGCTCTGAGGATTGTTCACTGTAATCTTTTTGTGTGTGTGTGTTCTTTTTTTTCCCTGGTCTTGAGTCATTACCTCACAGGCATACACTGATTGGTATTTACCTGAATACTTGAGGGGACATAACTTCTGCAGCTCTCTGGAGTTCTTTCTCTTTGTGCAGCTCCAGTACTCTGTCCTTCAAACTCTAGCCTTTTTTGGCTGCCATGGATGTTCACCTCTTTCTTCTCAACTTAGGAGATTACTGGGCTCTGCTTTGGTTACTTCTCCCTAGGGCACAGCCTGGAAATTTTCTTCAAGTAGTGATCTGGGGCATTTGCAAGATTCACCTCATTTGTCTCCCTTTCCTCGGGGATCCATGTCTTTCATTGGCTGATGTTCAATATCCAAGAACCACTGTTTGTCCAGATATTCTGCTGCTCCAGGCAGGAGAATGAATCCAGTCTCCATTACTTCATCTTGGCCGGAAAAAGAGTTGATCATACAATTTGAATATTTCTTCACCCTGCAGAGTCTCTGTGTTCAAGTTTTCTATGTAGTATAATAAATCACTTCAAAAATTATTGGATTATCACAATGATAGTATTTATTTTGCTCATGAATCTGTAGTTTGGGTATGACTATATGAGGACAGCTCATCTTTGTTCTACCTGGCATTAGCTGTGTGGTTCAAAAGCTGGGGGATGGGATCATCTGAATATTTACTTATTCAAAAATGTCTGGCCACTGATACTGGCTATTGACTAGGATCTCAGGTGAAGCTGTTTTCAGAACACCTCATGCCATCTTGTCAGATGGTGACTTGGCTTCTTCACAGCATGTGGCTGGGTTCTCAAGGGCAAGTGTTTAGAGATAGAGAAAATCGTGTGAGTGCTACATAATCTTTTTAAACCTCACTTTGAAAATGACATTAGCTAAGCTCATCACATTATATTCTTGAGAAGCAGGTCACTAAAACCAGGTCATATTCAAGGAGAGAGGAGTTGGACTCCACCTTTTGATGTGAGAAATGTCAAAGAATTTGTGGGCATGTTTTTGTTTGTTTGTTTTAAAGATTTTATTTATTTATTTGATAGACAGAGATCACAAGTAGGCAGAGAGGCAGGCAGAGAGAGAGGAGGGGAAGCAGGCTCCCTGCTGAGCAGAGAGCCCGATGTGGGGCTCGATCCCAGGACCCTGGGATCATGACCTGAGCTGAAGGCAGAGGCTTTAACCCACTGAGCCACCCAGGTGCCCTGTGGGCATATTTTTAAAACTCCAAACTGTTTTCTCTATGTTGCTCTTTGCTGCTTATTTTTATCTCCATTTTTTCATATCAGATATTTTCCTCTCCTAACTGATACCCATTGGTTGGATATTCATATTTAAGATAAGGATACTAAATATCTCCAAGTGTGTGGGAGGGTTTGTCTATTCTGAACTTTACTTTATCGTGGTCTGGTTGGAGAAATTAAAAAAATATATATATATATGTTTTGTCATTTCCTCTTATGCCAATCAGACTTCCTAGGAAAAAAACAATCTCCAATCTCTTCTTTGGAGGATGAAGGTGAATATTCTGGGACATGAATGAAGGAAAAGGACTGGGATACTTCAGAATCCAGGATGTAAATAATGTCTAGATCCCCATTTTCTGTCCAGTATCTCCAA
Organism: Meles meles; assembly: GCF_922984935.1. NCBI lineage: Eukaryota > Metazoa > Chordata > Mammalia > Carnivora > Mustelidae > Meles > Meles meles. Next base: position 47,405,464 of record NC_060077.1, read on the forward strand.
CCACAACTGAACTTGAAGTTCCATCTACCTATCTCCTGTAGAGAATATAACTTTATTCTTTTTTTAGGATGAAAGAAGGACCATTCATCAGGTGGCTCATCAGAGTGTGAGAGGCAATGTGGGATTAAGCAGCTTTCAAACAATCCTTCCCTTTTTAAAAAATTTAATTTAATTTTTTTATTAATTATTTTTATTAACATATAATATATTATTTGCCCCAGGGGTACAGGTCTGTCAATCATCAGGCTCATACACTTCACAGCACTCACCATATCACATATCACATACCCTTCCTAATGTCCATAACCCAATCAAACAATCCTTCTTATTCAAACTCCACTACCAGAGGAAGCTAGCACCACAAATCACTGAGTCTTTGGACAATTCCTCTATGTAAATCAGATGGATTTCTGCCTTTCTTCACTGCTGCCATAGGATTCTTTTTCATGGGTTTAGTAAGAATTTGTCACTCATCTCCATCAGCTTTCTTATTTTCAAAATTTTGTTTTTGCTGGCTTCTCTCTTTCTTTTGTGTAGGTTTAATCTTCTAAAAAATTCTTTGGTTGCTATTTGGTGTGATTGAGGGAAGAAGCAAGTATAAGCATGTGTTTAATCTATTACCTTTTCTAAAGCCTTACCTTCAGATTACTCAATGCCAAGATTTTCTAGGTACAACTATCTTCTTTGTAACATCCAATTCTCTAATTAGTCATACTCTGCTCCCTTGGAATCTTTCCAGCACTCACTTAAATCTTCCATTTTTTTTTTTTTCCTATTTGTTGGTAGAAATTTTCCTAAGTGACTGCTAAACATTTTCATGCCTTTTTTGGGTGATTTGATGCCGCTGGTTTAAAAAAAAGCCAAACACTTCTAGATTAGATTATCTGCATTAAAACCTTCGCCTTCAATGTTCTCTCTAGTACTTAATGTTTTGGAGATTTACCCCAAAGTTCCATTTAACATTTTTATTCCTATTTCTATCCCTGTTTGGATCATGCATATGTATATCATGATTCTACTTCACTGTTTTCTAAAAACAAACATTAAATATCTAATACAGTGATCACATTTACAAACATTGTCTATAAATAAAGCAAAGTAAAATAAAATTCAAATTTTACAGGGGTACCTGGTTTGCTCAATTGGCTAAGCTTCTGCCTTTAGCTCAGGTCATGATCCCGGGATCCTGGGATCCGAGCCCCAGGTTGGGCTCCCCCTGCTCAGTGGGGAGTCTGCTTCTCACTCTCCCTCTGCCTACTATTCCCTTTACTTGTGCTCTCTCTCTCTGTCAAATATATAAATAAAATATTTTTTAAAAATTCAAATTTTTCAGGTGATTAGGACATTTTTCTAAAGAGCACACTTTTTTCTTGAAATCCTCAAGGCAATTAACTAGAACTTGTCACATGTACAATGAACACAGAAGCCTAGAATAGTTAAGAGTTTGTCAAATGTCATGCAGCCAGATCATGGCAGAACTAACTTTAGTCCTTTTCAAACTTTCATACTGACTCATATATGGTTAGAACTTGCTTTTAAAAGAATAAATGCTACTAAGTATTTATCTAGTTGAGATGCATAATAAACTGAGAATAAAATAATAAATTCTTATATACCCATCACCCAAGACAAACAATTTTCAGTTCATAATTTCATCTCATTCATACCCCACCTTTTCTTTATTCTTTTTTTTAAGATTTTATTTATTTGAGAGAGAGATAGTGCACGCGCATGCACAGGAGCAGGGGACAGGACAGAGGAAGAGGGACAAGCAGACTCATGATGAGCAGGGAGCCCAGTGGGTAAGGGGCTTGATCCCAGGGTCCCAAGATCATGACCTGATGTGAAGGCAGCCATTTAACTGACTGAGCCACCCAGGCACCCCCATACACTACCTATTTCTTTAATTGGATTGCTTCAAAGCAAATCCCTGACATCATATCATTTCATAAATGATGAACTTTTTTTTTTAAAGATTTTATTTATTTATTTGACAGACAGAGATCACAAGTAGGCAGAGAGGCAGACAGAGAGAGAGAGGGAAGCAGGCTCCCTGCTGAGCAGAGACCCTGACACGGGGCTCGATCCCAGGACTCTGGGATCATGACCTGAGCCGAAGGCAGAGGCTTTAACCCACTGAGCCACCCAGGCACCCCGTAAATGATGAACTTTAAATTTGAAAAACCAATCAATATCAATTGTATGTATCAATTACATGTAATATATTTAAACTATGAATAAAATATTCCTAATTAGAAGTGAGCTCTACCAAGGTGACCATGTGAAAATATTATTTAATATTTCAACAGGAAAACGTATATACTGATCTAAGCCAACACGGGCAAACCTCAGAAATCTCAGCTTCAAGCCTGATAATTATTTAACCTCTTGACTCTAGGTCTAATTTCTGCCCTTTGTACTTGTATATCATTTTAGTTTCACTGGTTTGAGCTGCTCTCAACGGATATAGACTTGTCTCATCTCTCTGGTTCTTCCTGTTCTATTTCAAGTAATATTTCTCTCTACATTTCCAAACATAGCTTAATTCCCAACACAAAGTAGAAAAATTCATCTGATACTTATTGAAAAAGTGAGGAGGATGGCAAAGAAATCTCAGTGACAGAAGAAATAATGGCCACCTGCTCTAGGGCTCATCTCATCAAAGCAACAGTTTTCTTTTCAGTTTTCAGTGTATTTTGCTGTTCGTGAAAATTCTGACACCCAATTACTTCTCATCTGCAGAATCATTCAAATAATGTTGGGTGTGCAAACCAGCCAAGGTGGCCTCTGCAACGGGAACAACCAGAGGATCCCTGCAGGTTGCCTCATCATACTTCATTTCTAATGATCCCTGAGCAGCCTACATCTTAGACAGAAGATGTCTTCTTGGTGCCATTAAGAGCTTTTTAGGAAACCACGTAAGGGTCCATCAATGGATGAATGGATAAAGAAGATGTAGTATGTATATACAAAAAAGAAGGAATCCTGTCATTTGTGACAACATGAATGGAACTTAAGGGCATTATGCTAAGTGAAATAAGCCAGACCAGAGAAAGACAAATGGTGTATAGTGTCACTTATACATGGAATTTTAAAAAAATAAAGTCAAAGTTAGAAACAGAGAGTAGAAAAGTGGTTACCAAGGGCTGGGGGAAGGTAAGAAATAGGGAGAGTTGGTAAAAGGCTACAAACTTCCAGTTATAAAATGGATAAGGTCTGAGAATCTAATGTAAAATGTGGTTGACTATAGTTGCTAACACTATATAATTGAAATTTGTTAAGAGAGTAGAACTTCAATGTTTTCCATATATAGGCGTATATGTGTGTGAAGTGATGAATATGCTAATTAGCTAGGAAAGAATCCTTTCACAAGATTTACGTACATAAATCCTAACAATACACATTTTAAATACCTTACAAAAATTTTGCTGATTACAGCTCAATAAAACTGGAAAAAAAGAGCTTTCTATTCATATGGAAGGAATGAAGGGGGTACAGGAAGGATACTCTTTCCCTGGGGTGTTTCCTTACAGAGAGCCCATTGCTCCAAAAGCAGGATACACTTTGTGGAATAAGGAAATATTTTTTAACAGTGCTATCTTCTACGTGAGAGAAAATCCAGATGCCAGACAACCTCCTGCCACCAGAAGGTCTTTGTCAGCATCACCATATAGACTTGTGCAGTAAAGCCCCAGAAGAGAGCTGGGGTGGGTGTCAGGCACAGCCCAGAAGGAGGAACTTCAGAGTGCACACTCCCCGCTCCACTAAGGACTTGGCTGTGTGACCTCAGGTCACAGAACTCCTCAGGACCCTCAAGGGTAAAGCAGAATTCACAACACTGAGCCAACCACAAAGATCATGTGAGTGCAACAGCAGTCCTGCGGAGAAGGTGTTAGAGAATAGAAAGTGTCAATGTTTCGTTCCCGTAGAAAAATCTCTACGCCCCCAAAGTGTGACCACTGGGTCCTTGACTTGTACAAGTAAGAGAGAGAAACGGTTTTGGAGAGCAAACTGTGTTGGCCCTGAGAATAATTTCTTACTTGTGTAGTTGAGGACGGTTTATTATGGGTCTGTTTAGTGTCACAGTCAAGGGAGGGAAGGCATAAAAGGCTGATCCAAGAAGCCATCTTGCTCTGAGGAGTGATGAAGTACATTTTTGTGTGCTGAGGCACACTTATGGGTTAGATTTCTTTGCAGAATGAGCCCAACTAGGCAGGTACAGGAATAGAATGGTTCACTGAGAGAAGGTTATTAGTGAAACCAGAGGCTTATCTGGCCCTGTGTCTCTGGGGGAGCCGTACAAAGAGGGAGAACTAATCCATTCCAAGAAGAAGAAAGAGATGGCGCCTTATCCCTAATTTGATATATCACTCATATGGTGGGTGGGAAAGTTCTTTCAAGTCCTTTTGGCCTGGGCAGTAAATTATTCTTCAAGTTTCTGTTTTGTAGTGGTCAGTGTGCTGTGAGTCACTGTATGACTCACAGCATCATCATCAATGTATGTTTTGGGGTGCTCACTGGGTTCTTGGGTTCATACTGATAAGGCAAGCTAGCCTTTGTTGTGACTGGTCTTTTTCCGTGCTATGTGTTTTCTTACTGCCACAGTCATCCTGATGGTGTCATACTACTCAGAGTGACAGAAATGCAAAACACTCTTTGAAACTGGGCGGACAAGAACATTATACATTTGGGGAATTTTAAAATGCACACCCACATGTCGGGCCCACTATGTATTTGTAATCATTTTCATTTTTATCTTGCTTTAACAAAAGGAAGTACATTGATGTTCTGTTTTGGGAAAATTGTCTCATTCTGCTGCTCAATGGCTATGTGACCTGGGACCCATCTCTTAATCTCCGGGGGCTTCAGTTTCCTTGTTTACTGTATACAACTCTTACTCTACAGTAACATATCATTAGTCTTTGAAAGAAGCACAGAAGTTAGCACAACACACATCTCTCTTTCAAGGAGCTGTGCTGACCTTCAACCCAGGCTATGCCCACTGATGATTTCTCTATGAGCAGCTGACAGCTTGAGCATGGTTTACGGGAGGTTCGTGCAATGTGCTGGCAATAGCTGGAAATAGACTATGGGAACTTGTAGCCCCATTCAAGTATTTTCTTCCATTTAACAATTATCCAACATCTACGAGGTACCAGGCGCTGTTCTAGATGCCAAGGATATAGCAATGTCATAATTGAGAAAGTTCTGACTCTCATGAAGCTCATCTTGTAGCATGGGAAGATGGATAATAAACACTAAAATGAGTAAATTCTATGGACGGTCTAAACACTACGGAAAATTAGATTAGGTTGTAAGATAAGGAGTGCTGGAGTATTGGTGGAGATTGAAATTTTCAGTGGTAGGTTTGGGCTTGGGTTCAGTCCAAAGGTGACTTGAATGAGGTGAGAGAGTGAGCTGTAAAGATACCCAAAAAGAGAAAAGATCCACTGCAGAGAGCCAGGAGTAGAAACATAGCCGGTGTGTTGGAAGAGGAAGTGTGAAATGGCCAGTGGCTGGAGCAGAGTGAATCAGTGGAGAGTAAGAGATGAGGTCAGAGGTGTACAGGGAGCCAAAGCATGTAGGGCTTTGTAAGGATTTTGACTTTTACTTTGAACAAAATGGGAAGCCACTGGAGGATTTTGAGCAGAGGAATAGCAAGATCTGACTTACATTTTACAGTAAAGAACAATCTGTTCAGTTTACTGGAGAATAAAATGAAAGGAAGTGGCCACTCTGGAAATGCTAAGGCCATTTAGGAGACTACTTAGTAATCCAGAAGAGAGAAACTGTTTGCTTGGACCAGGGCGGTTGCAGGGCGGTGTGTACATGGAAGAGAAGGGGTGGTATTGGATTCCCAATATAATTTGAAGGTAGATCTGTTAAAACTTCCAGGTGGAATGGAAGTTGAATGTGAGAGAAAGAAGAATTATGGGGGATTAAGGTGAGAGCCTCATTTGTAGGAGATGTTTTTGGGGGGGTTTAATCTGAGACATAAAGATCCATATGCTTTATGCCCACTCTCATGAGTCCAACCTACATCATCTTCCCCTATTTATAGAAGAATAATAATCTTCTTTTATTCCTTCCAGACCTCTGCCAAGGAGCCATGTAAACCTACACTACAGACCACTTCTCTCTGCTGCGTTACATTCATGTGATGTCAGCCTGAGTGGGTTACGCTCAGTCATGTGTAAAGTCATGTGTAAAGCTGCAGTAATGGGATGCCTGGGTAGCTCAGTCAGTTGGGCGTCTCCCTTCAGTTTAGGTCATCTGGAATCAAGTCCCACATTGGACTCCCTGCTCAGAAAGGAGTCTGCTTCTCCCTCTACCTTTCCCCCCACTTGTCCTCTCTCTCTAATAAGTAAATAAATAATATATATGTATATATATATGTATATATATATATATACACACACACATATATATATACATATATATATATATATATATATATATATTTTTTTTTTTAAGCTGCCGTAATGGTTAAGGCAGGGAAAATGGCTAAGGGTACCCAAGACAGGTTACACTGAGAGGATATGAAGAGATTCAGAAGTGCCTCAGACATACAGAGTGTGGGTTATGGTTAAATTTATGATATAGCTAGCCCTTGCAGCACAGACAATTAAGACATATTGTATCAGAACTGGATGAGGAATAGACGTTGGCCAAACATCCTGCACACATAGATAAATGCAGTAACTGATGAAACTCTGCTTCATCTCACTTTGAGAAGCAGCTGAGTATTTTCCTGCTTTTTTGAGAGGTTGCTACATCATATTCCACAGGACCATGTGTTTAGGAAGAATGAGTCTTTGAGCTATCATGTAAGTGGATGCTGGTAGCCAAAGAGTGGACTGTGGTGGTTATTTGCCCTTTTTTCCTGGCTGCCCAGCGTCTGACTCCCTTAACAACTGTGGAGAATTTGCAACTGTGTGATGTTGGTGGGAAGCAAGACCTTGTCCATCAGAATGGAAGCTGAAAGTGCCAGATAATTTTTTACCCTGCCCCTTCCAATGAGGGCATGAGGACCTACCTAGTTCAACTACTCAGATACTCTTGCCTCGGAATTTGAATTTGGAGAAAGATCAGCAAATAAGTAATAATTCATTCCACTGATAAATATGGCAGGGTCCTGTGTCCAGTAGCAGCCAGGTCAATGGCACTATCTCCTTTCCAGGATGGCAGCCGCAACACCATAACTGTGCTATTCCTCAATATGTGGCATGACCTTCAATGTGGTTCTGCCTACCTAGATTTTTATAGCTTCTGCTTATTTTCCAAACCCTGGTTCTTGAGCCTTCCTGTTGAGCCTTCCTGAGAACTACTAATATTCTTTCAATGAATTTCTTTTTTTTTTTTTTTTTCTTAAATTTAGGAACATTGATTTTTTGGGTGCATAACAAAAATCGCTGCCTGGCACACCAACTGTTCGTTACTCAATATTTATCTATTTTCCCAACAATCTTACTATTTGAATCTGGATTTTGGAAGGGTCAGCCCTATGGCTTCAGGCAAGCTACTTACATTCCCACCTCCAATTCAGCTAAATGTGTCCACATGACACAGAAATGGCTAACAAGTTGCAATCAGAAGTCGGCCAATGTAGTGTATTAGATACATCTTGTGTGCTTCCACCCATTAGCCACTTATTCCATCTCACCTATTGCTGTGGTGACAAACTCCATGCTGTATTTGGTTCTATTGCCAGAATCCAACATCCAGAGTCTCTGTCTCCTCCTATGACTCTCAAACTCAGAGGAAAGACTATGTTTCAGGACATGGACATTGGTTTCCCTAGTAGTTGTTCAAAGGGCCAGGTAACATCACCCAGAAAAGTGAGAACTTAAACCAACAAGATACAAGAAATGGGAGAAAACCAGATGATAAATACTTTTTTCATTCTTCCCTCTATTAGACTGTTCTAAGCCAGGGTTTTTCTACATAGCCTGTTTGGTGACATCTCACACAACATAAAAGGTACACTCGATCAAACAGATCTTTGTCTCTTAGTGCCTTGAGCAGAGAATCAGTACCTGGCATGGAAGTAAATCAAATTTCACTTTCTCTCTCATTCTGCCTTTATTTCATTCTTGCTACGTGGGGATAGTACCTCCAATAATGCATTAGCATTTAAACCTTGCCAAGAGCCTTGATTTTCCTCTCTGCTAAAACAACCTCTTTTAAGACTTTTTCTGATAAACAGAAGAGGCTGGCACAGTTCTTTCTCCCTTCTTCCCACCTTGAACATGGACAGGGTGTCTAGAGACGTTTTGTGCACATTAGGGAAAGGTCAAAAGAATCAATGAAACCCTGGTTCTGACAGCATCTGACAGTTGCTGAACCACAGTCAACAGTTCACCTACCTGCAAACCACATGAGAAAAATCTATTTCATTTTTTAAAGTAGGGTTTCCTGGTACTTGCAGCTAAATAAAGTCTTAGCGAAATACCAACCCGTGAGCTATATTTCCAATTTCTTTAATAGTATGTCTTGCCACACAACATATTCTACTAAATACAAATTAAAAATTTTATTCAGCAATAGTTCTGTTTGATTTTGTTTGTTTATGGGAAGCACAGCTCCCAATTAAATTTCTAGTAAACATAGTGAATATTTCTACCTCTACGGTCTGGCCCACTCTGCAATTCCATATGCTCCTTACCATCTCTGGGAGTCTTTAGCAACTGAATTTTAGCTTTCTGTCCAACCTTTATGTTTTTGACTTCTGGGTCCCTTTCCCTGAGGCTTCCTTAAAAATACATATTACATGGATCTTCTCTAAATAGTGTGTGTAGGGGGGTGTGTGTGCTGGGTCTATGAGAGATAGTCCTGTGTTATGGAAAGGGAGAAATGCCAGATTTAAAACAAACAGATACACACACACACACACACACACACACACACACACACACCTTTCTTCTAGAGATTCCTAAAAACAGAATAAAAGAGGTCAAGTAAGGGACTTTGTCCTGTCCTCCAGTATTCTAGGCCTCCAGCAGAGAAGAGAAATACATATTTCAGTCCTTCAGTAAGCCAGGACTTAGAATCACTTATAGCCGATGATAGCAACGGAAAGAGTCCCTCAATCTGTCAAGGCTGAAACAGACCTGTAAAGGAAAGGCTGTAAACTTCCAATTCCTTCATAGATCAGTGGAGTCCATCCTTTGTGAAAGGAAATGGGAGTAGATTTATAATAACATATGCCAAAAAACTACACTTTTATTCCATCTAAATTTAATAATCATAATTTCTTCAATACTCAGTATATTATACTATTTGTCAAAATTATTGTAGAATTAGCTCAAAGTCCCGTACAGCAGATTGATAAAAGGTCCAGTGTCACATTCTTAGGGCCCCCTTGTCTCTCCTGAACTATCCCAGAGCCTTGTACTTGCAAAAGAGTTCTGCAGAACTTTCCCTCCAAAGTAAGAGTGAACCCTGGTGTCCATCTCACAGTGCTGCTACAGAACACTGGATCTCCTCTCCCATCCATCTTGCCTGTAAAAGGTTTTCATATGCCCCTAACCTATAGGTACCCAGAGATCACCATGCTCCTCCAAAAAGAGGCTACTCAAAGGCACTTTTACTATTCTACAACCAGGATACCCCTCACCAATTTTCTAGGTTCTTCATTTCCCTCCAAGCCCAGCTGCTCTCAGAAGCACTATGTAGAACTGACCAAGTCCTCTCCGCGGTGGAATCCACAACCACTAGCCCACTGCAACAGTCCCAGAGAACCAGCGAACAGTTGAGTCACTTCATTTTTTAGTCCCCCAAAAAAGAAAGATCCCTTTCCTTTCTCAACAAACAAAGGAAGATGGGCCCAATTCTTCAAACCATGCATAGCTTTCCACACATGGATGTGTTCAGCATAGGGAACACACCCTGGTAACACCTTTTCCCCCACAATCACAAAGGCTCAACGTCTAAATGGAAAAAATAGCTTCTGATCCTCAAAGTGTATGTTATTACCTCATGACTACCAAAGGAATTTTCAGGCATCCCTCTTGCCAAAAGCTGTAAAGATAAAATACAAGTGTAGCATTTTGTAGGTTACCTTCCTACACACACAATAACCAGGAAGAGAATGTAATGGAAACACTCTGCTAATGGACCCCCTACCATTTGTCTGCGGACTTTCAGATTCTGAAAAATGGCCCGTACCATCCATATGGTCAAGCAACAGTCTTCCAGTCATAATGTGCCATGTGAAATTGTATCCTTGGTTACAGGTAATTGAATAAGAAGGGGAATCGCTGATCCAAACTCGGCCAGTCCAAGTCTCATCCTTGGGAATTAGAACTGAGTTGTAGAAAGATATAACATGTAAATTCAGGCACTGTCAACACCCAAATTCTCTACCCTATGGACTGGAGAATAAGAGGAATTGGGTCCACAGAGAGAAGAATGATGAACAGATTCACAGAGAGAAGTGATGATGAAAAGAGAAGAAAGAGTATTTTGGGCATCAAGTTGTTCCAATTTACTCCTGGGACAGTTGTATTCCCATTTTGAATTCCAGGAGATGCTTTTATACAGTCTAACAATAAATTGCATACTTCGATAAAATTAGTTAAGCTGTTATGTTATTTGCAACCAAATCTCCTAGTAGTTAAACATTGAGAATAACAACAGAAGATCTAAAAACTTAGGGAGGAAGGAGTCAAGATGGCGGAGAAGTAGCAGGCTGAGACTACATCAGGTAGCAGGAGATCAGCTCCATAGCTTATCTAAACATTGCAAACACCTACAAATCCAACGGGAGAGCGAAGAGAAGAGAACAGCAATTCTAGAAACAGAAAATCAACCACTTTCTGAAAGGTAGGACTGGCGGAGAAGTGAATCTAAAATGATGGGAAGATAAACCGCGGGGGGAGGGGCCGGCTCCCGGCAAGTGGCGGAGCAACAGAGCACAAAATCAGGACTTTTAAAAGTCTGTTCCATTGAGGGACATTGCTCCAGAGGCTAAACCGGGGTGAAGCCCACGCGGGGTCAGCATGGCCCCAGGTCCCGCAGGGTCACAGAAGGATCAGGGGTATCGGAGTGTCACAGAGCTCGCAGGTGTTAGAACAGAGAAGCCGGCTACAGAGACAGAGCCGAGGACTGAACTCTCAGCTCGGCGTTACCTTGAGCTGGTCGCGGGCTGGGTGAGCTGGGAGCGCGGCTGGAGGCTGGGGATACGGGAGTGATTGGGTGCTGTCCTCTGGGGGCGCACTGAAGAGTGGGGCCCCGGGCTCTCGGCTCCTCCAGGCCGGAGACTAGGAGGCCGCCATTTTGATTCCCATCCTCCGGAACTCTACAGAAAGCGTTACGAGAACAGAAGCTCCCAAAAGTGAACCCAAGCTGATTACTTACTCCGGCCCCCAGTAAGGGCGGTGCAATCCCGCCTCGGGCAGACACTTGAGAGTCACAACAACAGGGCCCTCCCCCAGAAGATCAAAATATCCAGCCAGGACGAAGTTCATCTATCAAGGAAAGCAGGTTCAATACCTAGGACAGCAGCAGAATTCCAGAGGAGGAGAAAGCAAAGCACGGAACTCATGACTTTCTCCCCATGATTCTTTAGTCTTGCAGTTTATTCAATTTTTTTTTCAATTTTTTTTCTTTCTTTATTCTTCTTCTACTAAATTTTTTAAAACTTTTGCCCTTTTCTTTTTTAACGTTTTTTGACTCGTTTATCTAAAAAATATATTTTTTCTTTCTTCTTTATATTTTTTCTTTGTTTTATTTTTTAAATTTTTTTCTTTTTTTTCTTTCTTTTTTTTTTGAACCTCTTTTTATCCCATTTCTACCCCCCATAATTTGGGGTCGCTTCTGATTTGGTTACAGCACATTTTTCTGGGGTCTTTGCCACCCTTTTAGTATTTTATTTGATCCTTCATATCCTCTTATCTGGACAAAATGACAAGGCGGAAAAAATCACCACAAAAAAAAGAACAAGAGGCAGTACCGAAGGCTAGGGACCTAATCAACACAGACATTGGTAATATGTCAGATCAAGAGTTCAGAATGACGATTCTGAACGTTCTAGCTGGGCTTGAAAAGGGCATGGAAGATATTAGAGAAATCCTCGCTGGAGATATAAAAGCCCTTTCTGGAGAAATTAAAGAACTAAAATCTAACCAAGTTGAAATCAAAAAAGCTATTAATGAGGTGCAATCAAAAATGGAGGCTCTCACTGCTAGGGTAAATGAGGCAGAAGAAAGAATTAGTGATATAGAAGACCAAATGACAGAGAATAAAGAAGCTGAGCAAAAGAGCAAACAGCTACTGGACCATGAGGGGAGAATTCGAGAGATAAGTGACACCATAAGATGAAACAACATTAGAATAATTGGGATTCCAGAAGAAGAAGAAAGAGAGAGGGGAGCAGAAGGTCTATTGGAGAGAATTATTGGAGAGAATTTTCCTAATATGCAAAGGGAACAAGCATCAAAGTCCAGGAGGTGCAGAGAACCCCCCCTCAAAGTCAACAGAATAGGTCCACACCCCGTCACCTAATAGTAAAATTTACAAGTCTTAGTGACAAAGAGAAAATCCTGAAAGCAGCCCGGGAAAAGAAGTCTGTAACATACAATGGTAAAAATATTAGATTGGCAGCAGACTTATCCACGGAGACCTGGCAGGCCAGAAAGAGCTGGCATGATATATTCAGAGCACTAAACGAGAAAAACATGCAGGCAAGAATACTCTATCCAGCAAGGCTATCATTGAAAATAGAAGGAGAGATAAAAAGCTTCCAGGACAAACAAAAACTGAAAGAATTTACAAACACCAAACCAGCTCTACAGGAAATATTGAAAGGGGTCCTCTAAGCAAAGAGACACCCTAAAAGTAGTAGATCAGAAAGGAACAGAGACAATATACAGTAACAGTCACCTTACAGGCTAATAATGGCACTAAATTCATATCTCTCAATAGTTACCCTGAATGTTAATGGGCTAAATGCCCCAATCAAAAGAAACAGGGTATCAGAATGGATAAAAAAACAAAACCCATCAATATGTTGCCTACAAGAAACTCATTTTAGACGTGAAGACACCTCCAGGTTTAAAGCAAGGGGGTGGAAAACAATTTACCATGCTAATGGGCATCAGAAGAAAGCTGGGGTGGCAATCCTTATATCAGATCAATTAGATTTTAAGCCAAAGACTATAATAAGAGATGAGGAAGGACACTCTATCATACTCAAAGGGTCTGTCCAACAAGAAGATCTAACAATTTTAAATATCTATGCCCCTAACATGGGAGCAGCCAACTATATAAACCAATTAATAACAAAATCAAAGAAACACATCAATAATAATACAATAATAGTAGGGGACTTTAACACTCCCCTCACTGAAATGGACAGATCATCCAAGCAAAAGATCAACAAGGAAATAAAGGCCTTAAATGACACACTGGATCAGATGGACATCACAGATATATTCAGAACATTTCATCCCAAAGCAACAGAATACACATTCTTCTCTAGTGCACATGGAACATTCTCCAGAATAGATCACATCCTGGGTCACAAATCAGGTCTTAACCGGTATCAAAAGGTTGGGATCATTCCCTGCATATTTTCAGACCACAATGCTCTGAAGCTAGAACTCAATCACAAGAGGAAAGCTGTAAAGAACCCAAATACATGGAGAGTAAACAGCATCCTTCTAAAGAATGAATGGGTCAACCAGGAAATTAAAGAAGAATTGAAAAAAATCATGGAAACAAATGATAATGAAAACACAATGGTTCAAAAATCTGTGGGACACAGCAAAGGCAGTCCTGAGAGGAAAATATATAGTGGTACAAGCCTTTCTCAAGAAACAAGAAAGGTCTCAAGTACACAACCTAACCCTACACCTAAAGGAGCTGGAGGAATAACAAGAAAGAAACCCTAAACCCAGCAGGAGAAGAGAAATCATAAAGATCAGAGCAGAAATCAATGAAATAGAAACAAAAAAAAAAAAAAAACAATAGAACAAATCAATGAAACTAGGAGGTGGTTCTTTGAAGGAATCAATAAGATTGATAAACCCCTGGCCAGACTTATCAAAAAGAAAAGAGAAAGGACCCAAATCAATAAAATCATGAATGAAAGAGGAGAGATCACAACTAACACCAAAGAAATACAGACAATTATAAGAACATACTACGAGCAACTCTACACCAATAAATTTGACAATCTGGAAGAAAAGGATGCATTTCTACAGAGATATAAACTACCACAACTGAACCAGGAAGAAATAGAAAACCTGAACAGACCCATAACCAGTAAGGAGATTGAAACAGTCATCAAAAATCTCCAAACAAACAAAAGCCCAGGGCCAGACGGCTTCCCAGGGGAATTCTACCAAACATTTAAGAAGAACTAATTCCTGTTCTCCTGAAACTGGTCCAAAAAATAGAAATGGAAGGAAAACTTCCAAACTCATTTTATGAGGCCAGCATCACCTTGATCCCAAAACCAGACAAGGATCCCACCAAAAAAGAGAACTACAGACCAATATCCTTGATGAACACAGATGCAAAAATTCTCACCAAAATATTAGCCAATAGGATTCAACAGTACATTAAAAGGATTATTCACCACGACCAAGTGGGATTTATTCCAGGGCTGCAAGGTTGGTTCAACATCCGCAAATCAATCAATGTGATAGAACACATTAATAAAAGAAAGAACAAGAACCATATGATACTCTCCATAGATGCTGAAAAAGCATTTGACAAAGTACAGCATCCCTTCCTGATCAAAACTCTTCAAAGTGTAGGGATAGAGGGCACATACCTCAATATTATCAAAGCCATCTATGAAAAACCCACCGCAAATATCATTCTCAATGGAGAAAAACTGAAAGCTTTTCCGCTAAGGTCAGGAACATGGCAGGGATGTCCATTATCACCACTGCTATTCAACATAGTACTAGAAGTTCTAGCCTCAGCAATCAGACAACAAAAAGAAATTAAAGGCATCCCAATTGGCAAAGAAGAAGTCAAACTATCACTCTTCACAGATGATATGATACTATATGTGGAAAACCCAAAAGACTCCACTCCAAAACTGCTAGAACTTGTACAGGAATTCAGTAAAGTGTCAGGATATAAAATCAATGCACAGAAATCAGTTGCATTTCTCTACACCAACAACAAGACAGAAGAAAGAGAAATTAAGGAGTCAATCCCATTTACAATTGCACCCAAAACTATAAGATAGCTAGGAATAAACCTAACCAAAGAGGCTAAGAATCTATATGCAGAAAACTATAAAGGACTCAAAGAAATTGAGGAAGACACAAAGAAATGGGAAAATGTGCCATGCTCCTGGATTGGAAGAATAAATATTGTGAAAATGTCTATGCTACCTAAAGCAATCTACACATTTAATGCAATCCCTATCAAAATACCATCCATTTTTTTCAAGGAAATGGAACAAATGATCCTAAAATTTATATGGAACCAGAAAAGACCTTGAATAGCCAAAGGAATATTGAAAAAGAAAGCCAAAGTTGGTGGCATCACAATTCCGGACTTCAAGCTCTATTACAAAGCTGTCATCATCAAGACAGCATGGTACTGGCACAAAAACAGACACATAGATCAATGGAACAGAATAGAGAGCCCAGAAATAGACCCTCAACTCTATGGTCAACTAATCTTCGACAAAGCAGGAAAGAATGTCCAATGGAAAAAAGACAGCCTCTTCAATAAATGGTGCTGGGAAAATTGGACAGCCACATGCAGAAAAATGAAATTGGACCACTTCCTTACACCACACACGAAAATAGACTCAAAATGGATGAAGGACCTCAATGTGAGAAAGGAATCCATCAAAATCCTTGACGAGAACGCAGGCAGCAACCTCTTCGACCTCAGCTGCAGCAACATCTTCCTAGGAACATCGCCAAAGGCAAGGGAAGCAAGGGCAAACATGAACTATTGGGATTTCATCAAGATCAAAAGCTTTTGCACAGCAAAGGAAACAGTTAAGAAAACCAAAAGACAACTGACAGAATGGAGAAGATATTTGCAAACGACATATCAGATAAAGGGCTAGTGTCCAAAATCTATAAGGAACTTAGCAAACTCAACACCCAAAGAACATACAGTCCAATCAAGAAATGGGCAGAGGACATGAACAGACATTTCTGCAAAGAAGACATCCAGATGGCCAACAGACACATGAAGAAGTGCTCCACATCACTCGGCATCAGGGAAATACAAATCAAAACCACAATGAGATATCACCTCACACCAGTCAGAATGGCTAAAATTAACAAGTCAGGAAATGACAGATGCTGGCGAGGATGCAGAGAAAGGGGAACCCTCCTACACCGTTGGTGGGAATGCAAGCTGGTGCAACCACTCTGGAAAACAGCATGGAGGTTCCTCAAAATGTTGAAAATAGAACTACCCTATGACCCAGCAATTGCACTACTGGGTATTTACCCTAAAGATACAAACGTAGTGATCCGAAGGGGCACGTGTAGCCGAATGTTTATAGCAGCAATGTCTACAATAGCCAAACTATGGAAAGAACCTAGATGTCCATCAACAGATGAATGGATAAAGAAGAGGTGGTATATATACACAATGGAATACTATACAGACCTGTACCCCTGGGAATAAAAATACATTATATGTTTATTAAAAAAAAAAAAAGAAAGAAAAGAAAGGATGAATACCCAACTTTTGTTGCAACATGGACGGGACTGGAAGTGATTATGCTGAGTGAAATAAGTCAAGCAGAGAGAGTCAAATATCATATGATTTTACTTATTACTGGAGCATAACAAATGACATGGAGGACACTGGGAGATGGAGAGGAGAAGGAAGTTGAGGGAAATTGGAAGGGGAGGCGAACCATAAGAGACTATGGACTCTGAAAAACAACCTGAGGGTTTTGAAGGGGCGGGGGGTGGGAGGTTGGGGGAACCAGGTGGTGGGTAATAGGGAGGGCACGTATTGCACGGAGCACTGAGTGTTGTGCAAAAACAATGAATATTGTTATGCTGAAAAAAATAAATAAATTTAAAAACTTAGGGAGAAAACTTAGTAAGTGTCAGAGCTATGATGAATAAATCTAAACTTAACTTTTTTTCTTATTTAAAGGGAGTTTCTTAGAGATAACATCTAGCCAGGTCCTGTTTGTTTTTACACACTCAGTCAGTCTCTTAATTGATATATTTGGACTATTCACACTGAAAGTGATTATTAATACAGTTGGTTAAGATCAATCACATCTGTAACTGTTCTGTATTTATTATACTTGTTCTTGTTTCTTTTTTACCTTCCCCTCTTTTTCTGCCTTTTCTAATTTTAGTTGAACATTCTGTATGATTTCACCTTCTCTACTCTCATAGTATAATCAACCATTATTGTTTTTAAATTTTTAAGTTTTAAATTTAATTTACCTTTTTAATTAAATTTACCTTCCCCTCTTTTTCTGCCTTTTCTAGTTTTAGTTGAACGTTCTATATGATTTCACCTTTTCTACTCTCGTAGTATAATCTATTATTTCTGTTTTTAAATTTTAAATCTTAAATTTTTTAATTTTTTAATGGTTGTCCTAGAATCTGCAACATACAGTCACAATTAATATAAGTCTACTTTCAAATAACAGAGCATTTCCATTTCCTCCCTCCTTCCCTTATAATGTTGCTATCATTCATTTCACTTGTCTATAGCTATAGTCACCAAATACAGATTGTTTTTAGCAGTTGCCTATTAGATAAATTAAGAACAAAAATAAAAGGTTTGGTTTTTTTCCTTTAATCCTTCCCTAAGTTCCTCTTCTTTATGTAAATATAGGTTTCTGAACTATCTCATTTTCCAACTCTCTGAAGACCTTCTTTTAATATGTCCTGCAAAGCAGGTATATTTGTGACAAATTCCCTCAACTTTTATTTATCTGAGGAAGTGTTTATTTCTTTTCCTCTTTTGAATAATTTTAGTGGTTACAGAATCCTAGGTTGGGGGCTTCTTTCTTTCTTTTTTTTTTTAGAGAGGGAACACAAACAGCAGGAATGGGAGAGGGAGAAGCAGGCTTCCGGCTAAGCAAGGAGCCCGATGCAGGACTCAATCCCAGAACCCTGGGATCATGACCTGAGCCAAAGGCAGCCACTTAATGACTGAGCCACCCTGGTGGCTTCTTTCAAGACCAAATATTTTTCTCTGTCTTCTTGTTTACTGGTTTATGAGAAGTTCTATGTATTCTTATCCTATTCTTTTGTAAGCAAAGTATTTTTCCCCCTCTCTGGCTTCCTTCAAGAATTTCTCTTTGTCCTAGGTTTTCTGCAGTTTGAATATAATATGCTTACATATAAACTTTTTGGTATTTATCTTTCTTGGTGTTCTCTGAGTTTCCTGGATCTGTGGTCTGGTGTCTGTCATTAGTTCGTGGAAATTCTCAACCATTATCACTGCAAATATTTCTTCTTCTCTTTTCTCTCTTTTCTCTCCTTACAGTAGTTTTATTACATGTATTACTTTCTGTAATTGTTCCACATTTCTTGACTGCTCAATTCCTTTTTTATTTTTTTCTCATTCTTTTTTCTCTTTCACCCCAGTTTGAGAAGTTTCTATTGAATATCTCCAAGCTCCCTGATTCTTTCACTGGACATGAGCAGTCTACTGATTAGACCATCAGTGTTATTCTTTATTTTTTATTATAGTGTTTTCTTTGTATTTCTAGCATGTCTTTTTTAGTCTTTCTTACAGACACAGTCTTTCTGTTTACATTACCCATCTGCTCTTGCATGATGCCCACTTTTTCCACTAGAGCCCTCAGCATATTCATCAGAGTTATTTTTAATTCCTTGTCTGATAATTCCAAAATCTCTGCCATATCTAAGTCCGGTTCTATTGTTTGCTTTGTTTTTCATACTTTTTGTTGTTGCTGTTTTTAGCATACCTTCTAAATTTTGTTGAAAGCCAGATATAATGTTTTGGATAATAGGAACAGAACTAAGTTGGCCTTTAGTATGAGGGTTTCTCTGGCTGCAAGTTATACTATATCTCTTGCTGTAATTACAGGTGTCTGAGGCTTTAGTCTCCTCTAGTGTCCTTGTTTTTGTCTCCTCTGTTGTATTTGGGTTTCCCTATAAACTCCTTCTTAAATAGAGTATGAGCCTTATAGTCCTTCACTGTAATTCTGTTATTATACAGGAGCCCTGTTATTGTCATGATAAGGGGTATGGTAGAGGCAAGCATTCTACAATTCCATATTAGGTTTTAGTGTTTCAGTGGGACTGTAATCCTATGCTTCTCAGCTTACCTCTCCCTTCCACAGACACACACACCCCGATAGAGTTAGCAGGAGCTGAACTTAGGTACTTCCTTTCCTCCACTTCAGTGAATAAATTCCTTGGAGAGAAGGCAGAGAACAGAATGCTCCAGGTTAATTTCAAAATGGCTACTTTTCCTTGGGCATATTGTAAAATGGTTGCCTCCCTGACCCTTGCTGAAAGCATAGGGCAATTTTTCTTCAATTCTCATTGTGAGAAAAAAACTTGTGGAGCTTCTGGAAATGTAACTCATGAAAGTGTGGGGCCTTCGCACACTAAGTTTTTAATTCCAAACCTGGTCCACACTCAAGTCTCCAGCAGTTCATCAATTACATTCTAAGTCTTCCTGTTTTTGGCTTCAGCAGTTTCTGCCCTTAGGAAGCTGTGATTCTCTGTAGTTTCCTCTCTCTCCAGTTAAAGGAGTATTGGCTTGTCTTGTGATCTCAATTCTCTGATAGATCTAAGAGTTACTGATTTTTTGTTTATTCAGCTTTTTTCTTGTTATGAGGATGAGAGTGACAACCTCCAAGCTCTTTACATGTTGAAGCAAAAACTAAAAGTCTAAATCTTTTTTTTTCTTTTCTTAACTCATGGGAATAAGTGCTTTTTGTTCTTGGGAAGGAGTAATATAGTAGATATCAATTTCCCTTTATTTAATTTGTATGATCAATTCAATCCAAATTCCCAATTGATTCTTTCTTAGAATTAAAAAATATATATTTTAAATTCATCTAAAAATTAAAGATGTAACAAAAAGCCCATAAAATGTTAAAAAATCAAGAATGAAAAAGGGCCTGTTCTGTCAGATATCAAAACACAATACAGGGGCGCCTGGGTGGCTCAGTGGGTTAAGCCTCTGCCTTCAGCTCAGGTCATGATCCCAGAGTCCTGGGGTCGAGCCCCGCATCGGGCTCTCTGCTCAGCAGGGAACCTGCTTCCTCCTCTCTCTCTCTCTCTGCCTGCTTCTCTGCCTACTTGTGATCTCTGTCTGTCAAATAAATAAATAAAATCTTTAAAAAAAAAAAAACACAATACAAAGCTATAGTAATTAAAACAGGCAGGAACTATACCAAAATGTACATCCAGATGAATGGCATGGGATAGATGGTGCAAGAACAGACCAAAATTCATTTGAGAATTTATTCTATGACTGAAGTAGAATTTCAGTTCCCCACGTCAGAGTGAAAAATATGGATTATGTAATGAGTATTAGTGAAACAACTGGTTAGACAGTAGGGGGGAAGGGAGAATGAAGTTAGAGTGATCCTGATACATTTTTTAAAAAATTTTATTTATTTATTTGAAAGAGAGAGAGAGAGGTGAGAGAGGAGCAGAGGGAGAGGAAGAACCAGACTCACCACTGAGTAGAGAACTCAATGCAGGGCTCAAGGCCAGGACCCTGGGATCATGACCTGAGCTGAAGGCAGACGCTTAACTGACTGAACTAACCAGGCACCCTTCATCCTGATACCTTGAAACAAAATAAATTCCAAATGGTTCAAAGTTTAAACATTAAAAATTAAACACTAGGATGCCTGGGTGGCACAGTCAGTTAAGTCTTGGATCAGGTCATGATCTCAGGGTCATGAAATCAAGCCCCACATCTGGCTCCATGCTCAGTGCAAAGTCTGCTTAAAGCCATCATTCCCTCAGCCCCTCCCCCCAAAATAAATAAATCTTTAAAAAATTAAACACAAAAAGCACTAGTAGCAAGGAAGATGGTGACTTAAATTCATCCCTGCTGCTCTCTCTTCCAAGCTCCAGTCCAACTCCCAACTGTCCCCACTGTTTTCAATCTTCTTCCTTTAATAATGAAGATAGCTAATGCTATAAAATTTCACTCGAGTTTAGCTTTATCTATGTAACATAAGTTCTGGTATGAAGTCTATACTGTGTCTTCGTTAGTTTGAATTTTCTTTTGATTATTTCTTTGATCCAAGGGTTAAAAAGAGCAGTATTTCTTTAGTTCCAGGTAGTTAAGTTTTTTGGTCATCCTTTCATTATTTATTTTTCAGAAATGAAGGACATTTGAACCTAAAATCTTTATACCCAGACAAACTAGCATCAAGGAGGGGGTGTGAAATTAAAAGCTTGTAGGTATACAAATACTCAAAAAACTTATCACACACGTTGTCTGATTTATTTAATTACATTCTCCATAAAAATGAAAAGCAGAAAAAGGCAAGATTTGAAATTTTAGAAGTGGTGAGCAAAGGAGCCAGTATATTTTATAATTATCAAAATAATTATTATATAACTATTAGTACAGAAAATTAATACATGAAATAATTATTGGTACAAAAAATTTATATCGAGAACTCCTGGATAATCTCAACATTGAAGGTATGAGAAGACTGAAAGAAGAAGGAAAGAACTGAAAACATGCCAGATTTCTTGTCCTGAAACAAAATGTAGGAACAAGGCTGATACAAATACTCATTAATTTGAAGTGACTAGATAAATTTAAATGTATGCTTTAAAATGTAAGTGAAACCACTCAAAGAATAGGAATAGCATATTCAGCTTCCAAACCACCAGAGGAAAAGAAATAAAGAAAATGTAATCGATGTATCACAAAAACAAGAAAGGAATCAGAAATAGAGAAAGAAAAGGAAGGAAAGATGAAAGGGAAGAGGAACATGAGAAAAATGAGAAGGAATGCTTGGCAAATGGAACAATAAAGTAAGAGTTCAAGAACATATCTGAAGATGTTATTAATCACAAGAAATACAGCTGTGTTAAATTTCTCAATCAGATTGTGGGAGAATAAAATCCAGCTTTATTTCATGTAATATGTTACCTGTAAGACAATATAACTTTTGAAATATTTTTTAAAATTCAAATTTTAAATTTCAAATAAAAATCAGAAGTCAGAGAAAGACAAATACCATATGATTTCACTCATACATGGAATTTAAGAAATAAAACAAATGAACAACAAAGAAAAAAGAGAGAACACCCTACCCTCCCACCCCTGACAAAAAAAAGACTCTTAAATGAGGAGAAGAAACTGGTGGTTGCCACAGGGGAGGTGGGGGGGGGGAATGGGTAAAATAGATAACGGGGATTAAGAATGCCTTATATTGATGAGCACTGAGAAATGTATAGAATTGTTGAATCACTACATTGTACACCCGAAACTAATGTAATGCTGTCTGTATGTTAGTTATACTTATTCTTCAATTTTTAAAAATTGGAAAAATTGAAAATAAAGGTTAAAAAGATAGAGCAAACTAATGTTAACAAAGAGAAAACAGGTAGAAAAATATTACTATTCTATAATAGGGAATTGAAAGGAAATAGTATTAATGTGAAAAGAGAAACATTTCATGTAAATAAAAGTCTTACCCTAATGAAAGTATGTGAGTTTGAATCTTTTAATACCAAGAAACATAGCTTTAAAATATATAAAAGATCTTAAGCTTCATGAAGCATAAAAATTTGATGGGAAACTTGTTTAAAATGCTGATTCTCAGGGTCTATCTCTATCTCTACCACCATTCTAGTGCAACTTAACATCACTTCTTACCTGATTTATAGCAACATGCTCTTTCCAGTTCAAATTTGCACTTAAAATTTTAAACCTGAGGAATTAAGTAAGATTGAGAGAAGGAATAGTGACTGGTTCAAGTTATGCAGTTAGACAATGGCAGACCTGAAACTAAGATCTAAGAGTTCGGAGAATTTACTTGCCAAAAACAGCATTGATTCAAATATACTTCACATCAAGATTGGTTTTTCTAGAGCTTAGATTTTGCTCACGTCGGCTTCTGCACAGAGGCTTTGTCTAGGCAAAGCTGACCAAGTGTGGGATGTCCGTGAGTCAGAGAGCAGACAGACCTATCTGGGTGAGTCAGGAAATCACTAAAGGTTCCACCATGGATGCAAAAAGAATGAAGCTGAGGGTAAATGTATTGCAGCTGGTAAATAATACAGCCCAGACTCAAATCCATCCTACCATGCTGGGTGTGATCTGAAAGAAGAGTATGGGCAGAGATTTTAGCAGACTTTTTCCTAGTCAGCCAGGTGGGAAAAAAAAAGCAACCAACAGGAACAGGCAAAGTCAAAGCAAATAAATGGATTATATATAGGACCAGGTGGAAGGAGGGGAGTATGGTGCTTAGGAAAACCATGGAGAGCAAACCACAAAGAATGGAGTGAAAGGTAGAATATAGTCCTAGCAGCCAGGCAGCTCCCAAGCCCTTTAAAAACTAGGATAGCAGGCTAGAAACCAACCTAGGAATTCAGGCATGAAAAGTGAGAACAGAAACCATTTACACCCACATAGCTTACTAATGGCATTAATATGGTCTTATTATTCTACTGTCTTCATCAAAATGACATTACTCTTCCAAGAAACACTTGCCCAGGAAGATACACACTCAAACAGCTATATTATTTAAATAACATCAACTTGTACATCTCTACAACAGGTAGTATCAAATGGTAATTCACTTCTCAAGATTCTTTGAATCTTCCCACCTCAAAAACCCTCATCTTCCTATGTCCAGTCCTACGCTATTATGTCAGGATTCCAATCCCTCCTAATCAAGCCTGTATATTGCAAGACCTGCCTTAAAACCACATTCCAAAAATTCACAAATGTTCCAACTTTACCTTTCCACCTTGAGACACTGCTAACACTGTTCAAGATAGTGTTCTCCTTACTGGGTTAGGGGGAAAACTCCACTTTATCTTATTTATAAGTTGTCTTGGTAAAATTTTTAAGGATCCAGCACTTGACAACATTGGAAGTCCAAAATCCATTGAGACCTTCACAATGTCATTGGGCAAGACCCATCTTAACTTATTTCTCCCCAGATTTGCATTAACATTCTTTTTTTTTTTTTAAGATTTTATTTATTTATTTGACAGATGGAGACCACAAGTAGGCAGAGAAGCAGGCAGAGAGAGGAGGAAGCAGGCTCCCTGCTGAGCAGAGAGCCCGATCCTGGGCTCTATCCCAGGACCCTGGGATCACGACCTGAGCTGAAGGCAGAGGCTTCAACCCACTGAGCCACCCAGTTGCCCCTGCATTAAACATTCTTAAATGAGAAGCTAAGCAAAGACTAAAACTGATTGTAGAAAGTCTAATAAAGAGAAGACTCATCATAACTCATCCTAGTCCTTGTAACATTCCTGTCCTTCCAGGTAAAAACCCCAACAGGCAGTAGATTCATTAGGCCCTTGGGGCAATAAATAACATAGTTATTTAGGGCTTTGCTGTACTACTAAATACCAATACTATTTTGTATTAGGTGCTTCCCGAGACTCCATATTTTACAGTTGTAGATGTGTGTTCTGCTTTTTTAAAGTGTTGTTTTAGGTCAAAATAGTTGATACTTGTTGGCCTTTTGTAAGGAAAATCAATGATACACCTGAACTGCTATGCCCCAGGAGTTTACTAAGGCAACTGCTACTTTTCATAAATCCTCAACCAGGACCACACTGACTTGGGGTTGAATCAGTCAATGGCCAATGACTTAGCCAACCATGACTATGTTCTGTTCAAAAATGAAGTAAACTCTAAGACTAACTCCATCTATCTACTTATTGTTTTAGCTCAGTAAAAGCGTATTTCCAAAGAGTAGCCAAATGTTTTCTAAGTAAGTTCTTTATGTAGGACAGGAATTGGCAAACTATAGCCGCAAATCAAATCCAGCCTGCTACCTACTTTTATAAATAAAATTTTATTGGAATAAAGTCATATCCATTTATTTACATACTGTCTGTGGTTACTTTGACATTAGAACAACCAAGCTGAATAGTGGTGACAGAGACTGTATGCTCCACTCTTTCAGGGTTCCCAGACCCAATTCTAGTGGTGGGGGGGTTGTTCCCCCATACACAATACCAACCTGCCACTATCTACCAAGAGAGACCATCAGATTCCATAGGTTCAGGGTTCAATACTACAAGACTTCTCCCCACCCCAGCTTCAGATACCAGTCACAAGCCCCAGGCTGTTACTTGTGCTTCTGACCAACTGGCTACAGATTGGAGGTTCCAACAACTTCCTCCTTAGGTTCTATTAATTTGTTATAGTGGCTCACAGAACTCAGAGTAACACACACATTTACCAGATTATTAAAAGATATGACAAAGGATATGAATCCACATCTAGATGAAAAGATACATAGGCAATTTATGGGGAATGGGAACAGCAACAGCAATGTATGGGGAATGGGTGCAGAGCTTCCATGATCTCAGCAGGTGTGCCACTCTCCCCACATCTCCACGTGTTCACCAACCAGTAAGCTCTCTGAACCCAGTCCTTTTGGGCTCTTATGGAGGCTTCATTACATACTCATGATTGAAGTCATTGACCATTGGCTGATTTAACCCCCAGTCCCTCTCCCTTCCTCAGAGATCTGGGGGTGGGACTGAAAGTTCCAAACCTCTCATCATAGGGTTGGTCCTCCTAGCACCTGGCACTCACCCTTGGGTGGGGCCTAAAAGTTGTCTTCATTAACATAACAGACACCTTTATTGCCCTTTTTATAGGAAACTCGAGGATTTAAGGAGCTATGAGCCAGAAACCATGAAGAAAACCAAATATTTATGAGAAATATGTGTATATATATTGATTTGAATGACCAAATATATATTTCTTATAAATAATATTATTACATCCACAAAGATATTTACTATCTGGTCCTTTCCAGAAAAAGTAAAAGCCATGCCCCAATTTAGAATATGAATCAACCACAGGCCACTCAAAATTTTACTAGGCCAGGGACAACTAAGATCAATCTCACTGACCCAAGTACAATGGATTCTCAACTTTTCTAACTGCCACTTCACTATATGACTTACCCAAGTTATTAGTAACAAAACCTGTTCTCTAGAAATCTAAACATGAACAGGTCTAATTAATATTTGCTCTCCAACTCTGGGAAGACCCATTTGAACTCAACTCCATGGAAATTATGAGAGACCAATGACTTACTAACCTCTCCTTCTTGACCCTGTGGCAAAATGCTACCCACCTTCCCAGTAATCACATTTAAACCAGTAGAGATGTCTGCAGACTTGGTTTTGAGTTATCCCTTAAATTGTCTTTGCTGCTTATTGAAAATACACAACTCTTATTAGCAAGTCAGCTTACCTTATATGAAACTGTATTTTCTCCCTCACATTATTTCCAGTCACTTTAAAATTCTTCTACTTTTCTTCCATTATCTGAAACAAGAAATTCATGACTATGTAAACACTGTTCACAAATTATTTATGCTCTGAATAGATTTATTAGAAACCCCTTTAGAAAATCTAGATTACGGTGCCTGGGTGGCTCATCCAGTTAAGTGTTTGCCTTCAGCTCAGTTCATGGTCCCAGGGTTCTGGGATGGAGCCCTGCATCAGGCTTCCTGCTCAGTAGTGAGTCTGCCTTTCCCTCTCCCTCTGCCCCTTCCCCACCCTCCCCACCCCCAGCTCATGCTCACCTACTTTTTCTCAAATAAATAAATAAAATATTTTTTAAAAAAAGAAAGAAAGAATGAAAGAAAAGAAAATCCAGACGTAATGTTGTTTGTTGATGGGTCATACCTTAAAACAGCAAAACAACAAAATATCAGGTGAGAATGTCACTCTGTGTACCAAAAGTAAAATCTGTCCAGATGGAAGAACTTAGTTGAATCATCAAAATATGTCAGACAGCTAGAAATAAAAGGAAAATTTCCAGTAATAGTAGCTCAGCCTTGGGGGGCAGTCCCTAATTTTGCAATACTTTGTAAATAAAAGTTCTTTTCCCTTGATAGGGTCCCAGTTCAGAATGGTCAACAAATTAAAGAACTTTGGTGTGCTCTAATCCTTCCTAAGGAGATGACTATTATAAAGCTAAGAGCTCATACAAAAAAGATAACACAGAGGCTAAAGTAAATCCCTGCTGCTCGTTGTGCCAGACAGCAGCCCTCACTAAGATCCTACCCCTAATGATAACCTGAGAGATTAAAATTCAGGGATGCTTTTATAGAATGCCAGTCATTAGATCCAGAGTCAGGAAAGAGTCCTAGGAGAAATCTAGATATAAACTTCACAAGGATATAGAACACTGTATATTAACTAAGCTGGAATCAAAATTAAAAACTTTAAAAAAAATTTTTTAATTAAAAAAATCACACAAGGATAATCTCTGACACTCTAAGAATAGCTATGTAAAAGTACCAGAGAACCCCAAATGGAAATTTGCAAGAACTTTACATGAAATTACCCATCCAGTGACAAATTGGCCACTAAACTCAGTGAATATTGATGGGATCACTTTACTAAAATTTCTGAGGATGTCTCTAGTACATATCTCATCTGTCAGTAGCATGATCCTGGTAAAACTGTAAAGGTGGTACATGGACAGAAGCCCAACCCTCAGAGTCCCTTTCAAAACCTCCAAATTAATTTCATAGGTCTACTCATTACAATGGGTTTAGAATGTATCATATATTGTTTTCTTCTTCACGGAATGGATTGAACACTACCCTTGACGGGATGTTTGCATCACTAATGGTAGCAGTGTGTGTGTGTGTGTGTGTGTGTGTGTGTGTGTGTGTGTGTGTATTTAATTTTTAGTTTTATATATTTATATAAATATATTTTTATATATAAAATGTTATATTATCAACCTACAGAATTCCAACCTATTGCTCTAAGGGCACCTGTTTTCCTGGGTGCAATGGGTAGACTCTACTATGACTCCCCCAGGCTCTCCATTTCCTGGGGCTTATGCCTTTCTGTAATCCTCTCTCCTTGATTGTGATCAGAACCTGGGACTTGCTTCTAACCAATCCAATATGACAAGTGTGATGAGACGACACTCCTGTTATTGTTATATAAGATTTGTCTTAATAGCAAACTTACTCTAAAGATCTCCTTACTGACTTCATGAACTAAGCAGCCATGTTGGGGAAATCCACATGGCAAGGAACAGAAGGCATTTGCTAGGAGCGGGGAACAGCCTCCCGCAGACAGCTAGCAAGAAACTGGAGGTCTAAGGCTACAACTACAAGGAAATGAATTCTTCCAACAAACTGATGAGGTTAGAAGCAAATTCTCCCCCAGTAGAGCCTTCACACGAGAATGTAGCCTGCCAACACCTTGACTTCAACCTTGTGAAACCCTAAACTGAAGACCCCATCAAGTTGTGCCCAGACTCTCGACCCACAAAAAATGTGAGATAATAAATTTATGTTGTTTTAAAATCAGTAGGTCTTGGGTAACCTGTCACAGAGCAGTAAAAAACTAATTCATTGGGCTGTTATTTAAGAGCTTTGAAAAGTTCTGCCATTTACTCAGGAAGGTTACTGTCAATATCAGCCCCAATGATCAGGAAAGGTGAAAAGAACAATTAGAATTTCTAAACCTGAAATCAGCAAAATTTTCAAGATTCTTAAACTTTCATGCCCTATGGTATTTCCATTGATTTAAATGATAATGAGATCAATTCCTTATGGGGTTCATCAACTCTCCCCTATGAATTAGTTGACTGGTCAACCCATGCATTAAGGATTATCACCTCTTTGGGACACCTCACTTGTTCAGAAGGATTATCACCTTTTTAGACTCCACAATATTGCGAACAAACACAGTCAAATACTACAGGGAGCACATGCAATACACCTCGTATAAAATAGGTATGAGTAGCCTTTCCTTAACATCATCCTAAACAACACTAACATGACGTGAAACCTTGAACTTTTGTAACTGAACTTTCACAGAAATGGAAATCGAAGAGAACTAGGGAAGAAATGCAATCTATTTGGAGGCTGAGTCACTTTCACCAATATCACAATTAGATACACTACTTCTTTTTTGCTTTAGAGCTACCTAATTTTCTTAATATTTCAAATTTTATTGCCTGGCACTGGACCATTTTGATGAGTACTGACAAAATGTTAGATCACTGTTTCAGTCCTATTTTGGCCAAAGACCATTCATAGGTGTCTCCCAATGACTGCCATTGAATTTGCAGCATAAAAGCCTTCTGGCTGCTACCTGCAAGTGGGACAGGTACTTGTTACCTTGGTAAACTGATTCCTGCCTTCAGGATAATCCTTGATATCACTTAGAATCCATTTTGGTATGTCAGTTTACCCTCCAAGAACTGTTACCTTCTAGGAACTGTCGATAGATAATATATTTTAAAGAGAAAGTGAGTCTTAATTTGAGAACCCAAATTCTAACTCTCAGAGTGTATTTTGAATTCTTTTCTTCCCTTTTTATACTTCTTCGTTTCATACCATACAAGCGATTCCCAAAACAGAGAGCATCCTGAATGCTATAGTTCAGAGAATACAGAAGAGTTAGACAATGCCATATAGTTCTATAGCCATAGAACTCCTTGTCTGGTAGGTTCATGAAACCTGAAGGTGGTGGATCAGAATAGGGCCACTTTGGATATAATACTGGCCTCTTGAGAGTAAACATTCTCCCCATTGTAAGGGGAAAATATTGCACTTAGATCCCTGCAGGCCTCTCTGGGATCTTTAATATTATTCCAAATAACTAGCAAACAAATAATCATAAATTTAGGTAGTATGGCTCATCATCTGGTTCTGTGGGCTCTTTAGATTTGGGATAAGTTCTATTCTCTTGGTGTAAATTGGGAAACATTGGCTTCTGGCTAGGAAGTGGACAATGAACTCTGATCATAGTATTGGTCCATATTGCTGCAATGTTTAGAGGTGTGATCTCTAGGGTCTAAAATTCTGCTGTAAAACTATTGTCAAATGATCCATCCATGTGTCTTACTTGTGATGTTCATCACATGAATAACCAAAAAGAAGAGGAAAACCTGACAGGCATAGAGGGTAAAACAACCCCTCTGCCCAATCCTGATTGGTCAAATGCCCAGATGTTGATGGGTCTAGCTTTTAGCTCAGGCTTAAAATGACCACAGGGTGGGACACTGAGAGACAAAATCTTCTACAACCACACAGCTTACTGTCAACATCAACATGACTTTACTATTCTCCAATATTCACTAACATGGCTTTACTATTTCTAGAAATTCTTACCCAGGAAGATAAAAGTTACAAATTATCTGTTTTGTTCATTTTAGGAACTCCCCCCCCACACACAAAAGACATTTAAACGAACATCAAATGGCTCGACTCTTCAATAGATAGCATCAAAAGAAAGTTTATCTCCAAAATTCTTTGTATCCTCAGCTTCAAAAGTCCTGCCTTACCACATTTTCCACTTTTACACTATCTCATGATCCTTACTCAACCCCAACCAACCCTGAGATTGAAAGACCTGCATTAAACTAGAAAACCTCATAAATACCATAATTTGCCCTTCCCACTCTGAGATGCTACTAAGACTCTTTCAAAGCAATATTCTCCCTTACTACAACAATATTAAACTCAGCTTTGTTTTGGTGTTATTTTTGAGAGTTTAACATGGCCAATTAGGGGAACTGAGGAATAGGGAGAGTCTTGATTAAATATCCAGAAATGACAGTAAACTCTAGAAGAACAAGCTACAAGCAATGTGGACCCATAGATTGAGGAGCCCCCCCCCCTTTTTTTTTTTAGATTTTATTTATTTATTTGACAGAGAGATCACAAGTAGGCAGAGAGGCAGGCAGAGAGAGAGGGGGGAAGCACGATCCCTGCTGAGCAGCGAGCCCGATGCGGGGCTTGATCCCAGGACCCTGAGATCATGACCTGAGCCGAAGGCAGAGGTTTAACCCACTGAGCCACCCAGGCGCCCCGAGCCCTTTTATTTGTCCTATCAAAATCCTGTTCTAAGCATCTGGAATAACACTGAGCCTACACAGAGCAGCTATTTCCAGCTATAGGGAATTTGGGAAAGGATTTCAGGGATAGCAGGGTAGACAGGTGATTAAAATGTATGCCACTGGAGAGGGACAAGGATAATAGAAGTTAACTGGAGTATGTAAATCTTTTTTTTTTTTTCTTAAAGATTTTATTTATTTATTTGACAGACAGAGATCACAAGTAGGCAGAGAGGCAGACAGAGAGAGAGGAGGGGAAGCAGGCTCCCTGCTGAGCAGAGAGCCCGATATGGGGCTTGATCCCAGGACCCCGAGATCATGACCTCAGCGGAAGGCAGAGGCTTTAACCCACTGAGCCACCCAGGTGCCCCTGGAGTATATAAATCTTATCCTTAAGTGCACATTTAAATGCTGGAAACTTAGAATCTTGTTTTGAAGCTGATTTAGGGCAATTCAGGAAGGAAAGGGCCCAAGAGAACTCTTATCTGTATCTCATTCATGGGATAAGTTCTTCCATCTCTCTGTGTCCCGGTTTTTACCCTGTGCAAAGTACAAATGGTAATTACTTTAGTCTTTTTGTTATTTATCCCCTTGTTCCTTTGTTTTGCTCTACTATATTTTATTTCTCCTTCTTCTTTTATCCCTCTCACTTTTCAAATTTGCCATATTTACCTCATCTTTTGTCACAGAAACATGTCTGCAACCACTCACGAGGCCCAAGAACTGAAAATTGGAGGAAAAATTTAATATTCAAATAAGAATTTGTTGAAAGAACTAACACGATTAAGTCATTTTTCCTCTGCCTATGTTTCAATATGTGTCATAGCAGGTAAAAATATCACCATTATCTGTAAACACTACACATTTTCCAGCCAACCTTCAACTATCCAGAGGCTGATTATTCAGCTTTCTTACTTTGATCCTTGAGAGGAAAACTGGCATGATGTAGAAGAAAGAATGCTAGCCAAGCTTGATAAGCCTTGGCTTTTTTGCTTATTAGCTCTGAGCCCTTGGGCAAGCTACTGAACCATTCTGAAGCTCAATTTCCTTGCTGGTCAAAAGAGGCCGTTCACTCCACTGTGTTGTGAAGATAATTTCTGTCTGCGTAGTCCCTCATGCATAAACGGTAGTGGCTATTATAATCCCAGTGTAATAAATATTTACAGATTATTGTTGGCATCCTCATTGTAAAAAAAAAAAATAGAGACTGGGAAATCATAAAACTGGACTAGCAGAACCATTGTGAAGTTTAAGAAAGTTCTCTGTAAACTATAAAACAAATTGTAGAAGTCAAACGAGGCTCTGCATTCTTTCCCTTCTGTGTATTTTTAAAAATTGTATTGTTCATTTGTAGCTTCAAAGGAAACGAATTTCAAATCAGGCAGTAATTTTCCATAACTAATCATGAATGGGAGTTGAAACTATTGCTTCAAATGAGATTTGAACTATCCATGAATCTGGCCCCTTTGTGTCATGCATCACCCCACCATTTTCAGTGAAAATGGACATTCCTTTCTTTCCACTTCCTTTTCCTTCCTGTAAGGTGCTATGGAAACAGGAAGGCCTTGAGTTCAGATACTCCTGACTCCACGTTAAAACAAAGAAATTAATATCTACTGCATAGAAAAAAATGAAACCACTTTCATAAAGCTCATAGTAGCCAAAAGATTGACTTTTCTCCATCCTGAGGACTTACAACTTAAAACAACCTCAGTGTGCACATTTTTCCTTGATTTATGATACCCCATACCTCAAGTTTTAATCACATCTTACAAACCTACCTTCAAACTATGACTCTTCCACTAAATTATTCAACCTCAGTTTCCTCTTCTATAAAATTGAGATAATAATAGAACCAAGCTCATAGGAGAAGGAGAACAGATGAGAAAGTTTATGCA
Source organism: Meles meles (assembly GCF_922984935.1). Taxonomy (NCBI): domain Eukaryota; kingdom Metazoa; phylum Chordata; class Mammalia; order Carnivora; family Mustelidae; genus Meles; species Meles meles. Next base: position 47,438,367 of record NC_060077.1, read on the forward strand.
AATGCTTAACCTGGTGTCTGGCATGTAATAAATTTTAGCCAGAAGACCTGTAGTAATAGTAATAGCAACAGCACTTGAGATATATTCTAATTTTCACCATAATGAACACTACCGTGGGTCAGTAGCAAAGCTATTGGGATAGTTTGCCACTTTTCCTTCTTAGGTTTCCTTGGCTCTATTTCTCTCTCTCGCTTCCCAGGGCAGGTCTGTTTCAGTTCAGCTGCTGGCTGGATCATCTGGCAGGGTGCCCACCCTGACGTTTTCTGTTTGTGGAGCCAACAGGGTGGGGAGGTGGGGGGTTTGATCATTTTGACCACTGAGACATTGGAATCTGTTGAGTTAAACATAGCTCTACTGTTACCATCCCCTCCCTTTTTCTCTCCCTCCCTGTGAATGAATCTGGAAAGAATGAACCTGAAGTCTATCTTGAACAGTTATAAAACCTTTATGGTACGTGGGCTGCTCCTCGAGAAGTAGGGCATTCGCCTCCCTGTTCGTTCCTGGAGTAAACATAATGCGTCAGCATATTCCCTAACACGGGGTCAATGTCTGAGGGAGCAGTGCTCTCCGTGCCTGGCACCTGCTGGTGTGGAGAGGTCAGCTGGCAGCAATACACCGCAATCAGCTTTGATAATTCCAACAAGTACAGAGCTCACTGCTCCTGTGCCTTATAATTCACCAAGTAATCGTTATCCTGGGACAGAAACATCTCCAAGACTCTACGCTTTTGCTCAACCCCCTAAACTTACAGAATTCTGTAAAAATCCTCTACTCTTCTGTAAGAAAATAGGATATAATATATACATGTATGTGACAGAATGTGTTATATAGTACCTGGGTATCCAGCATTCAAGTTGCACTTATTTTCTAAGTTATCTCTACGAGAAAAACCCAAAGTAGAACTTGTCTCTTTCTTGGACTTGCACACTAATTCTTGATTCAGGATTTAGAGTTGCCCTGCTATCTTGTTTGATGTCATCCATAAAATGCTGCCTCCCTAATGGCAACAGTCTGTCTGGAGACCCTCAGCCTTGGATTTATTACAGGTGCCATCTGTAAAGAATCTCTGCACCATACCATAACTAGTGCCTGTTTACCTGAAACTTCTCAAGTTGTAGCACCAGATCTCTAACCCTTTCGGATTCTACGGAAGGGGCGAGGGAAAGCATAATTCATTTTACTGGAAGTCACCATTATTCTTCCTTCTGTCTTTATTCTGTGACAGCCAAACAGTCATGTCCTATTTCCAGTAAGTAATTTTTCTCCAGTCAAGGCTCCAGAAGCCTCTCTGGCCACAGAGTCGTCTAAGACTCCTTATCCCTATGGCACATTCCTATACTTTCATTTGGGCTCTGTTGTAGAATCCATGAGTCCATATTCTGGGCAGAACTGTTCATTGCTTACAAGCATCAGGCCACCAGCAGCTGGTGACAGTGAAAAACCAGCCAGAGATAATGATGGATACACTTACCCTTGCTTCATGACATAACCTTGGGAGGTGAGTTCAAGAGTGCTAGCTCCATTTTACTAAAATGATTATGAAATTAAGAGGTTCAGTCTCTTATTTTTGGTCAGCTAGTTAGTCTAAAAGCAGTGCTGTAATCTGTACTAAAATGAGGACGGAAGAGAGAATCTCAGAAAAATTTCAAAACCGCAGGAGGAGGAGGAAGTAAAATCACACCCTTGGTTGGCAAAGGTAACAAGTACATTGAACATCGTATATCGACAAACAAACTGTTAAGATTTTATTTATTTGAGAGGCAGAGCATGGAGGGAGGGATAGAGAAGCAGCTCTCTACTGACCAGGGAGCCCGATGCAGGGCTCAATCCCAAGACCCCAGGATCATGACCTGAGCAGAAGGCAGATGCTTAACTGACTGAGCCACTCAGGTCCCCTGAAAAAAGTTATTATTATTTCTTTTAATTTCAATCCCCAATTACAATCCAAAATTAATCTGGGGTAGATTTGGTTACAGTTCCTTTCTGAGATGAGAGATAACTGGGCTGGGTACTAATTGAGTCATCAAATAGTCTCCATGAATAAGCCAAACCTGAACCTATGAGTGTATTTCCTCTAAGAATGAGTTCATTATAAATCTTAATCCAATCCATGGAGTCAGATTCTATAGTTGTATATTTTTATTGTGAACAACTCTGAAATGGAAAAAAAAAGTTATATTTTTGTACTTTTTAATACATTCTACTTGATATAATCTTTTTCTAAGTGCATAATTATTATATAAATTTAATAATATATTGAAAAGTACAAAGAAGAACAAAAGTTATGCATAGTTCCACCATCTAGAGGCAACCGATGAGATTTTGCTGTCTTTTTTTACATGTAAACACACAACATTTTTTTTAATTTGGAGCACACTATTCATACCGTGGAAATGTGCTTTTTTCATCTGCTTAAAACACATGCTAAATATGCTAAAAACATTTTCCATTTAATATTCTTTTAAAAGATGATCTTAAATACCCACATGATAGTTATATTAATATAGCACCTTCTTCTTTTGTGTTTCTCTGACATGATATTTGTATTCTTCCAAAGGTTACAAGCAATCATATGTCAAGATTTAAATAAATTATTAATCCAGTATGTTCCAAACCTCCAAGTATAAAAGTTCCAACACTGAAAATAAAATGGACTTTGGCACACTCCCACTACCAAATCCACCAGTTTAGCCACATTTGTATACACATACTCTGCCTTCTTTGTACCACAGAGCATGAACTGACCTAAGACCAACCCTTTCGCTTGTGCCCTGAATCTCAACTCCTAAGTACGAATCAAAGACTTCACTCTTGTAATTGTCACCTTTCTCCTGCATCATCAGTTTTCTTACTCTTACCATCACATTCAAACACATAATATTTCTCTTCTTTTTTTTAAAGTTTTTTTTATTTACTTAAGTAATCTTTATACCCAACATGAGGCTCGAACTCATGACCCTGAGATCAAGAGTCGCAGGCCCTTCCAAAGGAGCCAGCCAGGCGCCCCTTACTCTCACCTTTAAAAACTCTCCCTTGACCTTCAGTCCCCTTCCAGCTTCCACCTCATTTCTCTGTACCCCTGTTCACTGTTTCCAATTCTACTCCTTGCATTCTCTCTGAAACAACAGAATCAGGCTTCACTCCCACCACATCAAAATGCCTCTGTCAGGTCAGCAGTGACCTCCACATTACCTAACCCAGTGATCCCTTCTCATTCCTTATCTTAGTTTCCCAGCAGCATTTTACATAGCTGATCACTTTCTCCTTCTTGAAACAGTTTCTTCGTTTGACTTGCAGGACACAACACTCGCCCTCCCTCACTGTCAGTTGCTACTCAGTCTCCTTTGCTGGTTCGTCTCAACTTCCTGATCTCTAAACACTGTAGGGGAGCAGGAAGCAGGACGCTTCCTTTCTCCATCTACACTCACTCTGTAGATCAGTAATTTTCAACTCTTGTTTATGGTAGAATGGCTTGGAGAGCTTTCAAAAACCCAAGAGTTATGATCTAGTTGATCTAGAATGGGGCCCAGTCATCCTTACATGTTTTAAGCACTCATGGTGATTCTAATGTATAGCCCAGGTTAAGAATTTATGGCCTGGGCCCTATGTGATCTCATTCAGTCCCACAGCTTTAAATACTATCAATACAACGACAATTCCCAATTCAATCAATACAGTGACAATTATCCTGTACTCCAAATTCAAATACCTAACCACCATTTTGTCATCTCCACTTGGATGTTTACTAAGCATCTCAAAATTCACATGCCTAAAATCAAACTATTGGTTTCCTTCCACCCAAAGTTGCTCCTCTGTAGTCCTCTGTATCTCAGAAAATAACCTCAATCTCACTGTTGTCCAACACAAAACATTGGAGTCATCCCTGAAACCTCTCTTTCTCTCACATTGCATTTCAATCCATCAGTAAATCTGGTGGATCCTGTATTTCAAACTATACCCAGGATCTAACCACTTCTCACCAACTCTACCACTACCACTCGGACCCAAGTCACTCTCACATCTGGTCTGAATTCTGGTATAGTTTCCTCCTTAACTAGTCTCACTGCTTTTGTCCTTATTCCCCTCCAGCCATTTCTCAACACAGTAGTCAGAGTGATGCTTTAAAAAAGGAATGCAAATTGTGTCAGTCCTCTGCTCAGAACCCTCCAGTGGCTTCCCATCTCACTCAGAATAAAAGCCAGCAGTCTTTCTGTAACTGCTGTTGCCTGACCCTCTGTGCTTCCCCAACTTCATCTTCCGTGACTTTGCAGCTTATTCACTCTGATCCAGCCACTGGCATCTTCGGTAACCCTTAAACAAATAAAGCATATTCCCACCTGAGGGCTTTTGCATTTGCTGTTCTCTCCACTTGGATTGTTCTCCCTTCAGATCTCCCCAGGCCCTTTTCCCTCACACTCTTAACGATCCTGTCCAAATATTACCTTATAAAAGAGAATTTCCTTCACCAGCCAGCACCTCACCACTACCAGCCTCCATTCATGCCCTGTGCTCTATTTTTCCTCAGAACCTCTCTCACCACTGACATACACACATATTTTATATACTCATTGCCTATCTTCCCACACAGGACTATGAGCCCCATCGGTTTGTCAGTTTTGCTTCTGCTAAATACTACTGGTCAAGAAAAAGTAGACGCAATACCCTCTCCTTGTTTCCCCAAATCATCCTTATTTTTATCATTCCCTTCATCTTAGGATAATTCAACCATCAAATAATGTATACTTACACTATCATCACTAAGCTCAATTATTGTACTCAAGGCAAATCAATGCCAACGAAGAAACAGAGGTCTGATGAGAAGAGGAGTTTCAAAGACACTCAAACCAATAGCAAACCTAGAATCAAATAGAAAATGAAAAGCACCTTTCCCACCATTTAACTTCCCATCCCTATTTCCATGCCACACTAAAACTATCATAGTGCACTCTTAATGCCCCCTTGAGATTGCCTTTTATTGTTCCCATTAACAGATATGAAAATTGAGGCAGAGACCAAGAGGAGAGAACTGCCCAGAAAAACTGACAGAGAAGCGCAATTCTGAGGTGGTTTATGGTCATGATTAAATGCACAGAGACACAGAGTAAAGGGGAATAAAGAGGAGACAGTCTTGTATCTAATAACCTGACTTTTATCTCCAGTCGTTTTAGCTATTTAGTATGTGTGAAGGAGAAGGATCTTGAAAAACATATCAAGCTGGCCTACAAGGACTAGATCTGAGGGCTGGGGGATTTTTTTTTAACCATTCAAGTTCTGTCCATTTGCTATAAGCAGCAAATCTGGCTCTGAGCCCAACTCCTATAACGGAAGATTAACATGATAACCAGTTCCACTACTTTCCCTCCCCAAAGACTCATCCTTAACTTCCTTTTGCTAAATCACAAAGTGTGTTTTTCATTTGCAGGGAAAATGGGGGCGGCGGGGAGGCCGGGTGGAGAGAAGATGTAGTTCCTTATAACCATCCCCCCAATTCAAAAAAAGACTCAGCTTAAAAAAACAAACTTAAGCAATAGTTTTGATCATTTTTCAGTTTTTCTATAAAAAAGTAGAATAATTTACTTTTTATTACAGAGAAAAGTTTTTGTTTCTTTAAACAGCACTTGAAATAGTTTCAAAGTGTTGGGAAATCAGTACATGAATCAAAGACATATCCAAGGAATCCTGTAAATTTTAGTGAAATCCCGTTTGCCACAGATTTGGAGCATTTTCCCTCTGTCCTTTTGAACTTGTTTCTGTTATGCTGCTCTTGCAAAATACCCTTATATATACTTTAAAACCTCTGACAGTGCAGTTCTCTTCATAGCTCACTTGCAAATCATTTGGTCACTAGCTAGGATATGCAGGTGGGTGGGGAAGGGAGCTGGGTAATCTTCATTATCAGAATTGCTCCTTTTTCTCCAAGATTCTGAAAAGAGCCTTACAGACCCAGAGATCGTGGCCTTATTTGTAAGACAATCCAAATCTAGCATAAGCTCCAGGAACTACACATGCCAAAATGCAGAATATATAGGCATAGGCCTCCAAATCTCACTGGCCTGTAAGAAATTATGTAAATAGGACTAGTAACCATGATTGCACAGAAAATATGTAAGTAGGGGACAGGGGAAGGGAATAGGCTCTAAGAAAATAGATCCTGTTTTGACTTCAATTTCTATTTTAATATGAAAGCCATGGAGTTTTTATCACCTAATCCCAGCCTACAGCTGATAGTTAATCTTGGCCACCCAAGAAGACATCTTAGAAACATAACAAAATATATTGTTACCAAATGGTCTCATAAGATTTGGTAGTGTGTGTGTACACTTGTGGGACTAGACTGCTCAGTTCCTAATATCAAGACTATCCTTAACCCATCCGGAGACTTGTCAGCACTACTTAAGAAAGTCCTCAGGGCCTAATCCCAAATTCAAGATCCTTTTCCCTCTTTAAAATCCAAAAGGGTAGCTAATGTCATTTATCTAGAAAATATATGGCCAACAGTTAAAACTTGGCATGATGTCAACTCAAGTATTCCATTACCAGGCACAGAAAAAGTCCTTTGGAGAGGAAAAGGCACCTGGAGGCTCTTCTATTTGGCCTTAGTTCAATTCTTTAGGTGTTTATTGAATTGAACAATGCACAGTTCTAGGCGTATTGACTTTTTTTTTCTCAACACCATAACCTCATTTGACAAAGGGTCTGACAAACAAAACATATGTAACCATCTCGGCGGCTGAAGTCAAACACAGGGAACTACTAATGCTCCTCAAGTTCTGAGCTCCAGGCATCCTAAAGGCTTCTGGCCTCCTGCTAGTATTACAGTCATTACCTTAAAATGAGCAGGCCTTTTGGCAAAGTCTGAGGCTTCTTTCATTTGGTGAAGCTACGTTTAACAAAACTATACACCAAGATGGTCAAAAGTCACAAGGCAAAACCCAAGTGACAAAAGTGGCAGGCCAAAACCCAAGCGACTCTCCCTTCAGACATCACTGAAGGATGCTAACAAGAGACCCTTTTCCTAGGGCCATTGACAGGTGCTTTACTGAGCATTCAGCCTATGTGAACTCCACACACACAAACACCTTAGGCAAATTGTAAGTGTATCAGAAGCTTACCTTCCCCTGACTCTCATCCCTCCTCTTTCTATGGCTCCTCAGCACAGACGACACAGGTTTCTCTGAACTCCTACTCACTGCACAGACTGTCCATGAGCTCTCCAGTTACTGTGGGTTTATGATGCCTGCCCAGTTAGATGCCTCCGACACCTCCGACACAAACGCGGACTGTGCTATCACTTCCTCCCAAAAAGAAGCACCTGGGGACAGGCCGAGTATACAGCAGGTTTACCTTTGCTCTGGGTCGGTGAATGAGTGAGTGAATGAATGCGGCGAGTGAGCAAAAGACCACAGCGTACATTCTTTCCTCTCTGACAAGAGGTTTTCTCTGACTATCCACTATGGCTTTTCCTTCACTTTTCCTTCTTTAACTTTACATTTTCTTTTCAGGGAGTCAGAAAATTCGACAACTCTTTTTTCCTCTTATTTGTTCTCTTTCACATCCCCAATTTTATTTTGTAGTCAGGATCTGTGATTTCACCTCACCATGTTATCACTCCACATGGATAGAGTGTGGGCCTATCTTTCCGAGTGGCCCTCACTGCACACCAGGGGAGCCTCTTTCCACTGTTCCTCTCCTTGAGGCGGCCTTTTTCACCCATTTTCTGATTGCACGCCCAGGCCTCTCACATCTGAATTAATTTGCCCTACTTATTTGCACATATCAATATAGTAACATGACCCTAAAACCCCCTCCCAAACCAACAAAGGTAATCTCCCTGTCACTGCTATAGAAAAACTCTTAAAAGAGTGCAAAACTGGGTTTCAAAGCATGATAGGATCGCACAAAGTATAAAAAGGAAAAGGAAGCTCAAAGCCTCCGAGATAATATAGAGACTGCCTCAGGAAAAGAAGATCATCTATATCGTTACCTATCTTCTAGGTCCTATATCATTTTCCATATCTTTGATAATGTAAGAATATAACTGCTATAATGGAAAATAGATGTACTTGAATGCTACTCAGAATATCAACTAAACGAGAAGATTCATTTTTTCTCATTTCTAATCTTATTGCTATGCATGTCGTGAATGATCAAATACCAGGGAATTTATAAAGGTGTTAGAAATACTTTCAGGTCATCAATCTGCTCCCTGAAGGTGAAGAAAAGGGAGAACAGAACCTGGAGTCTTTACCATTTCAAATGCTACTTATCCTAGGGCAATAGGCTCCATCTTCTCATTTCCTAGTAGATAATCCATATTTCTGGATTCCCCCAACCAGAGCTGGTTGGGTTTCTCTCTGGTTTAACAACCAGAGCTGGTGATGAGTTTCACTGCTGGGGCAGTGGTCTCAGCTGGGGCAGTAGATGAGCTGGGTGTTAAGATCCAGCTCTGACACTTGGGTCGTATGTAACTAACTAGGGCCAGTCATAGCTCCCCGAGCAGTAGTTTCTTCATCTGTGAAGTGAAGCTTTATGAGGTTATTGGGAGGACAAAATGGAATAAATATGTGAAGATGCATCATAAACTACTTGTAAAAGGAACACTGAGTATTTATTGAATGCTTAATATGAAAATGCATCATAAACTACTTGTAAAAGGAACACTGAGTATTTATTGAATGCTTAGTATGTTACAATCTCTGTGCTAAGAACTCCACGTACAGGGGCACCTGTGTGGCTCAGTGGGTTAAAGCCTCTGCCTTCAGCTCAGGTCATAATCTCAGGGTCCTGGGATCGAGCCCCGCATCCAGCTCACTGCTCAGCGGGGAGCCTACTTCCCCCTCTCTCTCTGCCTGCCTCTCTGCCTACTTGTGATCTCTGTCTGTCAAATAAATAAAATCTTAAAAAAAAAAAAAAAAGAACTCCACGTACATACTCTGAATGTCAGCATTACTTAAGAAAGGCTTTTCTTAATTTTCAAATTCAAGATCCTTTTTCCTCTTTGAAGTCTGAATGGGGAGCCATTGCATTTATCTAAAAAGTATTTGAGTAATAGTTAAGACTTCATTTTACAGAATAGGAAACTGAGTCTGAGGTAAGGTATTTACTTTATCCCAAGTCCCACAGCTAGCATAGCTCAAAGCTCTCGATCAAACCAGGTCTGTCTGAACCCAAGTTTTTAGCTACTATCCCATTTTTTATTACAGAATTCCTTTAACAGCTCTGAAATACCAAGTGGTGAGGTGCCATGAAAACTCTTTGTTCTTTTCTTTTTTCCAAAGTAATTATGAGGAAACAAATTGGTAACAGGCATGAAGACATTGGGTAAACTATAAAGGGCTAAACAGAAGTAGGTTACTTCAGTTACTCACCTCTCTCCAGCAATAAAAGGGTGTGGCTATGCTGTTATAGGGTTTATTATGTCAAAGCAAGTGTATTGAGTGAACAGTACTCATTCCTGTTTATAGAAAGCCCAAGAATGACCAGGGGAATTTCCTATTTATATGTGAGCCATGGATTACTTCATGTTTTATATAGTAAAGTTATAGTCATCGGTTTCTGTTTGTTTTTTTTTTTTTTTTAATCTAGAATTTCCCGCAGCTGGCGATTCCAGTGCTGTGTGGCCTAAACTACCTCCACGCCAGACAGACTGGGGTATACCTAAGACCTCTCTCTCCAGACTCTGCGGGGCCCCAGCACTGGCTATTTTTAAACCAAATCCTAAGTCCCCACAAAAGAAGGAGATAATGTAACTTTATTACTTTTACATTTCAAAAGTCCTTTATCATTTGCTACCCCTAGGAATGCTGAGGTTATCAGAGGAAGGTGCTTTGGCTTCATTTTATAAGATGAAAAATAAAAAGGAGAAAGAACAAGGCATTCATCTAGTCTTATAGGTAGAATGTGCTGGAGTTGAGACAAATTCAGGATCTCTGAATGCCCCCATTTTGCGCTCGCAGATATTTATCTACTTGGACAGGATTCTATCTTCATTGCTATGCCACCTCTCTCAAAAGTATCTACATCTATTCAATTCTGCTCAATTCAACAGAAAGTTATTGAAAATCAGTTTTATACCAAGCATGTTGTAGGTGCTGGAAATTGAAAGAGGAAAAGACAGTCTCTGGACTGAAAGTACTTCCAATCTAGAAAAGGGACAGACGCACCCGGTTACCAGGCACTTGACTGTAGTATAGTGAACTGGGGGGCTATTTTAAAATTTTTCCAGTGATGGAATGAAAGGCTTGCTACCAACCAGAGGAGTTTTAGACATCAGCTGGCAGCTGAGGAGTTCTCTGGTGAGAGTGTGATGGATATAGGCCACCTTGAGAAGAGCATGTCTGGGTCATATTAGGGCACCTGGGCAGGGATCAGGACAGATGGACCCAACATAGTCCTTCCAGTTTCCCCATATTCCCTCTGGAATAACAAGCCTATCCTCTGTGAGTTTTGGTCATCTGGTTCTGCCAAGTGCTCTAGCTGCTTCTTCCAACCACATATTTGATTTCTACCACGAATGCTGGACCTAGTGAATCCCTTCCTCTACCCAAGACTCCCAGAGGCCAAGAATCCAGTGTGCTCTCTCAAACCCTCTCCCCACTTCTCACTTAGGAAAAACCATGCCCTGGTGCTAGAAATCCTTATAGAACCAGCATATCTGGGCATCACTTTTTTCTGAAGACACAAAGAAGCAGAACCCATAGCCCAAGAACAAGTCTGCTGGGAAAACCCCGAAGGTTGACCATGAACATCTCAGGTCTAAGAAATGGGCAAAGCCTATTGGAATAGGAGACCCCAGGAACTGACTACAGAGTCAACACACAGATCCTTGCTTTTCAATATGCATAAGTGTGCATGGGGTGACCCTGAACATGACCTGCTCTGCTCTCCCACTACAGGGAGCATAGCTCACTGATGGACCATCTACTGCCTACTGGGTCACTGCCATGTTCGAACCTAGGCCATGGTTCCAGCAGGCTGCTCCCAGCCGGGGACAGAGCATGGCAGGGAAACAGTGCGAGCTTTCCCGTGAGACTCCAGACTTCTAACAGGCTACCTGTTAGAAGTAACAGGATTGGACTCCCCATTAGAAACCCCTGACAAAACCTTTCTTGAAACTGCTCTACAATCTGGGATTCCTCATACCACATCCTTTTTCCTCTGTTCCCTCACAGTTGTCAGACCTGTATCTTCATCAGAATGCTCTCCCTGCCTGCTCCCACCCTTCCCCTTTATTCTCCACAGGCTGTCCCCCAGTGAGTCTCCAGCACATCTAATCCCACCTTGACTTTTGCTTCTTTAGAGGACCAGAATTTACACAGTGTGGTACACAGTGTTCAACTAACCCAAACTGTGACAATGGTGCAGTATAGGAGACTCTGAGCTAAGAAATAAAAGCAAATAAAGCCATAAAAATATGGCTTGCTGGCATGTAAGTAATAATAATTACAGGAATTTATAGGAACTGCTCACCATGTAAGCCTAACTATATGAGGACAAATCACAGTCATGCACATCATTGAACAAATTAGCTCTGTTGTGTTTGATTATGGCGCTGAACAGCAGTGTTTGAATGTACTAAAAATGACCCAAACTTTTTCTAAAGGTTCCGGGAAACAACGTAGACAAAGACCAGTTGTCTTCAAAATCCACGCGTCGGAAAGGAACAAACTTTAATGGATCTCCTGAAGACATTTAGCAGCAAAGATTTTTCCTTCTTGCGTCTCACCTTGGATTATAAGATTTCAAGTATGAGGAAAATAACCTTCATTTCCTGTGTGTGATTCTTTCATTTTTGTTTTTCTTCCAGCCCAATATTGCCTTCCTGGGATTGCTCCACGTTCCCAACTGAAAATGGCTTCATAAAGCCGTTCATGCTCTCCAGGGCACCTGAGCCTAAGACTGGGAATGCGGCACCTATTCTACCAACACTAAATGTATCCAGTAGCCTGGCCCCACACACAGGCAACAGCTTGTGCTGTCTGAATCACAGAGCCCACAAGCTCCGGTCAAACCCAGGCAGCTGCCAGTAAGCGTAACCATACTCCCCATCTGTGAACACACAGTCTGTTCAACCTCTTTGTGAATCAGTGCCAACCAGGTAAGCACTCTCTTACCAGGTGAGACAGGAAAGGTCAGAAGTTCACAGGGAATGCCAAGCCCTCCCCCCAGGTTACATACTGTAGATCCTCTTAGCTTTTGAGTTTGGATAAAATCTCTACACCAGCCTTTTTGCTTTGACTCACAGTGAGAAGCTATGATGGGATGGGTATCTTCCCAGGGCTCTGAGGCTTCCTAAGACAAGGTAGAAACTGCCAAGTAGACCATATTTGTACAATAAATCTTGGCGGGGTGGGGGGAGACCTTTTCTTGAAGATCTACTATGAAGGTAATTATCTAGGCCTTATCCTGGGTATTTCACACATCTTACCATATTTAACTCTCATTATAACCCCTTTTCCTGATTAAAAAAATTAGGGTCACAGAAGTTAAATAATTTATTTCACGTCACACAGACAGGAGTGGCAAAATCAGGATTCCAACAACGCCCTGTTGAACTCCCAACTTCTCTTTCTCCTTCACCATGTTACCTCTCAGGAGTTTTCTCTGAAGATAACGTGAACTTTGGGTCACCCAGACATTAGTTTCCTATTGTGGCTGTCACAAGTCACCATAAACTTAGTAACTAAAAACAACACAAGCTTATCATCTTACAGTTCTGGAAGTCAGAAAAGTCCAAAACGGGTCCAACGGGGCTAAAAGCAAGCAGTGGACAGTGCTGCATTTCTTCTAGAGGCTCCAGGTGAGAGGATTTCCTGCTTTTTCCAGCTCGTAGGGCCACCCATATTCCTTTCCCCACGGCCCCTTCTTCCATCTTCAAAGCACATCACTGCAGCCTCTGCTGTCGTTGTCACACTGCCTTTGTCTGGCTTTGACCCTTTAGCCTCCCACTTACAAGGACCTGTGTGATTACGTGGGGCCCACCAGATAATCTCCCCATCTCAGTGCCCTAATTTAATCCCATGTGCAAGGTATGTAAGGGAACACATCTGCAAGTCTGGGGATTAGCCCAAGGACATCTTGGGAGACCATTTTCTGTCTACCACATAGCCTGTCTCTGTCTCCCCTTTTGTGTCCTCTTGCAGAGCTCGCACAAGATGTTTGCTATCAGTCTAAATCAAACAAAATCTCTTGGAGACTTCTGCTGAATCTTAAAACCTCCAAATCGAGCACCATTTCTTTGTATATAATGGTACATATCTACCACCTGAAAAGCCAAAAACATAGTTGCAACATTTCAACAAGCTAACATTATGGATACTTCTTGCTTTAGGGTTGTTTTGCTAAAGAGAGTGGTGACGTTGGAACCTGAAGAAGCTATCAATTCTCCTTAATGAAAATGTATTTAATGTTTGAATTCCTTTCTGCTTTCAATGTTGAAAAGCTGACATAACATTTAAGTCCTACCAAGGACAGTAGTATAAATCATGCCAGTTCACTCAAACTAATAGCTTTTTGCCTAAAAGTAAACTGTAATAAGCAGACAAAATAAATATTTCGAGTAGAGTCATTTCCTATTGGGTAAAAATTAACACCTCACCTTGACAATAATATATACTTGTTTAATATTTTGTTTATACTTTGAAATGTTAGTTTATCTTTATTTAGTGGGAATCACTACATACCAAGTATTATACGGGAATTTTTTTTTAATATTTATTTTCCTAGGTTGAAGAAACTTGTGAAACTGAACTGTATCTAAATCTAAATTAATAATAATTTAATTAATATAGTACTCTTAGAAACTTGTGTTGTTTCAAGATTTTTTTTTTTTTTTTTTTTTTTGACAGACAGAGATCACAAGTAGTAGGCAGAGAGGCAGACAGAGCGGGGTGTGGGGGCGGGGGAAGCAGGCTCCCCGCTGAGCAGAGCGCCTGATGCTGGGCTCCATCCCAGGACCCTGGGATCATGACCTGAGCCGAAGGCAGAGGCTTTAACCCACTGAGCCACCCAGGCACCCCCACTGTGTTGCTTAAAATGGCATCCACGTGACTAAAGAATCAGTCCCATTTTAAGTCTTCAGTGTTGTTCCACCTGAATCCTTGGAAAGATTGGCTTGATCCATAGTATCAACCTTCTTTGCAACATTCTAGATGCCAGATGCTAGGTACTAGGTGACATTCACACACACGACATACTTCCATAGAAATGGTAAAACTCCAAATAATTTGAGGGGGAAGTAAAGCAGTAATTTATTGTCACTACAGTTATTAACTCCTTATCAGTACTAGACAGAGTTCACTCGTTTTTGATGGAAATATTACAGGCTACAGGTTATACAGAGTTCCAGAGTGCCAACTGCAACCCTGTTTCCTTATTAAGAAATTATGTCGGAATGAAAGTGAGGAAGGGTGGAGAGTTATAAGAATAACCTTAAACCTTGAATTTAATTTAATTTTCTTTTCAAATAATTACAAGTAGATTGTATAAATATTGTTTAAATATGTGTATAAGTATTTAATAATTACAAACACTAATACTTTATTATCAGCATTCATCACTTAATAAGATTCAGGACAGCTGATATGAGGCAGAAATAGGGAGGCCCAGCCTCTCTTCTAAGACCTTTGGTTTTTAACCTGACATTAACTCCTTTTTGTCTGTTCCAAACAAAATTGCCAAGCCATAAAATATACCTTTGGTGTCTCCCACATCCTCTCTCTGGGGTCCCCGCCCAAGCCTTGGCACCACGGCCTTGACTCCTGCCTCCCAGGGCCTTTACAGAGCAGTCCTGCAACATTGCCCATGCTTCACGTCTTCTCTTTCCCCAATAAATTTACCTGTTCAGTGTTCTGTTTTCTAGGACTCCGCTCTCTGCAATGTGAATAGGACCACTGGTGGGTCACTATGTTATTTCTCTTCTGGTCACCAGTTGCATTTTAACAGACCTCGTCCAGAACCTGTCTTAACCAAAGTAACTCATAGGAGGCAGCAGATACCTTCGGGTGGGTCCAGCCTAAAATCCCACTCTTAAGTAATTATAATATCAATAGAGTTGGATTTTTAGCACTTTGTCCCTTCCCTTACTATCCCTTTAATAACAGAATTGTACCATCTAGTCTCTGGGGAAAAAAAAAAAAAAACTTTACTAGCTGAGTACTTAAATACATAAAATTCGGTAGAATGCGTCTGTGAGTTCTTTACTTCTGATTCAAGACATCCACTGTAGCCCATATAGATTAACCAGCCCATGGTATGCTTCCTTTACCCTCTTCAGCTTATTCCACCAGCTTCTCAAACTTCCTTACTAAATTTTGGGGCCAACCACTTGCTTATCATGTCCCCATTCTTCAGGGAGCTTCCTCTTCCTGTAGCATCTCTCTCTTCACCCTTCACTACCATGAGATGTTTGGTCTCCTAAAAACCTCCAATTCTCCACCCCGCCTTCTGCCCCCCATCCTGGGATTCCTTTCTTCTCTCCAATATCCAGAATGGGCTTGTCAGTTATTTCCTTCCTCCTGATTTGAGTTTCTTTCTAGATGGATCTGGATAAAATTTCCACTCATGAAAACAGAGGAGGAAATGGAAAGCCAATCCTATTAGGGTCACATATCTTCAAGACAATCGCACTTCTACATTGCCAAGAAGGACTCTTAGTTAGCATAATCGCCCTGTGTTTTTAGACTTAAAAAAAGTCTTTGTCTCTTTTTTCCAGCTGGAGTTGCTTTAATTTGATATGTACATAATTTCAGAAGGGGGATAGATATAGCCCATGCTTCCTAGAAAGAGAGACTGGGTGGGGGAAAATCTATCCTGCCACAGTTCATTCACTGATTTTGCAAACATCACTGGCCACTGACTCTATGCCAAGCACTAGAGGTAAAAATAAGTCAAACAGTTTCCTGCCCTCCTGGAGCTTCTGATCCAAACTCTAGAGTTAGAACAGGCTTGAAAGACTTAATTCAGTGGTTCCCAAATTATCTCCCAAAGGTCACTAATATGTGTTAATTGCTGTTTCTTGGATTTCCTGCTGTTTCAATATTAAGTTTGAAATGCCAGGTTAAATAAACTGAAGCCACTTTCCTCACTCCAGGCCTTTAATATGCTAACATACATTGTGACTCTCGGATCGTGCGGGTAGAGAAGGAGACACACTGTAATAATTTGCTTTCCTCAAACTTATTTCAACACAAATCTTTTTTGAAGAGTACCTATTAACATCAACTGCTGACAAAACACATTTCTGTTAATGCTTCTAAGACCCACGTCCAAATGCACATGAAGAAGCAAAGGTGGCCCAGAATGGTGAGAGGCTGAGCTGAAACCAGAACTGGGTCTCCGTGTTATTCCCATGATTTTTTGGCCATTCCATACTGTTTATTTCTACTATCTTCTCTCATCCCCTGGCAAAACATATAAAATCAATGCTTCTTCCTTCTTTTACTTCCCTCTTTCTTCTCAGATAATGGTCATGGTACCTGTCTTTTCACATGTTTGCTGGTTTTTTTTCCTCTGTTGTTCGTGCTGTTGGATCTAAAGCTCATAAATGGCAAGGACCAGCTTTTAGACAATAAAATAATGGACATTTTGTGTTCAGTAAATATTTGTAGCCAAAAAATGATAACAGCTTCCTTATATACCTTTCCCTTCTAGTCTCATATACACCTTCCTCTTGTGGACTCTCTCCTCATCCCAGCCCAGAACTACAGAGGCATCTCTTCTGCAATAATAACACCCACCTCAAGTGGGTTATTCTTTGTATATTGCCTTAAAATTTGCATTAACAAGATTTCTAACTGATTTTACCCACTTACACAAGAGATTGCTTAATTATTAATACATATAATTCACATATTAACTATGTGCTGGACAGAACATACAGAATATTCATCTTATCATATGGGACAGATTGTATATGAGAATATCTGTGAGTGTGCAAGTATCTGTACTTTTGTGAGTATTTGTTTAATTACAAATATACCTAGCTACAAATTAGGACATATGGACATGATTTTAGATTTTGGAAATGTGAGAGAGAAAAAAAACAACTCTCTCAATTTAAAGGATATCCATATTCTTAATAAACAAGTAGAGGCTGTTATACTGCCATCTTGTGGCAAGTATGCTAAATTAAAATTGATTATCAAGAATTGATTGTCAAAAACAATTTAAATAAATAGTTACATAATGCCTAAAAGAGGAAAACAGTTTTATTAAAGTATTATACAGGAAAAATGATCTATTTTACCATTTACATAACTAAATGGCTATAGATATGTCATTTGGACCCAAATCAGGTTTTGCCTTAACAATCACACCAGCAAATGGTCACCACTGAGTACTCACCACACACGTGACCCACTTACTCTGCAGAAGTATTTTCAAACTTGGGATGGATAAAAATGGGAACTACATGTCAGCAGTCTCTGATGCAAGCTCTGGGGTTATATCAGGAGGCATAACCTAAGAAAGTGACTTGAATTGTTGCATCTCTGGGATCTGCTGGGAGAACAATGCTGACCTGGTCCATGGGCATTTGGTACATTAGGGTCAGCCATCAAACATCCTACCTACATGTGGCCTCATAGGTCTCATGTGAGAGCAAAATGCCAAGGAGCTAAGATGCTCTGACAAGGAGGGACAACCAAGGCCGTCTCCCCACCTCTTGACAATCAGCCTTCCCACAGGGCAAGGGAGTCACCCGGACCAGGTCAAGATAATACATTCACTCATTTTTTCATTAAACCAATAATTATTAAGCATCTAATACATGCCAGGCACTGCTAAATGGAAGAAGTATAATGGTGAGAAATGATCTAATGGCAAGACAGTCTCCACTCTCAAGGATTTTACAGGACACTAATTAGACTTGCACAGGAGGAGGATCAATGGAAAAATGATAATCTCACATGCACTCTCTCCTTGTGTCTTCCAACCTGGCCCTGAGGAAAACTATGTCAAGTTCTGAGAGAAAAGGCAACAGTGACAAACCAAACAAGCTGGCCGATTAAGAGTTTTAACTCAAAGGAAACTAAGAAACTGAGGGAAGAGAACCTCCATGTTAGAGTCTCATTGCAAGATCTTAGTTACGGGCTTAGCCCACATAACGGGTGTCTACTGAGTATGTAGTATGAGTCTAGCACTGTGTTAGAAAATACGGACAGGGCGCCTGGGTGGCTCAGTGGGTTAAAGCCTCTGCCTTCGGTTCAGGTCGTGATCCCAGGGTTCTGGAATCGAGCCCAGCATCGGGCTCTCAGCTCAGGAGGGAACCTGCTTCCTCCTCTCTCTCTGCCTACCTCTCTGCCTGCCTGTGATCTCTGTCTGTCAAATAAATAAATAAAATCTTTAAAAAAAAAAAAAAAGAAAGTACAGATAACTTAAAGTCCAGCCCACACCTCCAAATTGCTGAGTTCTCATTGCAGAACGAGACATTTCAAGTCAATTAATGTGAGGGATCACAAAGCCACTTAAAATAAAATCTAAATGAATGGTACTGGCAGTAAAGGACAGAGAAAGATCATGAAGAAGGCAGCAACTCCTTCATGAGCTGGGCCTCAAGGATGAGCACAAATTGGATAAGCGGAAAGGAAGGAATAGAGGTAAAGAAAAATAATTCTAGGAGACAGAAATAGCAGAGAGCAACAGGGATAAGACATGACTTGAAATGTCCACTGAGGACCTATGCGAAGGAGTCTGAGACTCCTGGTGCCTGCTGAGAAGTCCATTTTTCTGACTAGAGTACAGGAATCCATGATGTTTGAAGAACATGCTTTAGCCTGTGGTTTCTCTCATTTGCCCTTCCAGCCTCAGTGCCAGAGCTAGCCAGCCAGGTGAGCAGCAAAAGTGATTTCACCATTATTTGGTGAAGACCAAATAATGAGGTCTTCAGCCTGGTGCCAGAAATCAGAGGAAGAAGGCGAAGACATGTTTCTATCAAGCCTCGCAGCTCCTCTCCCTTGTCAAGGCTTCTGGTCTTGACCTCAGGGAAGAGCCTGCATTTTTATCTCCAGGAAGCAAGTTCCAGGATATTTGTCATTCAGAAGGGAGATGACAGCTTCTGGGAGAAGTACTTAGAGTAGCAAATGTGGGGCTTCCAGCTCAGTCTGAGGCATGACCAAGTTGTCAGTAAAGGAGAGACCTAAGAAAAGATCCACAGGGTTCCCAGGGCCCTTGCGCTACAGAGGCACCTGGAAAATCCACTGATCAGCATCATACACTCGCCTGACCGGCTGTGGGTATCTCCTGGGGTCCTGCCACCTCACTATCAAGTAACATGCACATCAGCAAACTTTCCTGTGTTCTTCCTTTGTTAGCTGAATCATATTAGGTTAGGTCATGTTCCTCTACACTCTGTTATTTAATATCCACATTTTGAGAATTCAGATTTACAAAAGCATCCGATGGCCCATGAATCCTTATTCTTTTTTTTTTAAAGACTTTTATTTATTTATTTGACAGACAGAGCTCACAAGTAGGCAGAGAGGCAGGCAGAGAGAGAGAGGAGGAAGCAGGCTCCCCGCTTGAGCAGAGAGCCCGATGCGGGGCTCGATCCCAGGACCCTGAGACCATGACCTGAGCCAAAGGCAGAGGCTTTAACCCACTGAGCCACCCAGGCGCCCCTGAATCCTTATTCTTGACATAGGGTTGATTACAGCTTTATGGCGTAGGATAGAAATCTGCAAACTACGGCCTACAGGCCATATCCTGCCCACAGCCTACTTTTGAAATTAGGCTATAAATATGACTGAAACACAGCCATAGCATTTGTTTATATATTGTGCATGTGTACTACAATGGCAAAGTTGTGTGGTTATGACAAGACCGTGTGGTACACAAAGCCTGAAATATTTATAATCTGGGACTTTACAAATGATCCTGCACACAGTAGACACAGTTGATGATCACAAGACTGAATTTCAGACTTACTGGCCGTAAAGTCTGGTCATCTCTCAACATCTCAGTTTATCACCTCAAAGGTGGGAATGATAAAGACTACTTTGTCTCATATGGCACTACAGCGAGCAGCAAATGAAGGAACACCTGAGTCCTTATTAACCCTAAATGTATGGCTCCGGTGCTCCAGAGCTGTTAATCTTCCCACTGTAACTCTGCAACAACTCCAAGACACCTTCCTTCCCTCCTCCGCAGAAAAGAATGATCCCAATCTTCCTGCTGGCTAGATTTCTTGCCTTGGTTGGATTCTCATCCTCTCTCCCAACACTGCTACAGAAGGGCTTCCAAATAAGCCTTTGGCTCCTGCTAGTCTCTCCTTTCCTTTGGTATTTTTGTCAACTACAACAAATTCAAAGGAGGGGAATTCAATCATTCGCTCAATGACTCAACGACAATGGATGACTAAGCTTTACAAGGGAGAAAGCCACCTGCAGCTATCGGAAGACAATGTCTAGGTCCAAGAATGACTATAAGATATGCACAGATGTTTAATATGTAATGAGAAGACTGTGGAGACAGTGGCCAGAAGTTTATACTTGATTCAATGAATGGTGGGAAGTCCCTGGAGGACTGAGTAATAAAGCTAAAGCAGCAAGTGCAGAGAAGGCCCTCCGATAAGATGGGGAGGCCCCCAACTGGCAGCTCTTCTGCATCGGGCTTCCTCCCAGCCTCCATCTGACACTGGGACCAGGCCTGAAGTTACCTTTCATGGCCTCCCCACCCCTCACCCTCCGGTTTCCTCAGTGATTAAGAGCCTGGCTCTGGGCCTGACAGTAAGCTGTAGCCTCCAACTCAAAGGAAGCTCAGCAAGAATGACCTTGGTAAACCCACTCTGCAGAGCACCGTAGATGTCAGTGAGCATCTCTCAGAGATTTACGGCCCTGAACCTAGTCTTGTTACTTAGCAATTCCGCGAATTTTCCATTGAGCAATAAGAGCAGGATAACAGGAGAGCCGCCCAAGGTTAGCAGCCTTCTGAAGTCCACCCAGTTCTACACAACTTCTTCCTAATGGTATACAGAGGAGATTTATTGGGATGTTTTTGCAGGCCAGGAAATTGCTACATGCTTTTGTCATTGACAAAGGACCAAACGTCACTGCCCAGTTTCTGTTGGACTTTCTCCACCTCGTTAGCTCTTGAACTGGAAATGATGAAAACAGGCTGATTCCTTGTTCAGTTATCAGGTGGGAAGGCAACTCAAACACTATTCTAATTTCATTGTTTTCACTTCAGGGATTATTGATGGCAACTTTAGGGTACAGCTTATATTTGGATTTCCACTTGGTTTCCTGTTCTTGTGGGATTCATTTGAATAGCTACTTGGTTGGGCAGTCAACGTTTCTCTTATTATGTTGGTCCTCAACTAGCGAGGAAAAAGTACAATGTCAGAAGTGACTTTATTTCCACCATCTTTGCAGATGTGTCAAAGCCAGTGATCAAAACTAGTTTTTCTTTATAGAAGGGAAAGCTGTAGATACGGCCCCATGTATAATTTCCATAGGGTGATCTGTCATCTACTCTTCCTGGCAGTCAGGGAATTTCCAAGTCAGGCATATTTGTTCTTACTCTCTATGCCTGCCCTAGCATAAAAGTAGTCCAAATGGAAAATGTACCATAGCACAGTAAGCATGATATTGGTAATAATTGAACTTCGTGCCCACAACAGCATTCATACTTGCCACATTCCCTCCACGAGACCAGTTAGGAACAGGGACATGGGGCAAAACAAGGAGGGGGTATAGTTAAAGATGACTTTCTGAGCTGGGAGATTAGAACAAGAGTAGGCCTGCTAGTGGAAGACGGAGATATTGAAAAGTGGTCCCATTGGTAGTGATTTCTGGGTTTTCTAGTTTTCTAGCCATCTCTCTTACATGTCGTCTGAAAAATATGAACACTTTACTATAATTGAATTACATATGGCACTTCAGCACTCATTGAAGCTAAAGGCGTAAGGACGAAAGGAAGTGCTCCCAAATTTGAGAAAGTGCTCTACGTCACAGCAGGGAGGAATTCAGACTGCAGATGCCTAGGTTCCAGCAGCTGCTCCGAGTCACTTACCTTTAAATCACATTTTCCATCTGTTCAAAAAAAAAATTATGAGTAGCAACTTAGTATGTTACCCTGTTTTAGGAATCAGAAAGGATGCAGCTTTGGGAATGCCTTTGGAAGCTCTACAGCATAAAGTTACTCCTCATCTCTCCCCATTCCACAGGAAGTCAAATAGAAAATAATACTAGAATTTTTATATAGAATGGTGAAAGAACTTCCTCTCCGACAGCTATCAGTTAGTAGTGAAGCCAAATTATCCACACTGCCCCAGAGATGGTCTTCCGTGTCCTTCTCGCTACCTCAGTTTCTACTCCCCCCGCCCCCCACATACACACATTCCCTGTGGTTGAGGTCTGTCTGTGAAGCTCCATTCCCTTCCTTTTTCCCTAGTCACAGTTACAGGAACTATTGCAAGATTAACTGTCTCGTATTATATTTCATTCAATAAAGCAGCAACTCAAGGGTTTGGGCTTCTCTTCTACAAAATATTAAGTTCCTTGGAAAGAATCTTTTAAGACAATCTGTGTCAGTGAAAAGTGTCACATCAGCAGCCATGAAGTCTGAGTTTATGTTTGTTCAACTAGTAGGTGAAGATTCATAATACTGTACAAATATCCCACCAACCTACAAGACTAGGTAGATTCTGTCTAACATGATGACTCCTTGCTCATTCTCATGTTGCAATCTCCACAACATTCCTAGCACTTTCACATGAATTACGTCATTTAACTATTTCTGTGACTACCTAAAATAACAGTGATGATGATGGATGTAGAAACACACCACTTAACCCGCTTTAGCCAAGAGTGTTTACGTCTTTTTTTGTATTAATTAATTAATTTTTATCAGTTTTAGGCATACAGAAAAACTGAGTTGTTTATATCCTTTTTAAGGCAGTTTTTCTTCTTAAAAGCTAAGGTGTGTTTTGCTGTGACGAAAGAAATTTATTTTCCAGAGTAGAGACAATGTGTAAGAGGACGAACATGGAGCCTAGAATCCTATATTAATTCTACCCTTATCAGCTCTGTAATCTTTGGTACGTGAATTCCTTATCTCATCTGACCCTCAGTTTTCTCATCTCCAAAATTAGAGTAACATTCAACAGCCTGATACAAAGGGCTATAAGGATTAAATGAAATAACAATGATAAGTACCTAGCACAGTGCAGAGCACAAAGTAGGTGCTCAAACAATGTTTCATTTCAGTTCACATTGTATTTAGAGATTGAGAAGTTACTGTACCAAGGTATTCCACATAAATCACACCTGGGATTCTGATCTTTTGAGTGAGTTTACTCTGTCTGAGGTCTCTTGCATTAGACTAAAAAGGAAGAAAAGTTTCTTGTGATCTGTACAGAAGCAGGGAATTGGAAACATCTGGTTTCCCACCAAGCTTGTTAACTGAGCTTTTCATCAGCTTTGAAGAGACGGGATTAGAGGGAAAGGCCAGAGAAACAGTCCCTGGACCAGCGCAGGACTGTGCCTGGCAGAGGGGAATGGTGAAGGGAACAGCAGAGCACTAGATGGAGCTCAGCTGAGTATAGCAAGTGCCCAAGGAGATCACTAGAGGCCCGAAGCCACAATTCCTAGATGGCACGAATGCAACCTGGTAAAATACCAGACAGCCCTGGAAACTACCAGGAATACCTAAGGGAGTATTGCAGGGTACTCTAAGATTCAAGTGCCGACAGTGATGGACAGAAAAATCCAGGTGGTAATGATATGGGAGCTCATCTGTATTCACAGGCTATGGAGCCTGAGGACATTCAGATTGTGTCCTCAACCATGTCTTGGAGCTCATTCTGACAGCTTTTTCTGCCCTTGATGGAGGAAAATGAACAAGAACTTTGGAGGCTTATATATGAGTGTACCGGAAGGGAGGATGATGAGCTAAGAACACAGAAAACGGAAAGAACAAAGATTTATTTGCCGACCAAGAGAGCATTTGCAAATATTTCTCCCACCATCCCAAACAGATAGATTTCAAGGCCAGGAAAATAAAAGCACCTGTTGGATATCAACTGATTAAAGCTCCAGGGAAAACCAGCAAATGTCTTCATTTCCTTATTCAAGGACTCTTTTTTACAATCAAACACAAAAGGAGAAAGTTTTAAGTAGGTGTGTGAGTCATAAGATATATGAAATGTTTGACAGGTTGCTTAGTTCTACAAAGAGAAACTTCAAAATAATTTATAATGCAACTTTTTTTTCAGATATTCACTTTGGAGGAGTCTTGAAATTCTATAAACAGGAATATAAGGACTATAATTTTTTAAATGTTAAGAAGCAAAGGCTTCCCCCTATAGCAATTATACAATTATGTATATGTGACTTCAAACTTAAAAGGCAATGATTTCACTTCAGAGGACAACTATTTTAGGACCCTCCAGTCTCCTTCCCTGTGGATAATACTTTTGTTGAACCAGTGCAACTCTAGGAGTGATAGGAGTCTTCCTGCTTAGACAGCAATCCACAGTTAACCTCCTTTTAGTTCTTTCCTGAGAAGGCAGGTCCTAACATATCCTTTAAAGATGGTATCACCGGTACCCTAGAACTTCTCCCTAGTTATCACACTTCATTAGATTTAAAAAAAGCTGTGTGTGTACACTTTCTCACTGGACTAAAAGAAACATATAAACCAATAAACCAAAAGAAAGTAAAAGGGTGGTTATAAAGTCCCTTAAGAAAAATTTAATGATCCATGGAATTGACCATTTTCCATATTCCCTGATTATATCAAGCCTTAAAGCCAGCCACATTAATAACTTTTTTAACCTCTTTGAAGTGGTTTAATTCAAAGGTTTGCACCAAGTGACAAAAAGGAATTAACAGGCATCTCTTAAGAGAAAAAAAAGAAGCCATATTTTTAAATACGAATTTTCATTTGTATCTCTCTCTGTTAATAGACTTTTTTGTTTTTAAAGATTTATCTATTCATTTATTTGAGTAAGAAAGACAGTGGGGGGTAGAGGAAGAGGGAAGCAGACTCCACACTGGGGGGGGTTCTCCAAAGTGAATATCTGAAAAAAAAATGGGGGGCTCCACGTGGGGCTCCATCTCCCGACCCATGAGATCAACACCCACGAGATGACCTGAGTGGAAATCAAGAATCAGATATTCAACTGACTGAGCCTCCCAGACGTCCCTCTATAAATAGACTTCAACTAGATTCAAGGCTAGGAAAGATTTGGCAAGATCAGTTCATGAGTGTGAGCAGCTCCCTTGAACTCCAAAGTAGTTTTGTCAACTTTAAGCTTAGAACTGAATCTCTAAACATTGTTAGATAGTGCATGTTTCATATTGTGCTTTTCGCCATTTATATGTGAAGAAAAAAATTCTTGTAATTCTTCTGTATAGACTGAGCGGCAAAGTATTATTTGATTTTAGTAAATTCATGAAAAGGGCAAAATTAAAGCTAAAAATACAGATTACATTTGATATATTTGAAATATTTGATAATATCTGATAACACTCTGAATTAACTAAAGACAAGTTAACATTCAAGTTTTGATTTCTTCCTACCTACACCTCCTGAAGTAGCCCTCTGAAGCAAAGAAGGGGGAGATATATTGTATTCTGCTAAGCTATATTCCTTTTGAGTGGGTTTTAGAGAGAATTGGGAAAATTCCATTTCACTGAATCATAGATAGAGATAACAAATTTTCCATCAGTTTCAAAAGTTAATCAAAATTCTGCAAAAAAATTATTTAGCTTAACAAAATCTTTTTAAGCATGCAGTATGAATCCTTACAAGAGGACCTGGGGAGATGGAGAGAAGTGAGCTGGGGGAAATTTGAGGAGGAGAAAAACCATGAGAGACTGTGGATTCTGAGAAACAAACTGAGGGTTTTGGAGGGGAGGGGGGTCAGGGGATGGGCGAACCTGGTGGTGGGTATTATGGGTATTGTAGGGAGCACTAGATGTGGTGCATAAACAATGAATTCTGGAACACTAAAAAGAAATAAAAAATAAAATAAAATAAAAAGAATATTATCACAAAATATATGTTAAACTGAAATAATGATCAGTACAAGATGATGGGATGGAAATTATTTTTCTTTCTATGATATTATCCTGTCAGGTGATCAACTGATACTCTGCAAACAAAAAAAAGGAACACCCATTCAGAAATCTGCTATATTTCTATATACTAATAACAAAGTAGCAAAAAGAGAATTTAGGAAAATCCCATTTACAACTGCACCAAACATATTAGGATACCTAGGGATAAATTTAACCAAGGAGGTGAAAGGCCTATGCTGCAAAACTATAAGACATCAATAAAAGAAACGGAAGATGACACAAACAATAGAAATACATACCATGGGCATGGATTGGTGGAATTAATATTATTAAAATGTCCATACTACTCAAAGCAATCTATAGATTCACTGTAATCCCTACCAAAATATCAATAGCATTTTTCATAGAACTAGGACAAATAATCCTAAAATTTGTATGGAACTACAAAAAATTCCAATAGCCAAAGCAATCTTGAGAAAGAAGAACAAAGCTGGAACTATCACAATCCCAGATCTCAAGATATACTATAAAGCTGTAGTAATCAAAATAATACGGTACTGGCACACACACACAAAAAGACACATAAATCAATGGAATAGGATAGAGAGTCCAGAAATAAACCCACATCTACATGGTCAATTAACCTACAATAAAAGAGACAAGAATGTACAATGGGAAAAGGATAGTCACTTCAACAAGTGGTGTTGGAAAAATGGACAGCTACATGCAAAAGAATGAAACTGGACTACTTTCTTATATTATACATAAAAATAAACTCAAAATAGATTAAAGACCTAAATGTGAGACCTATAACCATAAAACTCATTAAAGAAAACATAAGCAGTATTCTCCTGAATATCAGTCTTAGCACCATATTTACAGATATGTCTCCTCAGGCAAGGGAAACAAAAACAAAATTAAACTACTGGGACAACACCAAAATAAAAAGCTTTTGCACGGCAAAGGAATCCATCAACAAAATGAAAAGGCAACCTAGTGAATGGGAGAAGATGTTAGCAAATGATACATATGATACGGAGTTAATACCCAGAGTATATAAAGAACTTATATAACTCAATGCTTAAAAAGCAAATAATCCAATTAAAAATGGACAGAGAACCTGAATAAACTTTTTTTTCCAAAGAAAAATCGCCAGTAGATAATGAAAAGATGCTTAACATCAGTAATCATCAGGGAAATGTAAATCAAAATCACAATGACATATCACCTCACACCAGTTAAAATGGCTAGCATCAAAAAGACAAGAAATAACAAGTGTTGGTGAGGGTATGGAGAAAAGAGAACCCTTGGACACTGTTGGTGAGAAAATTGGTGCCAAAAAAGCAGGATGGAGGTTCCTCAAAAATTAAAAATAGAAATACTATATGATCCAGTAATTCCACTGCTGGGTTTTTACCCAAAGAAAATGAAAACACTATTTGAAAAGATATATGTACCCCTACATTTACTGCAACATTGGTTATAATAGCCAAGACATTGAAACAAGTATCATGAATAGATGAATGGATAAAGAAAATGTGGTGTATATATATACAATTGAATATTACTCCCCCATCAAATAGAATGAAATCTTGCCATCTGCAACAACATGGATGGACCTAGAGGCACTATGCTAAGTGAAATTAGTCACACAGAAAAAGACAAATATGTAATTTCATTTATATGTGTAGTCCAAAAAGCAAGCAAACAAAAAAACATAACCAGACTCATCAATACAAGAGCTCAAACTGGTAGTTGCCAGAGGGGACGGGGATGGGAGGATGGGTGAAATAAGTGAAGGGGATTAAGATGGACAAACTTCTAGTTACAAAATAAGTAAGTAATACACATGAAAAGTAGAGTATAGGGAATAGAGTCAATAATATTGTAATAATGTTGTATGGTGATGGAATTGTAGATAGTAACTCACATTGTGCTGAGCATTGAGTAATTACAGAATTGTTGAATCATTAAAAAATGTTGTGCACCAGAAACCAACACTGTACGTCAACTATACCTCAATAACAAACATATTCTGTATTATTTGTCCCAGGATTATAGGCCCGTGAATCATCAGGCTTACACATTTCACAGAACTCACCATAGCACATACCCTCCCCAGTATCCATAACCCAGCCACCCTATCTCTCCCTTCCCACCCCCCAGCAACTCTCAGTTTGTTTCATGAGATTAAGAGTCTCTTATGGTTTGTCTCCCTCCTGATCCCATCTTGTTTCATTTTTTCCTTCCTCCTCTTCCTTCCTTTCCTTTCCTTTCTGTCCTTCCTTCCCTACCCCCCAACTACCCCCACCAAATTCCTCTTATCAGAGAGATATTATGATAATTATCTTTCTCTGATTGACTTATTTCATTCAGCATAATACTCTCTAGTTCCATCCATGTCATTACAAATGGCAAGATTTCATTTCTTTTGATGGCTGCATAGTATTCCACTGACAAATACAAAATTTTTAAAAAGAAGGCACACTCAAGAATAGGTCCATCCTCTTGAGCTCCTGGGAAACAACTGAGTAATTGCTATCTCTGGCATGTGGTCATCAGTAGCTGCCACCCACTCCTTGTGTTTGACCCACCATAAAGACGTGCCAGCTCATTTATCTGAGACTATTATGTATATGGGTAAAATACTACCAACACTTAACATTCTCACCAAGTGGCAGCCCTTCTGCCATCCCTCTGTGGTCCCCCTCAAGTGTCCCTCCTTCCTTCTAAATCAAATCCCTCCACCTTACCTCAGATCCCATGAATTCCCACCTACCTTCTAGAGAATCTCATGTTATCTCTCACTCCCTCACTCTTCTCTTCAATGGTATCTTCTTTTTATCAACACTTAATCATACTTGAGTCTTTTCCACCTTACAAAACCCCTTCCTTCAGCTGCTACCCTATCTTCTGCTCCCTGTCACAGCCAAACTTGGAGATGTATTGCTCACTTTATCAATTTTTTTACCTTCCTCTTCCAACATCCCCATCACCGATCCATTGAACCTGCTTTTACCACGGTCTTCAATATTTCCCACACCATTTAATCTGATAGACCTTTTAATGTCCTTGTGTGACTTCTCGGCATTTTCTGGGAACTGTTTACCCCCATCTTTCTCAGGTTCTTCCCTGGGCTTCCTGACACCACTGTCTGCTGAGATTCCTCCTACCTTCTGCCATCTCAGTCACAGACTCCTTCTTTTCTCCTAAATCCAAAGCAGCACCCCATAACTGCTGTGCCTTACATTTGGTACACTCTCCTGGATGTTCTCATCAATCCCGGTGGCTCCCATTATCACTCATGACCCACACATGTGTCTCTCTTCAGCCCGTGTGAGCTCCGGATGCATGTATTCATCCCAATAACCCACTGGATGGCCCGAGTCCTCAAACTCAACATGTCTGTCCCAAAGCTTAACTTGGTCAGAGTGATATTTCTGCACTTCATATAAGATATCAGCTTTCTTTTTTTTCTTTTTTTTTTAAATATTTTATTTTATTTATTTGTCAGAGAGAAGGAGAGAGAGAGCACACAGGCAGGCAGAGAGGCAGGCAGAGGTGGAGAGAGAAGCAGGCTCCCTGCCGAGCAAAGAGGCCATGCGGGACTCGATCCCAGGACTCTGGGATCATGACCCGAGCTGAAGGCAGCGGCTTAACCCACTGAGCCACCCAGGCGTCCCTAAGATATCAGCTTTCTGCACAAAACCTTTCAATGTCTACCCACCCTGCTCTGGCCTACAAAATGGCCTACAAAGCCCTACATAACTTGTCTCCATTTTTTCATTTCTGTGACCATCTACTACCTTCTCCCTTACTCAGACCATTCTGTCTGTATTGGCCAGACATGCTCCAACCACAGAGTCTTTGCATTTGCTTTTCTTCTATTCTTCCTCCAGATATAAGAACTTGCTTTCTTACAACCTTGAAGACTTGAACTGACTATCAACACTCTGTAAGGGTTTCCCTGAAAATCCTATATAAAACTGTAGCCCACGCCTTGACCTAGCACTTCTTACCCACTTTTCCTGATTTTCCCTCCATGTAACACTTATAAATATCTTACATACTATATATTTTGTTCATTTATTATCTATTTCCCTGCACTCAGTTATAGGCTACACCACAGCAAGAATTTTGGTCTGTTTCTTTCATTGTTGTATTCCTAATACTAGAACAGAGTCTGGTACATAGGACACAGTTAATATGTAACTGTGGAACAAATAAATGAATGTGTCACTAATGCTTCACTCCCTAAACCTGCTATTTATCATTTCAGTAAACAGCGCTCCCATTTACTCAGTTGCCTAAGACAGAAACCCAGCACTAGGGTGAACTCAACTCACTTGCTCTTACTCTACATTAAACCATCACTCAGCCCTCCAGCTATCTCCTAAAAATCTCCTTCCTCTCCTACCTCCTGTCACATAGTTATTTCCTATTCATTTTTCAGGTTCTAGCCTAAACATCATTTTTACAGACTATGTCTGTTATGTTTCCTTTAAATACACAACCAGGCCTAATACATGTCTGGTCCGTACTAAGTATTCATCCAATATTTGTTGAATGAATAAATGGCATTTCTGAGAAATGCCAGGTTAGGTTCTCCCACTCTCTGTTGTTATGGCACCCTGTAAATTTCATATAACACTCATCTCACTTTATGATAATTACTTTAATGTCCTTCTTCTCCATTAGATTTTAAATTCCCTAAAAACAGAAATCTGCATGAAGGTGGGAACAAGCAAGGGAAGGTCCTAAAACACAGAGAGGATTAGCCTGACTATGGAAGAATCATGCTGGAAATACAGGGAAATCAGTTGAATAAGGGGGAGCAGGAGCTTTATTGCAGAGGGATGGATCCAAAGAAAGGGACTTCATCATTAGATAACAAAGAGAGAAGGAAATATTTATTCATTTTTTTTAACTTATGGATTTCAATGACTTCTAATTTCAAGCTTGTATTCTCTTAGATATCAGACTGCAGCCTAATTGGTCTAACAATACCTTTTATTCCTTTACTTAGAGTTTAATTACTAATTTAGAAAAACATCTACCTATATCTATGTAGACAGACATTCATATATGTGCATACACATACAAATATCCATTTTATAAATGAAGAAATTGACACAACAGCATTTTTTATTTACCTCAAGATCACAAAATTCGTAAGTGGCAGGGCAATAATTTGAACTGAGGTCTGTATGACTTCAAAATCCATGCAGTTTTACGAGTTCACAATACCTCCTATTACCATATAACTTCCCATTTCCTATAGGAAATTCATGTCTATACGTTATTGGTGTAAATACAGAGTGAAACTATTTGTATAAAGAATTATGAATAAGATTAACATAAATTAAGACTATTTTAGCCCAATATTAAGAACTTAGGGCAGTTCTTGGATGCATTTAATGTTAATTTGCTTTGAGGTGATGAAAGAAATGTCTACCATGAAGGTCATCAAATTTTTTCTGACCTTTTGCTAGATATAAATGATGGAGCCATCATCCTCAGCTTAAACTTAACCTATTATTCTCACCAATAATGATCCCCCACACAAGCCTAGTCAGCTTTATTTTACTCTGAGTTTATTTCGACAGCTTAAACTGAAGAGTAATATCCTGTTTCTTCTCTTTATTGTGCCCCATGGCACACTTTGGTTCTTTTGAGTAAGTGAATTATTAGGATGAGGAGAAAACAGACACAAACCCTTCCACCCTCCAATTCCAGCCCAAGCTACTATCAACAAATCATAGCCTTGAATATACCTAAATTCCGGAAATATATCATCAAAAGTGTGTACATATGCACTAAGACCACTGAATCTGCATTCTTATATCATTTGATAATTAACTATACATGCATCAATTGGTTTGATTCAACCCTTCAATTGATAAGAGTAAATAACTAAGAAGCATTTATAATCACATAAGACTGAGATCATCAACACCTAAGACTTATCCCAATAAATGTGGAATGGATTTCTACAAAGTTTCAAAATCCTGGAACTACATCACTGTAATGATGTGAAGTGCTGCAATCATACATAACAGAAACTGTCATGCCTGACTAAGCTATTTGATTGTCTAAGGCAAAAGCCCAATAAGTTATTATTTATAAGCCTTTTCATCATAGTTATTTTTCAACTTTTAAAATTAAATTACATTATTATAGCTCTGAAGGTACATAGATATTGCCATTAGTGTCTACTATGGTCCTCATTTCATTAGAAAGCAATAGTCAGGGCGCCTGGGTGGCTCAGTTGGTTAAGCGACTGCCTTCAGTTCAGGTCATGATCCTGGAGTCCTGTGATCGAGTCCCACATCGGGATCTCTGCTCAGCAGGAAGTCTGCTTCTCCCTCTGACCCTCCCCTTCTTGTGCTCTCTCTCTCTCAATCTCTCTCTCTCAAATAAGTAAATAAAATCCTAAAAAATGGGGGCGGGGGGTGAAGCAATAGTCAATACTTGGTTCTAACCTATTTAACTGCCTAATCTACTTGATTGTCCCATTAGGGACTTTTAGTCCACTACAAACAGCATTTAAGCCATCACTGCCTTTGGCTCAAGGAGGAAAAAATAAGACATATGATTAATTGTTTTAATAGACTCAACAGGGAGTTTTGATGTTCCAACAGATTCAAATTAAGACCGTAGCCACCAGTTCAATTTTAAAAAGCCATTAGAATATAAACAGAAGAATAAGGATAATTATCTCTGTACCTAGTCTTCTCTCAGTCTCTTGCCCTTTCTCTTCACTGGCTGCCTCCTCCTTACCCACACAGATTCAGGTTAAAGGGTCCTTTCTCCTGAATTAGGCCCCCTTATTATATGTTTCCTCTACTTTCCCTAATGCTCATCATGCTTTGTTGTAGTTAAATACTTTTAATGTCTGATTTTGTTGCTGGGTTATAAAATCCTTGAGGACAGGGTTCATGCCCGTCTTGTTTCTACATTGTACCTAACACCCAGCACAGTGCCTGACCCGCCTGCGGTGTGCAATACATGTTTGCTGAATTGAAATGAAGCTGAAGTTAATTCCATCACTACCAATGATGTGTAGCTTGGACCTTAAGGAAGCCCATTAGCCACTTCATGTTACCCATAGGAGCATGTCTACGGGTAAAGAATCACATACAAAGATTTTCTGAACAGCATTTTAACAGAGAAAAGTAAGAAAATGGATAAGTAGATTATTACAGTCATACAAGTAGATACTTGTCTAGCTAAGTGTATATTTCTGAAGTGGTTTTGAATGACATGGGGAAATTCTCACTATGGTATGTATAATAAAATTAATGTTTATAGAGTGTTGTAAGTCAGCCATTCTTCCAATAGCTTAAATGTATTAATTTAATCCTCACAGTTCTACAAGATCCCCACGTGATTCATATATACATGAAAATCTGAGAAGTACTGACCATTCCCATCCTTTTTATAGAGGAGAAAAACTGAGGCCCAAAGAGTCAACACCCTTTTCCCAAAATCCCATAGCTAAAAAGTGATGCAGGGCAAGAAGAGGAGAATTGGATTCAAACCCAAGATGTTCGAAACTTAGACTAGTGTTCTTTCTGTCACACCGTGTCATAAAGCTTTGAATTTGATGGATCTTTCTTTGGCTCCCCTTTCTCCCACCTTCAAATGGTTTTCACCCCTACAGAAAGCGTGGTGATGCACAAATGCTGTGTCATTCCCTGAGGAAATTTAGTGTTGGCAGAATGAGGCTTAGAAATTAAGTGCCTGAAAGCCAGTAACTGGCCCCAGAGATCCCCACAGACTGCTGTCCGGCCCAAGATTCCATGACATCTGCACCACAGCCGTGAATAGAAACCAGAGTGCCGGTACCCAATGCAGTGAGAATTTATTTTGTAGTTATCAAAGCAAACCAAAGGTTATCAGCGTGTGGGACATTTAAAGATTAAGTACAGCTGATCGTACTCAACTCTTATGCAGGTAGCTTAACTTCAGTGGATCTGGTCTCTCTCTGAAGGGAAAATGGAGGTGTTTATGATCCTGTATCATAATGGGTTCCAGGTGACCCAGGCCAGGCGGCTGAGTCAGACCCTCTCTTCTTTGATTTACATGGCAGGATCCAGGCCATCCCTCAATTGAAAAGATATAGTAATGAGCAAATGCAGAAAAAGAAAAAAAGAAGAAAAAAAAAAGAGCTGAGGGAAAACCTGGAGTGCTTTTCCAAGTCCAAAGTGAGCTATGGCTGCTCTCTCTGCCTCAGAAGGTACGATCATAAATTACTAGCTAATGTTTAGCACTGGGGCTCTGGCTCATGATATATTACACAAGACAAGATGCCTCCAAGCAGAAAACACTGTAATTGGGGAGCAATAACATCTGTGTCAGTCATGGGACTGCAGCTAAAGTGAACTAAGAAGTTACAGGCTGGGCTGCACATGCAAAGTAATAATATGCACATTTCTTAGCTAAAAAGATATGTCATCAAGATATGGGTCTCTTTAAATTCTTCAGTGTCATGATAGCCTTAAGAGTATCAGTAGGACCCCCACTTTTCTGTTTTAATATTAGCACTATGTTAGCCAATATCTCGAGGGAATTACAGTTTGGAAAGCAAAGAAGCATGATGAAATCAGAGTTTGGGCTTGATTGGGGCAGGGGGTGGGGAGCATGGATTGTAGGTCGTTGCAGTGCTTTGCCATACGGAGTAGTCACCTAATCTCTCTGAGCTTCCTAATGTGGCATGGTCAAGGAATTCACGCATGATAGAGCTGAGTCTCAAAGCCAGATCATCTGGCTTTAAATCCTGTCACCTTCGTGGTGGATCTCTGTTATAATGTTGATATTTTAGTAATTTTAACACTGTGAGTGGATGTTTAGTTATTCTGGGACTGACCTGTGTATGAGGGATTTTTGTTCCTTGATAGATCAAAATAAAAGAGAATAAGAAATTGTAACCTTTCGTTTCATTTTTTTTTAAGATTTTATTTATTTATTTGACAGACTGAGATCACAAGTATGCAGAGAAGCAGGCAGAGAGAGAGGAGGAAGCAGGCTCCCCGCTGAGCAGGGCTCAATCCCAGGACCCTGGGATCATGACCTAAGCCAAAGCCAGAGGTTTTAACCCACTGAGCCACCCAGGCGCCCCTAACCTTTCGTTTTAAAAGTTTGCCAGCAGCATGACAAGAGCTAGAAAGCCAAATCACTCAGAAGTATTCAGGAAGGACTGCAAGTTGGGGATAGTTTAGAGAGACCTAAATTGAATTAAAATGTCTGCCTACATGGCCAGCCACTGAGGACACTTTTCAACTCAGATAATTGATGATTCTTCACTGTCTAGGCCTACTGGGCCCAAAGTTTACCTGTGATTTCAAATGTGTTCTTTCTTCACATGGTCCTGGCCAACCGACTCCTTACTACCGTGCTGTGTCTCCTTGGTCCTTATCCAAACCAGCACAGTGCTCTTAACAGCATCTTCCTACACACAGGCAAGGCTAAATGCACAATATTAAAAAAAAGTCCTCATCAGTCTACTATGGATCTTAAACATCTAAGAGGCTTCATCTCACTTTTATTCCAACTTGCATGCTCAACTACCTAGGTAAGTACCTGGGTTTCTCTAGCTAGTCTTCTTAGAGCAACACTTCAGGTGGGCTGTCTATTTGGCTGTACCACCAGACATTGACTTTCACACCCACCAGCCCCACCCTCTTCCTGCCAGACCCAGTTTACCGTGTTTCTATTGCTGGGCCCTCACTCATCAAGGAATGCTACTGGGCTGCCCTTACGCCATTACTGCTGCCTGGCCCTAGCCAATGTAAGGTATAATCCAGCATCAAGGCTGCCACGTGGATTTCTCACTGCCAAACTACTACATCAGCTCTGGATCTACTGCTAGAATTTTTAACAAGATGAGTTTATGCATAGCTTTCCAAGGATTCAAATACACCGTTTTCTAAGCTTATTTGTTTACTTGTGTTCTAACTAGTGTTATCTTCGACCATGTTGAATATCTTCCTCTTGTGGTACAAAAAAAGCTCCTTTAATTTTTAACAATAAATGAATTCTTAACATTAAAAAATGAGAGAATGTGAAGTATGGTATACTGAAAAGTCCAATTTTGTTTTTTGATGGATTGAAGCCTGTTGGCCTATTTTAAACTATTCTAAGGTTGTTTTCATTTTACGTTTACGTCTCAGGAGATGCTGTGAAGATGAAACTATATAGAATGGATTGACACTTAGCACAGAGCCCAAAATCATTTGTCCTCTTCACTCGGAAAGTTAGAGACATTACTAACAATCCTCAATGTGTTGCGTTTATATATATTCCTGTCTTACAGGAATCCTATCTTACAAAAAGGATCTATACAAAAAGGATCTGAAGCAGTCTTCTGGAAAGATGGACAATGTCCTCAGGCTCTTGTTCTGGAACATTCAGCACTGCTAACTGGTAGAATGAAGTGGAGAGGTTGAAGGGAAGATGCTGAGATGTTCCCAGATAAGAAACTTTTTAAAATGCTGTGAGATTCTGATGTCTACCTGGAAGAACACTGGAATACATTTCCACCGGGGGCAGAATCTTCTGGTTGTCTATCCAATATGCAATTTCTTCTTCTTCCTTACTAACAGAACATCTGTTTTCTTATATGCATCCATTCATTTGCCCTTACAGCTGAGGGTGATCAAGAGATATAATAAGTTGAAGTTTATAAAAGAGGCTTACTCAACTGGGAAGGACAACCCTAAAACCTTCAGCCTCTCCTTTTCTTCCCTCTTTCTATCTAGAATACATCAGTTTGCCAGATTTCACAAATAAAAATACAGAATATCTAGTTAAATTTAAATTTCAGATAAACAATGAATAAACTTTTGATATAAGTATACATTATGCAGTTTGGGACATACTTACAAAATAATGTTTACCTAAAATTCAAATTAACTGGGCGTCTTGCATTTTATCTATTTTATCATGTCACAAAAAATATGTACATGAAGACCGAAGTAGCCATCATGGACCATATAGAAAACTTATGGCCAGAAGTCATACACCAAGGATGATAGAGAAGAAATATGTAAGATCCCAGTCACAGAAGACCAGAAAGTCCATAATGACCCCAGGCTACCTTCCTCCAAACTTTTTCTACAGGAGATAATTAAAGCTTTACCTTTTTTGAGCCACAATTATGTGGAATTTATTACCTGTAGCCAAACTCAGTCCCAACTGGTAGACCACTGTTTCCACATTTCTTCTCCTCTCCATCCACTTTCATGCTTCTTTTCTTCTTCCTATTGTCCATCATATGTATTTTAGGTTGATTGTATTCATTTACAAGGACGAATGGGGACAGTATATTCCACTTTATAACTTATGCCCTTTCTACATCCTCAGAAATCGCTTCCACTAAGAGGAAAAATATAGAAGTGTGACCTGAGGTCCTTTAGAAAAACAGTGCCCGTGGGGGCACCCAAAAAGCCACCAAACAATGAAGAGATTTCCTTCAAAGGGCCACCATGAACATATTGTATCTGGAGAGGTTTGTTTTGGGGAATGTGTGAAATTAGGCAGAGATAGGAAGTACCAACGAAATTCTAAAGGGAAGGGGATACATTAGAAAATATCCAACCCTTTTTTTTTTTTTTAAGAAAGAGAGAGGGCACGTGTAAGCGGGGAGGGTGGGCGGCAGCAGAGGGAGCAGGAGAGAGAGAATCTTGAGTAGGCTCCACACCCAGCACAGAGTCCGACACAGGGTTTGATCTCATCACCCTGAGACCATGACCTAAACTGAGATCAAGAGTTGGATGCTTAACTGACCGAGCCACCAGGCGCTCCTATCCAAGTTTATTTTTATCTCTGATTACAGCACTGTGCATTGTATTGATAATTATAGCTAACATTTACTGAACACTTACCATTTATTAGAACTATACTAAGCATTTCATCTATTTCTACATACACACACATTGTTTAATGCTCATGTTAACCCTTTGAGGTTGATGCTATTCATTTCATTTTGCATGTAAGGAAACCAAGGGTCTCAAAGGAAAAGGAACTTCTTCCAAATCAAAAGCGTGCAAAATGTGCAGCAAGAGTTTGAGTCCAGGTCTTCCTGGCTCCAAAGACCAAGTTCTGTGCCTGTAATCACAATACTGTACTATTTCCATTTTATCTGATGATAAAATGACAAAGACATTTCAGAACTCGGTTCATTTTTTTTCATACACACACACGCAGCACATATATACATGTGGCTAACTCATGAACCGAGGAGAAAAAAGCATACAACCTCACAGGCAAGGGAACCAAGTACATGTTAAATGAATTAGAGTCCCACATTTCAACATCTTTCATTTAAGCCCTGCAGATGATGCTCTGCTGGGATCCAGCTCCCTTCTTTTTTTTTTTTTTTTAATATTTTATTTATTTGACAGAGAGAAATCACAACTAGGCAGAGAGGCAGGCAGAGAGAGAGGAGGAAGCAGGCTCCCTGCGGAGCAGAGAGCCTGATGTGGGGCTCGATCCCAGGACCCTGGGATCATGACCCGAGCCGAAGGCAGAGGCTTTAACCCACTGAGCCACCCAGGTGCCCCTCCAGCTCCCTTCTTAAAAAAGCTAAAAGCACAATACAGACAGTCCTAAACTTGTAACGGTTCAACTTACAATTTTTCAACCCTACCATAGTGTGAAAGCAATACACATTCAGTAAAAACCATACTTCAAATTTTGAATTTTGATCTTTTCCCAGGCTAGTGATAAGCTCTATGATACTCCCTCACGATGCTGGGCAGGGACAGTGAGCCGCAGCTCCCAGCCAGCCACACAATCGAGAGAGTCAACAACGAGCACACTCACAACCATTCTGTACCAACACAGCCACTTTTAGTTCAGTATTCTATCAATTACTTGAGACAGTCAACACCTTATCATAAGTCTATATAGGCTCTGTGTTAGTTTGCTTAACTGTAGGCTAATGTAAGCGTGCATGTTAAAGATGGACTAGGCGGGCGCCTGGGTGGCTCAGTGGTTTAAGCCTCTGCCTTTGGCTCAGGTCATGATTTCAGGGTCCTGGGGTCAAGCCCCGCATCAGGCTTTCTTCTCAGCGGGGAGCCTGCTTCCCCCTCTCTCTGCCTGCCTCTCTGCCTACTTGTGATCTCTCTCGGTCAAATAAATAAATAAAATCTTTAAAAAAAAAAAAAGATGGACTAGGCTAAGCTATGATACTTGGTAGGTTAGGTGTATTAAATGCATTTTTTGACTTATAATACTTTCAACTTACAATGGGTTTATCAGGGTGTAATCCCATCATAAGTTGAGGAAGATCTATACAAAACAACTATTTTTATCAGGTCAGTTGTGAATCTGAGCCCTGCTTACTGAGTGGAGAAACTGATACCCAGGAATCAGAATATCCTAGGAAAGTTAGAACAGGAGGGGGTGGGAAATACCCCTGAAGAAGAATTAAAATTTATTCTAAAGTGACCTGAGCAACATAGTTTAACCTTCTCTACGAGTTTGCTGTTACCATGAGAACAGTTCCATTTTTAAGTCTCTTTAAACCACAGATTGATCAGGCAAACCCACCACACAGACTCACTTTGCTGTAACTTGGCTTCCACATTCCCTGAGAATATCCACAAAATTTGGGCTGGACTTGGCCTCCCTGGACCTGCAGACAGAGGCCATGGTGGTTTAATATGATGAAGAGCTCCCTCTGAAGATGGCTGAATCACAGGAAAAGCACAAACCAAGCAGGAAAAACATGCCTTGCACTTTTCCACGGAATTCACCTACTGCAACTGGGGGTGGTTAGGTTTTCATGAATAGGGCACCCAAGGAGAATAGCTAATAACAGACTGATCCAGAATTGAGAAAGAATAGCATGGCATCTTGCCCCAGTCATGAATAGATGACATAACAAAGAGAGAGGAAAAAGAAACAAGGAACCCAGGAGTAATGGGGAGACCAGTGCTCACCAGCCAGGCGTCTGGTAAGCACGGAGTGTGGGAACTTTTCCTTGCCTCTGAGACACATATTGTTGTCCAACAATGGCACAGTGGCTGACGTTGCAAAGACTCCATTTCAGAGGAGAAACCAGCAGAGGTGTTCTGCTCCTCCTCTCCCCTGTGGGAAATCCTGGGAAGTGCCAGCCAGCTTACATTATTGTTAAGAGATGTGAAATAACAACATGCCGCAAGCTCTGTATTTATAACAGACAGGGAATGGGATTAATAGAATTCTCAGGGCCTCACGGCAACACCATGTAATAAAACTCACCCAGGACTAGGACACCAAAGGATAGCAGTAAAGTCCCGGCTCCGCCATCAACTTGACAAGAGACTTTGATGAGTAACTCCACCTCTCTGGTCACCCTGGCTGATGAAAGTAGATCGTTTATTCACTCATTAATAATCTAATGAGCACCAGTGTCCACCAGGCTTTGTTGCAAGTGCAAGAGGGTACATCAGTGAATTTGAAAGGTCACTGTTCTGATAGAGATCACGTTCCAGTGAAAGACCACTTGGAAAACTATTGCAATGGTCTATTTAAAAAATGTTAACGATTTCAAGGAAAGGAGGTAATAATCCAAATAATGTAGGCTTGTCAGACTCCAGGTATGTTTTAAAGATGGAGTTAAAAGGACTTGTTGGTAGACAGATGTGGGGTAAGAAAATAAAGAGTAAAGGATGACTCCTAGATATCTTTCTCTCCCTTTTTCTCTCTCTAACTCCCTCTCTCTATATATATCCCTCCCCCCCACCCTCCCTCTCTCCCTCTCTTTTCCTTCTCTCCCTCTCTTTCATTTTCTAACATGAGCTGGCTTCTAAATGCATATTTTTTCATCGCTCCAATTTCTGCTCAAATATCACCTCTTCTGAAATGTCTTCTGTGACAACTTTACTTTAGAGTGCCAGGTTAACTCACTACTCTCTTTCCTTTTACAATTGTTGAGCCATTTGCTGAAACGAGGAAAATCTGGGGAGGAGCACAGACTTTTTTTGGTATTTATTTATTTATTTATTTTCAGCGTAACCATACTCATTGTTTTTGCACCACACCCAGTGCTCCATGCAATACGTGCCCTCTCTATTACCCCCCACCTGGTTCCCCAACCTCCCACCCCCCGCCCTTTCAAAACCCTCAGGTTGCTTTTTCAGAGTCCATAGTCTCTCATGGTTCATCTCCCCTTCCAATTTCCCTCAACTCCCTTCTCCTTTCCATCTCCCCATGTCCTCCATGT
This sequence comes from Meles meles, assembly GCF_922984935.1. Classification (NCBI taxonomy): domain Eukaryota; kingdom Metazoa; phylum Chordata; class Mammalia; order Carnivora; family Mustelidae; genus Meles; species Meles meles. The sequence goes on from NC_060077.1 coordinate 47,479,599, forward strand.
TATTTGTTATGCTCTTATTTGTATATATGCACTTATTTGTATAAGTGAAACCATATGATAATTGACTCTCTCTGCTTGACTTATTTCACTCAGCATAATCTCTTCCAGTCCCGTCCATGTTGCTACAAAAGCTGGGTGTTCATCCTTTCTGATGGAGGCCTAATACTCCATCGTGTATATGGACCACATCTTCCTTATCCATTCGTCCATTGAAGGGCATCTTGGTTCTTTCCACAGTTTGGCGACCATGGCCATTGCTGCTATAAACATTGGGGTACAGATGGCTCTTCTTTTCACTACATCTGTATCTTTGGGGTAAATACCCAGCAGTGCAATTGCAGGGTCATAGGGAAGCTCTATTTTTAATTTCTTGAGGAATCTCCACGCTGTTCTCCAGAGTGGCTGCACCAACTTGCATTCCCACCAACAGTGGAAGAGGGTTCCCCTTTCGAGGAGCACAGTCTTATTCAGAGTCTTCATTTGGAGTTGTTAAGCTTAAGGTACCCATTTGATACTGAGGAGAAGATATTTAACATACTAGTTTGACATGTAGCTTGGAGGTCAGGGGAAAGCTTGGGGATGGGCATATAAATTGTGGATATCATCCAAAATATATTGAAGAGAAGAAGAAATACTTTCTAGAGTATCACAAATATTAGAGCTCAAGAATGGAGTAAGTAGCTAGTGATATAAGAAAATAAGATGAGCAAAATGTCCCAGAAACCAAGAGAAGAAAGTGTTCTGGAGGAGGACAGAGGGTTAAGAATCTTTCAAGCAGGGGCGCCTGGGTGGCTCAGTGGGTTGAGCCTCTGCCTTCAACTCAGTTCGTGGTCTCGGGGTCCTGGGATCAAGCACCACATTGGGCTCTCTTGGTGGGGAGCCTGCATCCCCCTCTCTCTCCGCCTTCTACTCTGCCTGCTTGTGATCTCTCTTTCTGTCAAATAAATAAATAAAAAGAATCTTTCAAGCAGACTCCCTGCTGAGCTCAGTGCCTGTGTGGGGCTCCATGCAGGGCTCAATCCCACGACCCATGTGATCACAACCTGAGACAAAACCAAGAGTCAGACACTCGGCTGACTGAGCTCCCCAGGCACCCCATTTACTCGTTTTTAAGATGGAAGCTGAAATTTGAAAAAGCAACTGAAGAAAGTCTTTTTAAATAATCATGAAAATTTGAGTGAAGATGGATATAAAATGATATGAAGGAATTGTTATTAATTTTGCTAAGAGAGAGAATGGAATAGAGTATTTTTCTTAATTCCTTATGAGGTATGTACTACTAAATAAAACAATATCTGGGATTTTCTGTAAAATACATGAGCAATAAAAAGGAAGTTTGGAGAGACAGATGAAACTAGATTGGCAAAATATAATAGTGGAATTTAAATGATGCAAATCTATGCAGTTCATTGCATTCCTCTCTGCTTTTGCGCATATGACAAAAGTTTTTTTAAAGAGGAAGAAAATGAAAAAGAAGACATGAGAGCCAGTTATATTACGGCAGTCTGCTATTGCCATTGTGGTCCACCCACCTGCTGGACTCAGCGTCAGAGGAGGCCGAGTGGGAAACAGGAGCTCTCAGCACCCCCTGGAAATAGGGAACGCCCTCCCCTCTCAGTGTCAGTGGAGGGCATATAGACAGCATTAATAGACGCCCTCTCCCTTCCAGCCAAGGTGTTGTCAGCAGAGGCCTGGGGGCAAACCTGACCCCACCCACCCCCAGCAATAAAGCACCTCCCCACCCCCTTCACCCCTTACCCCCACAGAATCAGTGGGGGGGAACAGGACTTCCTCCTCTGCTCAGCAATATTAAGGCTGGACTCCCTTCCCCCACCAGTATGGAATCAGAGGAGGCCTGCTAAAACATAAGATTTAAATATGATCCAGAGTCTCATTGCACAATACCCAAAATGTCCAAGATACAAATGAAAATCACTTGTCATACCAAGAACCAGGAAAATCTCAACTTGAACGAGAAAAGACAATTAACAGAGGCCAACACCAAAATGACAGAGACGATGGAATTATCTGATAAGAATTTTAAAGTATCCGTCATAAAAATGATTCAAAGAGCAATTATAAGCACACTTGAAACAAATGAAAAATAATTAAAAGTCTCAAATAGTATGGACAAAAACAGCAGTTTCGGAAAATGAGCTTGAAGAAAAATCGCAATCTTCCACTTTGTCTATATTGAGAAACTGAGTGTCCCAGAGTCAGGAGGCTTGAATAATCTTGGTCCACAGCTGGTCCAGTGTATCACCATCCCTGGAGTCCCCGCAATTTAACACACTACTTATTTCCCAAAACTCAGGCTACATTTCGGCAACTCCATAGCCTATTGCATCACTGAATGTTTCCCCAGCTTGCTCCCTGGAAAAAAGGTTTAGGATTTCAGCGTGTCACTTCAGTAAAAATTGCATCCAAATTAATGCTAACTCCCAAAGAGTAAAATTTCACAGATTTCTGCAGTTTTATCCTGTTTCTCCTTTTCCCAGTTGTAAACTTGAAAAAACACTTATTAATACTTTCCAGAAAGATCAGTTAGAACACACCCCAGGGAGGTAATCAGAAATGAGTTGTGGTAGTCATGCTCTAACCATTTCAGAACATGTCTGCATGCTTCCTATCGGTGCAATATCCATGAAAAAAAAAAAGTGGTAGAGAAAGAAAGAATAAAAGAACACAGCATATCCTTGAAGCCTGCTGTTTGTCTTCCTTTGTCTACTTTTCAGCCTTGGTTCACAGTTCACGGTACCTGTGGATATGTCTTTCTAAATAAGCTTATTTCCAAAAGAAAGGGGAAAAGGAACTAACATTTATTAGATACCTAAATACCTACCAAATGCCAGGCTCTCTACCAGATACCTTACATGTTACCCTTTCTATTCTTCAAAGTAACTCCATGAAGTAGTATTATTATCGCCATGTTACAAATGAGGAAGCTGAAATTCACATAATCAAATAATTTACCTAATCTTTTTATTTTTAAAGATTTTATTTATTTATTTGACAGACAGAAATCACAAGTAGGCAGAGAGGCAGGCAGAGAGAGAGAGAGAGAGGAGGAAGCAGGCTCCCCGCTGAGCAGAGAGCCCCATGCGGGACTTGATCCCAGGACCCTGGGATCATGACCTGAGCCGAAGGCAGAGGCTTTAACCCACTGAGCCACCCAGGTGCCCCGATTTACCTAATCTTTGACATGATTTTGAATGCAGGACTGATGGATCCCTAGGCCATTATGCTTCTACCATACTATAAAGTTTACCAATAGGTACCAGGTTCTTAGGATGACGTTCCAGCTGAGGCGAACTCCAGGCCTCTCTTCTCATCTTCCACATAGGAAAGTGCTTTGTTTTTGTTTCTGTTTTTTTTTTTTTTAAAGTGTCGATTTATATACCAGTTTTAAAGATCCTTATCTGTGGAGAAAATAGGTTCTACTGCATGTTCCATAAGTAGACTATTTACTTGGGCACTGGATCCTCCTTTTCAGATATTTCTACTGCTACATACTGAAGGGTTTTTTGGATTTTGTGGGTTTTTTTTTTTTTAAGTATATGAAGAAAATAAAGTATTTAAAGAGAGAATGGCTATGCAATAGTGGGAGGCATATTTTGGAAAAACTGGGCCTGTTATGCTAAGGTTCTGGCTAAACACTGTTTGAGACCAAAAATACAAGGTACATTCCTGCCCTTCCTGAAGGCTTAGGAGGAAGACGTATCATAGGAAGCTGCTAACATGTAAGCGGTCCAGGCAATCTCTGACATAAAGACCCCAACACTCAGTCAATCCAGAAACCAAGCACCCCAGACTAGATACAGGTGCTGTGCTACCAGGGCTCTCAAGCTCTGTCCACAGACAGATCTGGTGGCAGCTGCCACTGCTGAAATCACCAGAGCCAAGGACGACGGCCTGTTGTCATGTGCAGGTCACCATACTGAGATGGGACTCCACGTTGAACTCTTCCGAAAAATAACGTTACATATTATGGTTAGGTTCCATTCCTGAATTTCACAATTCATTTCCACTGTGAGTTCAATGGGCTTACATGGAGCAGCCTGTTAGCCCATGTCCCATTTTAGCAATTGCTTAAGCCACTCTCTGTAACATCTTTCCTATGATAGAATGCACTGGGAGGTCTACACAAACGACTTACAAAGAAACCAGTGGAACCCAGCATCTGTCAGTTAATGAGAGGTGGACATGGGGAGGCTACCTGTATGGGACCAAGTGTCAAGTGAGTCATCTGGGCAAGAACTCTAGGGACTGGAATGGTCAGTGACCACTTTCAGAAAAGACTAAGGAACTTTACCTGGGCTCTGGAAGACAGGATTCAGATTGGCAGACATCCACAAAGCTTCTGAAGGTAAGGGTGATCAAGCAAGCTTTTGGGAAAGGGAAACACCCTTCTAGGGATCCGTGGAAAGAACAGACTTTTCTCACTGGAGCGGAGGGTCCAGTTGGGGCATAGAGTTGAAACAGTTGTGCCAGAATTTTGGTGCTTGCGTCTCTGAGGAGACATCTCCATGCGGAGATGGAAACCATGCCAATTATTTCAACAGAGTGAATTTAATATAAAGAATCATTAACGAGGCATAAAGTTGTTAACTAACAGAAAGGGTGAAAGAAAACTCTAAGCTATCAGAGATACAGCAAATGCAGGAAGGCGCTAGTACCCTGGAGCTGAGGACAAGTAGAAGAGGATGATTAAAACTTAGAAACTTACAGGAAGGGGCCCCGGGACCCAAGCCGCTGAGGAGGGCCTAGAGCTGAGTCTGTGAGTGGGCTCCAGGAGGCTGGTGCTCCAAGTGTGGGGAATGGCACACTGGTTTCCTCTACTGCTACTACTAAAAGTCACTGCTACAGACACAGTGAAGCAATGGGACTGGAATGCACTCCCAGGAGCCACAGGCAGGCAGGCAGGAAGAAAAGCAGCGAGTTCCTGCTCTCCCTCCAGCCCCCAGGTTTCCTCTAGCGCCTCCTATTGGCAGAACCTATAGAGATCCAGCCGGCAAAGCCAGAATGCAGCTCCAGGCCAAACACCAGGTGGGGGTTGAGCTGAGAGACAGGAGCTCAATAAACCACCACAGGGCCAAACCAGAGTGCCCTGAATGCTGGACTCTGAAACATTATCTGTCTCTTACAATAAAAAGGGAGAGATTTAACTTTTTTTTTTTTGGTAGGAAAGTTATATGATAAAAGTGGAGTTTAAAAAGTTTAATCTGGGGGATACCTGGGTGGCTCAGTTGTTTAAGCAGCTGCCTTCCGCTCAGGTCATGATCCCAGGATCCTGGGATCCAGCCCCGCATTGGGCTCCCTGCTCAGCGCAGAGAGCCTGCTTCTCCCTCTCCCTTTGCCTGCCCTTCTCACTACTTGTGCTCTCTCTCTATCTCTGTGTCAAAGAATAAATAAAATCTTAAAAAAAAAAAAGTTTAATCTGGGACATTGGAGAGGGTATGTACTATGGCAAGCACTGTGAATTGTGTAAGACTGATGATTCACAGACCTGTACCCCTGAAGCAAATAATACATTATATGTTAATTTAAAAAAAAGTTTAATCTGGTTGCAATGTGTAGCATGCACTTGGAATGAGGCTCAAAGCAGAAAAAACAGTTAAGACGCCACAATATTTTTTTAATTTAAATTCAATTAATTATAACATGTAATGTATTATTAGTTCCAGAGGTAGAGGTCAGTGATTCATCAGTTGCAAAAAACATCCAGTGCTTATTACATCAAGTGCCCTCCTTAATGTCCATCACCCAGTTATCCCAACTCCCCACCCATCTCCCCTCCAGCAACCTTCGGCTTCCCACAGTTAAGAGTCTCTTATGGTTTGTCTCCCTCTCTGATTTCGTCTCATTTTAATTTTACCTCTCTTCCCCTATGATCCTCTGTTTTGTTTCTTAAATTCCTCATACAAGTGAGATCATATGATTGTCTTTCTCTGATTGACTTATTTTGCTCAGTATAATGCCTTCTAGTTCCATCCATGTCATTGCAAATGGTAAGATTTCATTTTTGATGGCTGAATAATATTCCATTGTATATATTTCCCACATCTCCTTTATCCATTCATCTGTGGATGGACATCTGGGCTCTTCCCATATTTTGGCTACCGTGGACATTGCTGCTATAAGCATTGGGGTACACATGCCACTTCAAATCACTATGTTTGTACCTTTTGGATAAATAACCTAGTAGTGCAATTCCTTGGTCCTAGGGTAGCTCTATTTTTAACTTTTTGAAGAACCTCCATACTGTTTTCCAGAGTGGCTGCACCAGTTTGCATTCCCACCAGCACTGTAAGAGGGTTCCCCCTTCTCCGCATTCTTGCCAACATCTGTCATTTCCTGACTTGTTAATTTTAGCCCTTTTGACTAGGACTGCAGTGCTTTAGGCCGGAGTCTGAATAAAGCAGGCAAAATGGAAATGAAAAGGAAAGCATAAAAGCCAGAGATGTTGCATAAGGAAAACTAACAGCATGTTATGACTGGTATTAGGAGAAAAAGAAGAGGGAAATTTTAAAGATGATCAAATATTCTTGCTTACATTTATATAATATGAACTTGCAAATGATTCTAGAGATAGCTTCCCTGAAGGCCGTAAGAACATGTTCTATTTAGATAGTTGTCCAAAACTGAATTTTATAAAAATGAATTATTAGATAATGATATTGAGACAACTGGGTATCCATTAAAAATAAAACATAAAAATGTCTCAAAGAGTTAAACAGAAGGAGAAAGACATAGAGAGGTCATAAAGTAATAGAAAGGTACATGAGAAAGTTATACATAAGCTCAGAGTGAGGAAGGCATTAGGCACAAAACCTCAAACTTCAAAGGAAAACAAAAAAATTCAACGACATCCCCCCCAAGATTAAATTTGATATAAAAAATAATCAAAAAGGGGTGCCTGGGTGGCTCAGTGGGTTAAAGCCTCTGACTTTGGCTCGGGTCATGATCCCAGGGTCCTGGGATTGAGCCCCACATCGGGATCTCTGCTCAGCGGGGAGCCTGCTTCCTCCTCTCTCTCCCTGCCTGCCTCTCTGACTACTTGTAATCTCTATCAAATGAATAAATAAAATCTTTAAAAAAAATAATCAAAAATCTCACAACAAATAAGAGTCCAGGGCCACATGTTTTCTCTGATTCCCCTGGGAAGCCAGGGGAATTCTATCAAACATCTAAAGAAGAAATAATGCCTATTTTACTGAAGTTGTTTTAAAAAAATAGAAATGGAAGAAAAACTTCCAACTCATTCATGAGGCCAGCATTACCTTGATTCCAAAACCAGACAGAGACCCCACAAAAAAGAATTACAGACAAATTTCCCTAATGAACACGGATGCAAAAATTCTCAACATGATATTAGCTAATTGAATCCAACAGCACTTTAAAAGGATTATTCACCATGACCAAGTGGGATTTATTCCTGGGCACAGGGGTGGTTTGATATCTGCAAATCAATCAATGTGATACACTACATTAATAAAAGAAAGAACCATATTATCCTCTCAATAGATGCAGAAAAATCATTTGACAAAATACAGCATCCTTTTTTGATAAAAACCCTCTCAGAAAGTAGGGATAGAAGGAGCATACCTCAACATCATAAAGGCCATATATAAAAGACCCATACCTAATACCATTTTCAATGGGGAAAAACTGAGAACATTTCCCCTAAGGTCAGGAACATGACAGGGATGTCCACCCTCACCACTGTTGTTCAACATAGTACTGGAAGTCCTAGCCTCAAACAACAAAAAGAAAGAAAAGGTGTTCAAATCAACTAGGAAGCAGTTAGACTTTCACTCTTCATAGACGACATGATACTCTGTGTAAAAAACCCAAAAGACTCCACCAAAAACAATTGCTAGAACTGATATAGGAATTCAGCAAAGTGGCAGGATATAATATCAATGCACAGAAGTATGTTGCATTTCTACTCACCAATAATGAAGCAGCAAAAAGCAAAATCAAGGAATCAATCCCATTTACAATTGCACCAAAAACTGTAAGATACCTCAGAAGAAACCTAACCGAAGAGGTAAAAGATCTGTACTCTGAAAACTATATAGAACACTTATGAAAGAAATTGAGGAACACACAAAGAAATAGAAAAACATTCTATGCTCATGGATTAGAAGAACAAATATTGTTAAAATGTCTATACTACCGAAAGCCATCTACACATTCTATGCAATCTGCATCAAAATAACACCAGCATTTTTCACAGAGCTGAAAAAAAACAATTCTAAAATTTGCATGGAATCAGAAAAGAGCCCAAATAACCAAAGTAATGTTGGAAAAGAAAACTAAAGCTGGAGGCATCACAATTTCAGACTTCAAACTATATTAAAAACCTGTAATCATCAAGACAGTATGGTACTCAATAGGTATTTGGTGAATAAAAAAAAATACTAAATTCATGAACATTTTTAAAACAAACAAAAAGTATGGTACTGGCACCAAAAAAGACACATAGATCAGCAGAATAGAATAGAGAGCCCAGAAATGGACCCGCAACTATATGGTCAACTAATCTTCAACAGAGCAGGAAAGAATACCCAGTGGGAAAAAGACAATGTCTTCAACAAATTGTGTTGAGAAAATTGGACAGCAACGTGCAGAAGAGTGAAACTGAACCACTTTTAATCTCACATTTAGGTCTTTCATCCATTTTGAATGTGCGTGATGATCACATCAAAATCCAAGAGGAGAACAAAGGCAGCAACCTCTTTGAACTGAGCTGCAGCAGCTTCTTACTAGACACGTCTCTGGAGGCAAGGGAAACAAAAGCAAAAATGAACTATTAAGACTTCATCAAGATAAAAACTTATACACAGAAAAGGAAACAATCAACAAAGCTGAAAGGCAACCAATGGAATGTGAGAAGATACTGTCAAATGACATTTCAAATAAAGGGCTAGTATCCAAAAATCTATAAAGAATTTATCAAACTCAACACCCAAAAATAAAAAATCCAGTTAAGAAATGGGCAGAAGACATGAACAGACATTTTTCCAAAGAAGACATACAAAAAAATGGCCAACAGACACATGAAAAAGTGCTCAACATCAGTCATCATGAGGGAAATACAAATCAAAAGCACAGTGATGTGCCACCTCCACTAGTCAGAATGGCTAAAGTTAACAACTCGGGAAACAACTCAGATATTGGCAAGGATACAGAGAAAGCGGAATCCTCTTACACTATTGGTAGGACTGGTGAACAAGTATAGCCACTCTGGAAAACAATATGGAGGTTCCTAAAAAAGCTAAAAATAGAACTACCCTATTACCCAGCAATTGCACTATGAGGTATTTATCCACTGGATAGAAAAATAGTGATTCAAAGGAGCATATGTACTCCAATGTTTATAGGACTAATGTCCACAATAGCCAAAATATGGAAACAACCCAAATGTCCATCAACTGAGGAATAGATAAAGAAGATATAGAATATATACACAATGGAATATTATTTAGCCATCAAAAAGAGTGAAATCTTAGCATTTGCAATCACATGGGTGGAACTAGAGTGTACTTCGTTAAGCGAAATAAGTCAGAGAAAGACAAATACCATATGATTTCACTCATATGTGGAATTTAAGAAACAAAACAGATGAACACAGGGGAAGGGAAGGAAAAATAAAGATTAAAAAAGGGAGAGGAAGGAAAATCTCTCACTTGTATGTGAGCTCTGAACTATTCGTTCTGTTTCAACTGTTGCTCTAGGGACCAATTCTATGTGGACTCAGATCAACTACATTGGGTACCATCTGAAAATGCCTGCCACATACCCACCTCATCAGAGTCAGGAGAGGCAGTTCATCTTGGGCTCTGAGCATCCCTGCACATTCCTGCTGAGTATGCTAGACTGCAGGGCTTATCCATTTCCTAACACTGAGAAGTTTCTGTAGCTAGTCATATAGGCATTTAAGAAGGTCAAAGTGACCACAGCCTGACTACCATGTAATTTTTTCACTCCCTGGGGAAAGGGGACTGATTTGTTTTCTGCTTTTTTTTTTAAGATTTTTATGTATTTATTTGACAGACAGAGATCTCAAGTAGGCAGAGAGGCAGGCAGAGAGAGAGGAGGAAGCAGGCTCCCTGCTGAGAAGAGAGCCCGATTCGGGGCTCGATCTCAGGACCCTGGGATCATGACCTGAGCTGAAGGCAGAGGCTTTAACCCACTGAGCCACCCAGGCACCCCGTGTTTTCTGCTTTTTAAGAAAGTGCTAGGTCATGGGCCCTGGGTTCCTCGGCAACACATACCCACAGTATGCAGACTCCATCTGTACCCATCAAGTTGCCTCCATGGGCCCTGGGAGTCAGGGGAAACCAGCACTCATATGCTGATGCTTGTGCTGCTTGCTGTGCCATAAGTAATAACTCTTTTGTCTCTGCCCAGGCTTGTGCCTCTGGCATTGTCCATGAGACAATAATAGGCTAACTTGTAAGTAGACTAAGTTAAATTCCAAGTCTGTATACAAGGTAAAATCAAATCCCAGGCCCAACAGTTTTGGGGACAAATTTTGGGATGCTAACAAAGACGTAACTTCCTGGGAGGTAAAGGACAAATGCCCTGCCCAGACCAGATTTGGAGCTATAAGAAGACTCCCTGGGAAAAAAAGAAGGAGAAGGAGAAGGAGGAGAAGAAGGAGGAGGAGGGATCCAGTAGCAAATGCTCTTGACAAATGATGGGGAAAAGAATGGATTAGGAAAACCCCCACTATTCTTCCTGAGTGTTAACGGGAGTTAATATTTATAGGCTGAACAGTGAAAGGTAGAATTAAAATAGGTCATTTAAATGGTGACTTAGTTATTGTTTATACTTATACTGCTTATACATATATTGTTTATACTTATAGGTTATATTATCCATAACTGCTTAACTAAGGAGTCCCAGAAGCTAAAATAAATGATGTCAGTAAAGATGACCTTGTCTCTCAATATAGGGCTTTGGATGAACTGGAATTAGACAGTTATTTAGTTAATAGTAAACAGCTTCCATGCCCCTGAAAAATGAAAGTATATGCAAAGACTTGCTTCCTGGTTGGAGAACTGCTCTCTTGCTACACATGTTGATCCCTTCCTCACTTTCCTTGAACTTAGTTGCTTAAAGGTAAAAGATGATTAAGATTGAGACTGAATTCTCTCTAACCCCAAAGCCACACACATTCATCTGAGTATGCTGGGGGGCTTTGGAGAGGAAAGGATTCAACCTTTTACGACTATGTTGAAGACAGGCTCTAAGTCACAATTCTGCCTGGTCCATGCAGGACAGGGCACCTGAATTCAACTGCTAGTGTTCGAGCAAGATTCTCAGGGGTGAGGGAAAGTTCAAGTGACCTTATGAGTGGAGCCTTTAAGTGGGTTCAGCGTACTGTTTTTGTGGCTTTGCTGCTGAATATATAAGTGTTGCTGATATGTTACATGCTTGTACTGTGAAAGCTTATAAAGTCCATAGAGGATTTTCCTGATAGAAAGAGCAGCATGTGTAGAAGTGCTAGTGAGCTATGCAAATCAACCCCCAGCTCACATCCCTATCCCTCCCCAAGTGATCCAACAGAAATAATACAGAATCCCGGGGGGAGGAAGGAAAATCACAGACTTGATTAAAGACTTGAAGGCGGTGGTGGTAGTAAGAGATGGACTATCTCAACACAACACTCCTGCATGATCTTTGAGAAAGGTTAACAGGAACCAAAGGTTTACAGTGGAATATCACAACTGAATTCATTTGTTGCTTCTAAAACTGTGGTGGTAGTTCCAGACATTGTGACTCTAATTTAATCCATTGTGTAGACTGATAGCATTCAGTCTCCTGTCCTGAATAGTGCTAATGCCTTCTTTTCTATACCACAAGCATCTGAGGACCAAGATAAATTTACATTCATGTAGCAAGTCTTCTGTCAGGAGTACCTAAATCCTCTGCAATTTGCCCTCAATAGCTGGATCAGGACTTGACACAGATGCCCTTGCCTTCTGATGTCCAGAGCTTTCACTATATAGAGGATGTTCTATTGAGCAACAAATCAGAAGCCTCATTGTCAACAGCCCTGACTGTGGTGTTATCACACCAGCATGGGTGGCTGATAAACCCTAATAAAATTCAAGGAACTGCTCACCAAGTCGTTTCTTGGGACTACGTGTATGGACTCACAAACTTTAATCCCTCCAAAAGACAGTCCACTGCCTGTTGGTCCTCCCAACAACAACAAAAACAAAAACAAAAAACAAAGCCCTGAACTTTATTCGACTATTGGAGACAGTGCGTGTCCTACTGTGCATTTATGAACCCACAAATCTACATGGGCTTTGAATGGGCCTCAAATCCCATTGTATTGGAAGCTGTCCAGAAGGTTGTGGCACATTGTACATTTGGGACTCCACAGCCCTAATGACCTCCTGAAACTACCAGTCTCTGAGCCTAAGTTTTTGCTTTAGAGGAATGAGGCAGAATCTACCCAAAGTCACTCCTCGGGGTTTGGGATTCATCATTTCTCCAATATGATCATCCTTTAGAAAAGCAGCTGTTAGCCTGCTACTGAGCTTTTATCAAAATGAACACCTAACCAGTGGAACCCTGTGACACCCCAGCCTGACATCCACATTTTAGGATGGGTAAATTAGGACCTAAGGCCCTCACCAACCAAGTAAAAATGGTATATTCAACACTGCAGCCAGCCTGACCCCCAGCAGTATTTCAGTTTCATGCAAGTAAGTCACTGTTAACTCTTCGGGGAAACTTTATTCCCTACTCTGACACCGCAAACAAATTTGCTGGTTCACGAAGTTTCCTCTAAATGCCTGGGACTAATTCACTGATGATTCAATTAAGTTGAAAGCTGATGTATTCACTAGACAGTAGCAGCTTTCCAGTCCCAGTGAAATTCTGGAAAAGGACTGTGTCAAGAACCTATCAGTACAACAGGCTGAATCAAAAATCATAATCCTTGCCTTAAACGATACTCCGAAGGAGCAATCACATCATGTTTTTACTGACTTAGATTGTTGTCAGTGGTCTAGCACTTGATTTCTCACTTGGAAGGAAGACCATAGACTGGAGATTAAAGACTTTATTCTTTCAGATTATATACCATGAAAATAAATTGTGACTGCGAATTTGGTAGTCTGGGTCATTTGTGTAAACCCCTATGATAAGGGTCCATTCCCTGGTATGACTGACTAGAATCAAACCTGCACCACCCAGGTGAACACCGTTACCACTTGGATCTACCGCCACATGGGGCATGGCATTCCTTCCACCACGATTAGAAGGGTACAAAGTAAAGGTTTAGATACAAAAGCTACCATTGCACATCAGGCTTGCAACTCGTGCCAAAATCTGGCCCATTTGTCTTGTGGTGAAGAAGCCCAACCCCTCTTGGACTATACCAGTGGTTGTTGACACTTATTCAGAGTATAGTATTATTGTTTCAGTTCAACTTTTCTGGTTGAACCCAACTACACCCTTGTAACTAAACTGTGTCACGTTTTTGGCTTTCCAGACCATTTATATTCTAACAATAGTGTGCTGTTTAGTTACAAAGCCCACAAACAATGGGACAATAATCAAGATATTCAGTGGACATTTTATGCTACTTTCCATCATAAAGAGGTGGAATAGACTTCTAAAAACTCAACTCTAAATGATTTCTGATTCTGCCTCCCATACCTCCTCCTTTGGTCACTACAAATGACCATACCTCAAAATGGCTCAGCTCAGCTCCTTTTACCTGCCTCCTGGTTAATTATCATGAAGAAAAAAAAAGTGGTTGTGTTATATATATTTTGAAAACTTGGAATTCTTTCCTGACTGTTTTGGGGCATAATATTCTTTCTTTCATCTAACAGCAACCCCAGGCTATTCTGTTTGATACACTGTCTGGGTGGCAGCCTGGCTAAAAGGGGCCCTAGAGGATTCAAATTTAATTCTGGTTCAGCCTCCTGGATTCTCTTGTTGGACTGACATAGTTCTCAGTCAAAAAGATATGTATCAGATGTAGAATGACCTCTTAGTTTTGTACCCTATTGACCAAGTTTCCCTATGGTGGCCCATGTGTACAAGGTGGGGATAAAATGGGTCTTTGTAAATTTTGTAGAAGTGCTTTATCCCTCTTGTACCTGACCACTCTAAATAAAAGGTTTGGTTATAAGTAGGAGGTATTTAGGGGAAAGGTGGAGTTATTGCTACTGGAATGGGGCACACAGATTTTGTGGAATGGAGGAAAAGTAACAACCCTAGAGGGAACACTTTAAATCCCAGGAGGTATGGGGGAGGGAGGCTCATTAATGATTTCTTTGTCTCTCAGAGCCATATCTGGGGCCTTCCATACAAAGGAAAACTCTGTGGTGCTGCTCTTTCAAACCACAGTAAGAGCTTTAAATTTAAATTCAATTTAAACCATTACAAGAGCTTTATATTTAAACTTAACTTAAAGTTAAGCTGGATCTGGTATCTTCTGCCAGACAGATCTAAGCATGATTTAATTGCCATTGTCCTTCACCTTGCTAAGAAGTCAATCAGAAACATTAGGAGGTAGCTCCAGCTCCTGCACCTCCAACACAAAACACCTATCAATACTTCTGGATATTTCTCCTCAGACCTATTTACAGACCATCACTCAATCATTCTATGGGACAGATAAACACCACTCTATTGGTGGCATGGACAAATAGGACAGGTCAAATGGACTTCCCAAAGGCAATCCCTCTAAAGATGAGGATTAGATTCAATTATCCAAACTGAGATGAATATTCCAATACTTACAGGCTTGCTGGGAGGACAGATTGATGGCACTATCAATCTGTGTCCCCCACTGATGTAGGTCCCTCTTGGGAGAAACCACAATTATAAACAACACCTGTTTTCTAGAGGTACTAGGTGTATCCCCAGAACTGTACCTATGTGTACTCTAGACAATCTGTCTGATCTCCAAAACCATAGCAACATACACCCTAGGGTTGGTCATAAACACGCTCAAGAATTTGAGGAAACACCAGCAGCAGATCATACAGTCTTTAGACATCTATGAGACTGTTCTGGAAAACTACTCTTAATCATTTGGGGAAGGTCTCCAGAGGGATAATGGACTCATTAATCCACATACTATAGGTGCTTATCCCTCCAATTAGAAAAGATGATAAGAAATCTGTTCTCGGGGCGCCTGGGTGGCTCAGTGGGTTGGACCTCTGCCTTCGGCTCAGGTCATGATCTCAGGGTCATGGGATCAAGCCCCGCATCAGGCTCGCTGCTCAGCAGGGAGCCTGCTTCCTCCTCTCTCTCTCTGCCTACCTCTCTGCCTACTTGTGATCTCTCTCTGTCAAATAAATAAATAAAATCTTAAAAAAAAAATGTTTAAAAAAAAAAAAAAAGAAATCTGTTCTCGACTTTTGTGCAAGAAATGAGTGACACCACTTTGAGTCTTCAAGGCATTCAAGTCAGCACTTCAACTTACTGACCAGAATTGGTTTTTGTTGTTGTTGTTGTTTTATTTTTTAAATTTCTTTTCAGCGTAACAGTATTCATTGCACCACACCCAGTGCACCATGCAATATGTGCCCTCCTTAATACCCACCACCTGGCTCCCCCAGCCTCCCACCCAACCCCCTTCAAAACCCTCAGATTGTTTTTCCGAGTCCACAGTCTCTCATGGTTCACCTCCCCTTTCAATTTCCCTCAACTCCCTTCTCCTCTCCATCTCCCCATGTCCTCCATGTTCTTTGTTATGCTCCGCAAATAAGTGAAACCATATGATACTTGACTCTCTCTTCTTGAATTATTTCACTCAGCATAATCTCTTCCAGTCCCGTCCATGTTGCTACAAAAGTTGGGTATTCATCCTTTCTGACGGAGGTATAATACTCCATAGTGTATATGGACCACATCTTCCTTATCCATTCGTCCGTTGAAGGGCATCTTGGTTCTTTCCACAGTTTGGCGACCGTGGCCATTGCTGCTATAAATATTGGGGTACAGATGGCCCTTCTTTTCACTGCATCTGTATCTTTAGGGTAAATACCCAGTAGTGCAATTTCAGGGTCATAGGGAAGCTCTATTTTTAATTTCTTGAGGAATCTCCACACTGTTCTCCAAAGTGGCTGCACCAACTTGCATTCCCACCAACAGTGTAAGAGGGTTCCCCTTTCTCCACAACCTCTCCAACACATGTTGTTTCCTGTCTTCCTAATTTTAGCCATTCTAACTAATATAAGGTGGTATCTCAATGTGGTTTTAATTTGAATCTCCCTGATGGCTAGCGATGATGAACATTTTTTCATGTGTCTGATAGCCATTTGTATGTCTTCATTGGAGAAGTGTCTGTTCATATCTTTGGCCCATTTTTTGATATGATTATCTGTTTTGTGTGTGTTGAGTTTAATAAGTTCTTTATAGATCCTGGATATCAACCTTTTGTCTGTACTGTCATTTGCAAATATCTTCTCCCATTCTGTGGGTTGCCTCTTTGTTTTGTTGACTGTTTCTTTGCTGTGCAGAAGCTTTTGATCTTGATGAAGTCCCAAAAGTTCATTTTCACTTTTGTTTCCTTTGCCTTTGGAGACATATCTTGAAAGAAGTTGCTGTGGCTGATATCAAAGAGGTTACTGCCTATGTTCTCCTCTAGGATTCTGATGGATTTCTGTCTCACGTTGAGGTCTTTTATCTATTTTGAGTTTATCTTTGTGTACGGTGTAAAACAATACTGACCAGAATTGTGATTGATGAAAGAATTGCCCTAGACTTCCTCACACGCTAAGGCAGAGCCTGTGAAACCACAAACGCACCTGTTGCACCTAGATTAATGCCTTGGACCAAGTGAAGAAGTCAATACAGCCAAGTGCAGGAGTCAACACAGAAGGTTCATGTTCTGGCTTTCTTAGGTAAACCCTGGTGGTTTGTAGAACTTGTTAGTAGACCAAGTCCCAGACCCTAGGTAGCATGGTTAGAGCCTACACTGAAGAGTGTCCCCATCCTGCTGCTTGAAGTTTGGCCCTTCTGGTGTTGACCATTAGTAGTCTTAGTATATGCTGCATGACACTAATTAAATGAATTTGGTCTCAGCTTCCACTGGTCATAGTAACCAAATCTCAGGCCTGACAACTGCCTGTTGTGTCCTACCCTGTGGTTTTTCTGTTGCACTGAGGAGTTAATGCCACAGGTGCCTAGTCCATAAGAGCACAGACCCCCACACATGGTCTGACTGGTCATGCATTACATATACCACAGGAGTTATGCCAAGTAAAGAATAGGAACATCATGAAGGAAAGAAACTTTCAGGAACCTCTCACCTGTTTGCTTATGTACTCTATAGGGCCACATATGTCAGTTTATATAAGCTTGAAGAAGTAAACTTATGAATTATATCATCTAGTATTAACTAAGCTAGTCCTCAAAAAATGAACAAGTGCTTTCAAAAGACGCCCAGAAAGACACAGTAAATTGGGGATAATATTAGTAAGTACAACAAAAGAAGATTAGAAATTGAACATAAAATTAATAACAACTACAAACAAGAACACAGTGGGGAGATACTTCTCTTACTTGTGGTATATACTCCTTGTCTACTTCATAACAGAGTCAATCCAACCAGATGTGGCAGGAAACCAACTCCTGGATGATGGTCTCCTCCCAAGCCACAAAATGATTATTGGAGTAAGCTCTATGCAACCCCATCTGAACAGAAGTCCAGCACTACCACTACTCAACCTGAAGAAAAGATAGGGAAAACCATAACATGTTCTATTAGTGACCCCATTGGTTTATACATGAGGAAATGCCAATCAGATGGCACTCTCCTGCCAAAGGAAGGAGGGAAGAAGTTTGGGGAGAGTATGGACTCTTCCTCCCCATAACTGCTGAGAGGACAAAATCTTAGCAAAAGGTCCCCTTATATAAAACATGAGAAGAGAAGATAGTAATCATCATCTGCCCTCCTCCCACTGCCCCACAAAGCATAGTTCCAGTTAGAGAGGTTTTTGTTTTGTAGGAGTTTTGAATGGAGACTGAAAAAAATGTATAGAACAGAGTTCTGAGATGTTAAAACATATTCCTTATATTAAGTAATATATTTAAGTCAATGGGGTAAGAATGTTTAGTGAGAAGAACATGAGGGCTGGATTAAAGACAATGAAGATATGTCCTCAGGCGAAGCAGTGCCATGATTTCGGTTGGGAGGCCATAGTTGATGAGCAGTTCAAAATGGCCAGTAAAGGCCTTTACACACTAAGGATCCAGGCTCTGATGTGATGGAAGGCTTCTCTAGGCTTCAGGATTAGTGTACCTCAGTGAAAAAAAGTCATGAAAAAAGATGATAGTGATCCACAAGTATTAGCATATGGAAGTCTTGAAAAAAAATTCCATATTTCACTAGGCTTTTGGCAGGAGTTGAATTCAATTCAGATGGAAGGTGAATAGCACAGTGAAAAGAAAATGGGCTTTCGATTGAACTAGGTTCAAATTCCAGCTCTTCCACTTACTAGCTGTGTGACGCTGGACCAGATGTTTAACCTTTCTGAGGCTCACTTTCCTCCCTGAAAATGGGGAGGGGAAAATATTGCCTACCTCAGACAGTTATTTTGAGGGGTAAATAACATAATAATGTGGAACACTTAGTACAGTGGCTGACTCCATATAGGTCTGCAGTAATGATGGCTGTGGGTACAGAGAAGAGAAACAGCAGACCTGTATTAGAACGTGAACAGTATTAGATGCAAATGAAAAATTACTCTGGTGTTTGTTGCTTGGAATTTCATGGAGAAGACACACATAGAGTAAGAATATAGAAGGGATGAAATGTGGACTTTCATAAGTTGCCATGTTTCCTTTGGAAATTTTAGCTCCTTGTTTGGTTTTCCATTTGAGAATCCACTGTGTTGACCACCTGTGTCTGCCTGCCTCCCCCACACAATCATCAGCGACAAGAGGGAATCTCCTTCAGCTGACAAGAGAGACTCACCAAGTGACAAAGTCCTCCCTGTGGAAGATATCACCTCACTGTGTCATGGTTTGTCCAAGAAAGGTAGCAAGAAATCACCAAGGATGTCCTGTCATAGGTGGGGTAAATATGTGATGATGCCACTGTGTTCACTCTATGTCAGTTTTATTCCAGTGCAGGCTATAAGAAAAAAGAAGACTTGTCCAAGGCAGGACTACACAGATACTCATGGGACTAATTTCAAGTATCTAGGAAACTTTTTTTAAATCTTTCTCAGAATACTAAAGAGCTCTCAGACCCTTAGTCATGAGGCCTTTAAAGACTACCGATGAAATGATATTTCACTTATGGGTGCATTCCACAGGGTGAACTGAGACCCGTCTCATTTTTCCTTTTTGAAACAAGATTTTTTTTAATGAATAAACATATCAATGACCTATACATAATGAATTGGTGTCTGGCTCTTTCTTGGATGAACTTTGGGTTGAAGATCCGAAGCATGTGTGCTCTGAGGGCAAAGATCTCAGAACATTTGTATGCATGCTCTTGGCTACATTTAGCAAGAGGTAATGACCACAGGAAGGGAAACAAGGGTCCCTGTTCCAAGCTTGCTCATACACTGCCTCAAACCAGCCCCACAAGTGTGCTCTCAATTCTGCATAAAGAGCCTGGGAGATTACATCAGGATCCAAAAAAGGAGCTCTCTCTGAATCATGGAACGACAGAGGTGGAATTGTAGAAACGATCTTTACTGACAAGTCGAATAGAGAATTTCTCATGCTCAACAACTCTGAAAGGTGACATCCAGCCTCTGATTACATCCAGGAATTGCATGCTCATTACCACCCAGGGTGGACCATTTCCGTACTTGAACAGTGACAATTTTCTGGAGGCACTTTTGAAACTTGAGCCAAACCCAGACACTGTGCTATAATTCTAGCCTTCTAGGAAACAAAGGTCTCTTCCATCTCAGGGTTGCAGGAAAACACGCAGGGTTGCAGGGTTGCAGTGACCAACTGGTCTGATTTGTCTGGCACCGTTCTGGTTTTAGCACTGAAAGTCCTGTTTTCCAGGAAGCTCTGGTGAAATATGCCCCACCCCTAAAAACTACGGGCTTTCTAGTCATAAGGGACCTGTGTTAGAGCTCCAGCTTCACCATTTAACCTGTTGTATAGCTTTAAGCAAATCAATTCTCCATTCTAAGCCTCAGTTTCCTCATCTATACAATGGGGATAATAATACGCACCTTATGGAGTTGATGTAAGGATAAAATAAGGGGTATGTAAAAAGAGTAATATATAAGAGGGCTTAGCAGAGTGCCTTGCATATAATGAGAGTCTATACATGCCAGTGCGTACAACTACTCTGAGTATACTTGGACATGTATTGACAAAAAATTTCCTTCTTTTCAATTTCCAATCTTAGTCTTTGTTCCCTCCTTTGAAACATCACAGAGCAAGTCTATTCATTGTCCAAATGAGGACTCTTCCAATATTAAAGGCTGCAGTATGCTCCATGCCACCCTCTCTCCATCCCCCACTCCTGCACCACTCCAGTCTCCTCTTTTCCAGACTAAACATCCCAGGCTCCTTTGACCACTGATCATATGACATGGTTTCCAGAACTCTGACCTGCTTGTTAACCTTCTTCTAGATCTATCTCTTTTAAAGCACAGCCAAGAACTGTGCACAATCCCTTGATGTTGTCCACTCAGTGCAATGACACTTGGACGATAACCTCATTTCTTCTGGATGCTCTATTTCCATCACATGGCCTCAGATCACATTAGTTTTTGGCAGTCTTCACCCAGTTGGCTTATGTTAAGCTGACAGTCAAGCTAACACCCTTGGGCCTCTCTCTTATAAACGATTAAGTGAGGTCTCCCTTGTTCTGGTTTCAGATGATTCTTTAAACACAAAAGCAAGAGTCTAAATTTGTCCCTGTTAATTGTATCATGTTGGTTTCAGCCTATCCTTCTTGGTTGTTGAGATGTTTATGGCTCCTTCGCCTGTCAGCCAAAATATTAGCTGTTTTTCTCAGTTTTGTGTCATCTTTAAATTTGATAAGAATGTCTCAAGATGTTGATTAAAAATACTGAATAATTTGGGGCCAAGAATAAAACCATTCAAGAGTTCTGTAAAGGTTAAGTCTGGTTAATATTAACAACTTCTACCATTTGTTCAGTAATGGCTCAGAGCCAGGCATTGAGTTAGATACATTATGAATATTATCTCATTTCACTGCACACATCTCTTCAAACTGAATATGATTGTCCTCTTCTTACAAAGGAGAAAACAGAGGCTTGAAATGTCAAATGTCTTGCTCAAAGTCAGGCAGCTAGTAACAGTTGTACCCACATTTTCCAACCAGGTTTGTCAGATAGCAAAGTCAAAACTGTTTCTACAGTGCCCTGCTACCTTTGGAAGGGAAGTTGTTGAGATCATAGGAAAACAAATCTTTAAGCCAACGTTCTGTTTGGAACCCCAAGGTTGGGTAAACCCCAGCTACCTCCATCCTGCCTGCCTCCACTTCCCTGTGGCCTTCACTATAGTGATCCAGTCACAACTCGGGGTAGAAACTCTTCACCTCATACTACTGTCCCTTCATCAGGGCACTGCCCTTCCTTGCTTCATCCTCACTCCTGCTACCTTCTTCCCACTCTACCCTTTAGCATTCCAATTAGTTTTCAAGAAACCCTCTTACATTCTACTCTTCCTAGAACACTCCCCCTTTGCAATCCCTGACATTAAAACTAAGGGCACTGTTTTCCTAATCCATTTCTCTCACAGAGATCATTCATTCAACTAGTCGCTCACTTAACAAGTACTTACTGAGAAAATTCTCTGTTCTGGGCCCTGTGCCAGGAACAAGAGTAGGACAGCAGAAAAAAAGATGTGGTCCCTGCCCTCACAGAGCTTATAATCTAGGAGAGGAGCACACATCAAACAGTTACACAAGTAAGTACAGAGCCACAAATATGACAAGTTCTGCAAAGGAGAAGTTCAGTGCTCTATAAGAATATACAGGATAAGCACCTATTCTAGTCTGGACAGGAAAAAAGCTTTCCTAAACAACAAGTTTTGGCAAGGATGTGGAGGAAAAGAAACCCTTGTGCACTATTGGTGAGAATATAAATTGGCACAAACACTGTGGAAAACAGTATGGCGTTTCCTCAAAAAATTAAAAATAAAATTACCATATGAGCCAATAATTTCACTATGGGGATTCACCCAAGGAAAACACTAACTTGAAAAGATGTGCACATCTATGTTTATTGCAGCATTATTTACAATAGCAAAGACATTGGAAGCAACCTAAATGTCCATCAATAGACAAATTGACAAGGGAAATATGGGGGGTGTGTGTGTGTGTGTATGTGTGTGTGTGTGTAATATTATATAGCCATAAAAAAGGATGAGATCATGCCATCTGAGACATGGATGAACCTACAGGGCAACATGCTAAGTGAAATAAGTCAGACAAGAAAGACAAATACCATATGATTCCACTCATAAATGGAATCTAAAAAATTAATAAACAAACAAAAAAGTAGAATCAGAACTGTAAATAGGGAGAACAAACTGATGGTTGCCAAAGAGTGGTGGGGTGGGCAAAATGGGTGAAGGGGAGAAGGAAATACAGGCCTCCAGTTATGAAATGAGTACATAATAGAGCTTAAGGAATACAATAATGATATTGTGATAGTGATGAAATGGGACAGATGGTAGATACATTGTGGTGAACATAAGGTATAAATAAATTTATCAAATCAGTAATCTGTGTACCTGAAAGTAATATAACACTGTGTGTCAACTATATTCAAATTAAAAAAATAAGAAAGGTCTGCTACCTTTTTAAGATTGTATTTATTTATTTGATAGAAAGAAAGAGAGAGAGAAGAAGCATGGGGAATGGCAGGCAGAGGGAGAGGGAGAACCAGGCTCACAGCTGAGAAGGGAGCTGGATGTTGGGCTCAATCCCAGGGTTCTGGGATCATGACCCAAGCCAAGGCAGCCACTTAACTGATTGAGTCACCCAGGTGCCCCGAAAGGTCTCCTACTTTAAAAAGAATCTTTATCATACTTGTTGAGTGTCTACTCTGTCTCAGATAGTAGTAGGACCTATTATATATGACATAATCCCTAGATACACAATGTTAGTGAAAGACATAGAAGGAAATCAATATATCAGAAATATCTGATATGTAAAGATATGTAAAAGATAAGCACAAAGGCATCTGACAAAGTGCTAGGAATCAGGGAACACTTCCTGGAAGGCATTCAGCCTCATTTTAGTAGGTAAGAAATACTGAGCCACAGAAAGGGGACATTCCAGTCAAAGGGGAGAACATATGCAAAGCTTTGGAGGTGGCTGTATCAGAACACATTTGGAAATCTGCAAGGAGTTCACTGTGATTAAAGCAGAGCATATGTTTAGAGGTAGGGATGATTTTGACCCATCTATAGGTCACACTGACAATCCAAACCTTAAAAATAAAAATCTTCAAGGATAGATGGTGATTCACCAATACAATGTCAACTACACATAAATTATAATTATAATATTTTGCTAGAAAAAAGTTACTTGTGGATATTTAAGAGAGCTGGAAGGTGTGTGTGTGTGGATATGTGTGTGTGTGGATGTATGTGTGCACGTGCATGCTGCAAAGGAAGATTGGAAATTAAAGCAAACTAGACTCTAAAATTATTTTTAAACAACCTGCAACAGTTTGAGTAGGAATTTGTTTGCAGTCCAGGCCATAATATCATAAAACATAGCCAGAAATGTCGCTATGACACTGCATAAACAAAAGGAAAATAAAGTATAATGATTCCATTACGGATCATTCATACTGGCATACATCTTGCTAATTAAACTAAGTTAAAGTTGAAGTATTCTGCTAAATGAAAGGAGTTTTTTAAAGTTGGAATGTAGGGCCACAATCTGCCCATCCTAGCAGTGTTGCCTACAAGTAGTCATTAACCAGAAAGGGAATTATTATTTCCTTATAGAATTCAGCTTCAGTAATTTCCCTCTTGAACTTACCTGGAAATCTTTAATGTCATGCTACACCCATTCCCAACTGGAAAACTCAACTCATCCTTCAGCGTATCTCCTGAAACCCGCTCCTCCTTTTTATTTAGTCAGAAAGGACCAACTGAAATGTAGCTCCTTTCCATCTCTCACATGTATGTTTCTGTCACTGTTCAGAATTATGGAAATTAATTTTAAGGAGAGCAGTTGAAAGCCTACATATGGGGTTGTTTAAACAAAACCACATTTTTAGCCACCAATTAACTAAACTTGATGATCTAGAAACCCAAATTTGAAAAGCTTATTCTGCATGTTTTGGTTTGTTTGGGTTTTTTAAAATAAAATAATTATTGAGGTTTTGGGACATGACCAAAGCCTGAAATGAAATCTTAGGCTATCCTTTTTAAAACTTCATATAACAGCAGATGTTTTTGTGGTTTTTTTTTTCCACTTTTGCTTTAAAGGCTGTCTTTAATTTCTTGCTTCTTTTTTAAATTAAGAAGCCATATCGGGAGTATAAGTTACTGAGACATTATCAATCGCCCCCACCACACCAGATTCACTACACAAGGACTTGTTCTACTGGTTAGATCTAGTAACGGAATCAATAGTCAGGTTACTTCATTATTGGACTGTAATTTCCATTTTCACTTGCCCTCTCTCCTTCTTGATTCCTTCTAACATCGGTGAGTAACAAGATACAAATACAGAAGGTACGCTTAGCAAATTTGCAGATGATAAAAATGCAGGAAGGACAACAAATATTGTTGAAAAAAGAATCAGGATTCAGAAAGAGCAGGAGAGGCTAGAACAATGGGGCAAATCTAACAAGCAAAATTTAGAATGAATAAGCACAAAATCCTATACATAGGTTCAAAAATTAACTGTGCAAAGTTTAGAGTCGGTAAGTATGTAAGAGACTTCAGAATTTTAATTAATAATAAACTGAATATGTGTCAATAGTGTGATATGATTGCAAAAGAAATCTAATGGTTCCTTGTGGTGCTCTCATAAATATATAATATTAAGAATGAGAAAAAGTGGGTAACTCAGTGCGAAGTTCAACTCTGGGTACACATATTAGAGTGTGCATGGGATATGCTTGGTAAAAGAGCCTGAATCCAAGTTCCAAGAGAATGTGTTCAAGAAACTAGGCTATTTAACCTAAAGACAAAACTTGGGGAACAGACAGTAGCTATCTTCAAATAGTTGAGAAGGGATTTGACTTAATGTTCATTGACCCACAGAAGAACTGGGATTAATGACCCTGAGATTTAAGGGGAAAGGCCTCAGTCGAATAGAAGAAAGAACTTTTTGTAGTCAGCCAAATAGTAAGTCAAAGATGGAATGGGCTGGCTCTAAGTCCCCTGCCCTTCACTGGTGGTATTAAGTCCAAGCTGGACAATCCCAGCCAGGAGAAAAGCAGCAAACATCACACTGAGGACCCGAGCATTACGTGGCTTATTGGACTGGGTAATCTATGATCCAGTCTTTTTGGACAAACTCAGCTATCACAAAGGGGCTCATCCGGGCCCCCACAAAGCACAAGATCTCTTACAGCTGTCAGAAATTATAGCCTCGAGTATGGCAAAGCTGACAGGAAGCTAATATTTTAGTTGTTCTACATGGAATCTTAGCCAAAAGGTCAAGAGGCAATATATTTTAGCAATGTGCAGTGGTCTGAGAGAAGGACCATTATTTTATGATGTGACCCTTCTTCCAACTGGGTGAGATCATCCCTGTCTTTCCAAGAACATTGCCCAGACCCTGTGGGGACCTCAGGGTGAACTAATGCCATACTTGGGCCTTTCAGAAAAATGATGTGCTGAGAAGAAACCCAGCTCAGAACCCCTAAACACAAATCTAAGGGTGCTTTAGCCAATGCAGAGAATATAAAGACCTATAAAGACAGGAGCTTTACAGATGAAACTAAATAGGTAACTTACTTACCTAAAAGATTTTCAGACCATGTATCTTCAGTGCTCGGATTCCCACCCGGATGCATTCAGTAAACGAAGCAAATCCACGTGGTGCTCTGCTTTACCTTATATAATATCATCTGATACGAAGTAGGGTGGGCAGAGTGCGATAAAACCTAGTGTCCTCATTTTCTCAGATTTTGTTTGAGGATATTTTTCTCATTCTGTGAAAATACTTTTTTCTCTCTTCCTGAGAAAATTGCTGATACTTGACACCATGACCACACTCAAAACTGCAGAACTAATAGAAGTACAAGATTATCTCCCTCAAACCATAAAGGAACAATTACAAGGAAAGCAAAAAGCCACTGTACTTTAAAAACCCATCGTCTCTTCTGCCTGAAGGTGAGGGAATGGGGAGTATTCTTTACCTCAATTAAGTAAAAACTTTCTTAGTCAGCTAAACCTAAGGATGAAATGCAAGGGCCCAGAGTCCTCGACCATGTGTTAATCTATCCAGCACTAAAAGGAAGGGACTGAAGTCAAGACCAAAGAAACTTAGTGAATACCTTGGTCCCAGGTTCCCTAAAGGCATGTTTAAGAAGCCCTAGCGGCCATTACAACATCCCAGCCAAACAAGTTTGCAAAGGAAGCAAGAGGTTTGTGTCCATTTCCAATGGCATTGCTGTTGCCCTCAATAATTTTGCTCCTTTTAATGTGTATTTGAAAGCTGCTTAGAGAATAGATCTATTTTTTTAAGTTCTGGGGCTATTTTTTTAAGGTTTTATTTACTTATTTGAGAGAAAGAGAGAGAGAGAGCATGCGAACAGAGAGACAAATCATCTTGACACTTGAAATGAACAAAAGGGCAGTTTTCTTCACTTTCAAACCAACATCACACTTCTTGAGCCCTCTTTTAGAAAACCTTGTATAAAATCCTCCCTTGATAAGCAGGCTTCTGATAGAAGCTCCCCTCGCTAGCTCTTTGCTACTGTGCAGGTAAGAGACTATCTGCTGTCACCACAGAACAAAACGAAGGGAGATTTCTACTTTAAGGATCACATCTTAGAGTTCAGACTTTCCCACTCTCTTATCTCTGAGTATTCCTTAACTAATACATTTGAATTAAAGAGCCAGCTTGAATTAAATTATAGACCAGAGACACATTTTCTATTCTGTAAAGGTCAGTAATCTTTTTGCAAACCTCATGTATTTCTCCCCCAATTTGGATATTCACCCTCCTATATTCCTGAAAGGGACATGATCCTACCAGAGATGATCATCTTTCTCTGGAAAGAACCAATTGGCTTCCAACAAAGCATTTTGAAATATTTATTCTTATAGACTAAACTTGCTAATGCCAAGAAGATGCACCTTTACAATGGCCAGATCTAGCACCTTAATCAAGTAAATGAAACAAAGCCTCGCTAATAGTGGGACAACCTGACTGTTATGTTCTCTTTAGGTGATGCACAAACCATCACTTATGATGTACACTTGCTACACATGTTCAGACTGAATCTGATTGAGGGCTTAGACATCATTTCCAGTCTACAGGAAGTAAAAAATCTAAAAGAACAAGGTTAAAGATAAACATAAGAAAACAGTAAACAGGAAGGCAAATCCAGAATGTGGAATGTCTTATAATTAACTAAATATATATCAAACTCCCATGTTTGTTGCCATATTATTCACAATAAACAAGAGATGGAAACAGCTTAAACGTCCATCAACAGAGACCAGATAAAGAAATGGAGTATATACATACAATGGAATATTAGTCAGCCATTAAAATGGAAGGAAATTCTGTCATGTACTATAACCTAGATGAACTTTGAAGACATTATGCTAAGAGAAATAAGACAGTCACAGAAGGGCAAATGCTGCATGATTCCATTTCTATGAAGTCTCTAAAATAGTCAAACTTGTCAAAGCATAATGTAGAATTATGGTTGCCAGAGGTTGTGGGAAAGGGAAATTCGGATTTGTTATTCAATGGTTATAAATTCCGTTCATACAAGATGTAAAAGTTCTAGATATCTGTTGTACAACATGATGCTTATAGTAAACAATACTGCACTGTGCACTTAAAAACTTGTTAAGAGGACAGATCTCATGTTATAGGATTTTTACAATTAAGATGTTTTTTTTTTTTTTTTCATTTTTGAACTTCATTTATTTTTTTTTTTCAGCGTAACAGTATTCATTCTTTTTGCACAACACCCAGTGCTCCATGCAAAACGTGCCCTCCCCATCACCCCCCACCTGTTCCCCCAACCTCCCACCCCTGACCCTTCAAAACCCTCAGGTTGTTTTTCAGAGTCCATAGTCTCTCATGGTTCGCCTCCCCTCCCCAATGTCCATAGCCCGCTCCCCCTCTCCCAATCCCACCTCCCCCCAGCAACCCCCAGTTTGTTTTGTGAGATTAAGAGTCATTTATGGTTTGTCTCCCTCCCAATCCCATCTTGTTTCATTTATTCTTCTCCTATCCCCCTACCCCCCCATGTTGCTTCTCCATGTCCTCATATCAGGGAGATCATATGATAGTTGTCTTTCTCCGATTGACTTATTTCACTAAGCATGATACGCTCTAGTTCCATCCACGTCGTCGCAAATGGCAAGATTTCATTTCTTTTGATGGCTGCATAGTATTCCATTGTGTATATATACCACATCTTCTTGATCCATTCATCTGTTGATGGACATCTAGGTTCTTAGATGTTTTTTAAAAAAACTTTGAGAAACTAATTACTTCAGCCAAGCTACAAGATCAATGCCTAATATCAACTGCATTCCCTTATACAATAGTAATATAGAAACCAAAATTTAAAACATTTAAGCCATTTAAAATTGCTTCAAAGAAAATGAAATACTTAAGTATAAGTGTAACAAAACATGTACAAGATCTGTACATTTTTCATTACAAAATGTAATGAAAGAAATCAAAGAAGACCAGAATAATTTGAGAGTTCATAGATTGAAAGATTTTGTCTATACATTGGAAGACTTGACATAATTAAGACATTGATTCTCCCCAGATTGATATATAGGCTTAATACAATTCCTATTAAAAACCCCAGCGAGACATTTTGTAGACATAGGAAAGTTAATTCCAAAATTTATGTGGAAAGGCAAAGGATCTATATTAGCCAAAACAATTTCCAAAAAGAATAAAGTGGGAGGAATTATTGTTTCTGATGTTAAGATTTATTATATAGCTATAGTAATCAAGATAGTATGATACCAGCAGAGGAATAAACATATATACAGATCAGTGGAATAGAATTGAGAATCAAGAAATACACTTACACCTATTGCTTAACTAATTTTTGACAAAGGTGCAAAAACAATTCAGTGGAGAAAGGATAGTTATTTCAACAAATAGTACTGGAGCAATGGAACATCCATAGGCAAAGGAAGGAATGAAGGAAAGAAGGAAGAGAGAGAGAGGAAGGAAGGAAGGAAGGGAGGGAGGAAGGAAATAGAAACTTGACCTCAAAAATACAAAATTTAAGCAAGATGGATCAAGGAGTTCAACCTGTGTCCCCATTCATGACTGTCACTAATTCATTCATTCATAAGCCTTAAGATGCAATTTTTAAAAAAGATTTTATTTATTTATTTGACAGAGAGATAGAGCACAAGTAGGCAGAGCAGCAGACAGCGGGAGAGGGAGAAGCAGGCTCTCCACTGAGCAGGGAGTCTGATGCAGGGCTCAAGCGAATATCATGTTTTCTTTTTTCACTCTCTTAAGTTTCCTTGGAGTTCCTCTTAAGTTCCAGAATAAGAAATTCGTGCCTATTTATGAAAACTTCACAAAAAATTATACCCGTATTTCAGAGGCCCTTATGTCCCTCTGACTCTCTTGGGAATCAAATATAGAGTAAGCAGTTCCTAGCTCCCTCGCACTCCTTGAGCAAAATATTTTCCAGACAGTTATCCAATCCAGTCAACTAATTTCAGTTTTTTGTATTGATTTGAAATAAAAGGATTATGAATACATAAAAATCAGTCTGTAGCTAAGAGATTTGTGAGAGCCAGTATCTATCTGCTTTCCCATCTGCAAAAAGTCTTGATTTCAGATGTTTTTCACTAAAAACATGGAATCTTAACACACACTGTCTGGGTATGAATATTCATCATCCCACTGACTACATACTTAACTGTCTGTACCTCAGTCTCCTCGTTTATGAAATGAAAATAAAAATAACAATTTCATAGGGTTGTTCTGAAGATTAAATAGGTTAATACTTTCAAAACACATAGAATAGTGCCTGACACAAAATAAGTACTATAAAATTATTAGTTTCTTTTTTTAAAGAGTTTATTTATTTATCTGAGAGAGCAGTAATGGGTGAGGGGCAAAGGGAGAGAGAGAAGCAGATTCCCCACTGAGCCAAGAACCCAGGCTCCCTATCCCAGGACCCCGAGATCATCACCTGAGTCCAAGACAGATGCTTAACCAACAGAGCCACCCAGGTGCACCAAATTGTTAGTTTCTACCCATTTTGTCCCAATTGGTTTTCTCTTTGTATTTCTCCTTATTTTTTTATGGGCACTTCATCCCTACTCTCAGGCTTAACTTGGAAATGATAAGGTTTTTCTTTATTTCATCAAGACAAAATGTTATTGTTGGATCCCTCTTTAGGTAGACGCCTCTTAACTGCATTAGACCTTGCACTTTTGCAACTTTCTGAAATGTTGAGTTGGCTGTTGTGATGACTGTATTCAGAAATAGCACGGAGATAAACAGTGCCAGGATTTGAACCCAACCCATCTGCTGGGGAGTTCACAAGAGCTGTGAAATCCAGACCATAGCCATGTCCAAAGTGCTGGAGAAATTTTTACCTCACTCCCCCCTAGAGGAACCCAAGCATTTCTTTCACTAAAAAGCTGCAGAAAAATGATATTTTGTACCTGGCTCCAGAAGTGTTACAGCTGAAAATAACATTTTAACCCTATGGCTAAAAAATGTAATTTGTATTACAGTCTAAAACATGCTCTCATTACACAGGTCCTGCTTAAATACTTAAATAAGCCCATAAAAATCAATAATTATTCACTAATTACATGTCAGCTATCCTTCAATTAAGAATAAAAAATTTAATGATTATTCATGAAGGACATAATAGTGATAACTCACATTTATGGATTTTATTTTTTGCAAAAATATTTCAGGAATATTATCTTGTATGTTCTTCATGAAAACCTAATAAAATATGAATTATCCTCATTTATAAATAAGAAGTTGAGACTTAAAGAGTCCAACTTACCTAAAATAACATGGCTAATAGTGAAGCGGCCTTTCCACACGGGCCCTCTGGCTTCAAATACAGTGCATCTTATTCTCTGACTTGGTGCTGAGCACTGTGAAGAAAGCACAGAAGTGAAAATGAGAATCTCTACATTTGAGAAACTCATAGCCTAACTGGGAAACAAAATGATACGTTAGATAACAAGATTATTAATAAAACAATGCAGACTTTCATGATGTATGATTTTATCAATGTATTTGTAGGTGGGGATATTAAACTCTGAGTGGATTTTTTTTTTTTGTCTTTCTCTGACTTGTTTTATTTAGCGTAATAACCTTAAGATCTATCCATATTGTTGCAAATGGCAAGATTTCATTTTTTGCTATGGTTTAATAATGTTTCAATAATATTACAGAGATAATAATAATACAGAGATAGATAGAAATAGATAGATCCCATTTTCTTTATGCATTCATCCACTGATAGGTACTTACATTTTCCATGTCTTGGTTATTATAAGTAATGTCACAATGAACACGGATTAAACTCTTAGTGGATTTCTGGAGAGAACCACCACCAGTGGAGAATGGCACTGTTGCTTGTACCTTCTCTGCAGTTTCCTGAAAGGGCCCTATGACCCATTTCTGCTTACTACAAGAAAACCTGGGAAAACCAAGGAAACCTAACCTGTCTTCCATAAGATAGCACCTTATACATACCCAGAAAAGAGATTAGGAGACATTTATATCGTTTACTAAATATTTTAATAAATATACTAGGATACTAAATATATTAGTAAGCATAAACACAGCTTACTAAATATTTTGAATAAATATTACATACTACAATAAGTGGTCTAAAAGAAATTTAATAGCGTGCATGCTTTCCTAGAGAATAGCAATGAAGAATCTTAATTTAGAAAGCATTCCTTTTTTCTCTGACCGTTACATGTTTGGCTTCTATTCATCTTATCTGGGCAAGTTAAATGTTACCTCCTTAAAAAGGGCTACCAAAATGATCCTTAAAAAAAATAAAAAATAAATTCAAAAATTTTTAATAAAATTAAAGTTTTTTTAAAAATTATGATCCCCACTGTTATTCTCCAATAAAGCATTCTATTTATTCCTGACAATCAGAGGAAAGAGAAACAGTGGGCATAAATGTCATTAGAAGAGTAAAAGCTTTTTGGTCAAAACCACAGTGAGATACCACCTCACAGCAGTCAGAATGACTAAAATTAACAAGCCAGGAAATGACAGATGTTGGTGAGGATGCAGAGAAAGAGGAACCCTCCTACACTGTTGGTGGGAACGCAAGCTGGTGCAACCACTCTGGAAAACAGTATGGAGGTCCTCAAAAAGTTGACAATAGAGCTACTCTATACCCAGTGATCACAATACTGGGTATTTACCCTAAAGATACAAATGTAGTGATCCAAAGGGGCACGTGCACCCGAATATTTATAGCAGCAATGTCCACAATAGGCAAACTATGGAAAGAACCTAGATGTCCAACAACAGATGAATGGATAAAGAAGATGTGGTATATATATATATACAATGGAATACTATGCAGCCATCAAAAGAAATGAAATCTTGCCATTTGTGATAACGTGGATGGAACTAGAGGGTATTATGCTGAACTAAATAAGTCAATCAGAGAAAGGCAATTATCATATGATCTCTCTGATGTGAGGAATTTGAGAGGCAGGGCAGGAGGTCGTGGGGGGTAGGGAAGGAAAAATGAAACAAGATGGGATTGGGAGGGAGACAAACCATAAGAGACTCTTAATCTCACAAAACAAACTGAGGGGTGCTGGGGGGTGGAGGGTTGGGGTAGGCTGGCTGGGTTATGGACATTGGGGAGGGTATGTGCTATGGTGAGTACTGCAAAATATGTTAAGCTTGATGATTCACAGACCTGCACCCCTGGGGCAAATAATACGTTATATACATAAACAAACAAGCAAACAAACAAAGCTTTTGCTGGTGGAACAGAAAGAAGGCCTTTGTGACCAAAGCATGGGGCAGAGTAACATAAGATGAGTTTGGAAAGGTAAGCAGAGGCCAGCTCTTCATAAAGTCTTTGTGAACCAGGGTCAGGAGTTTGGATTTTGCTTTATATGTAGTAAAAAGTTAATGAAGAGTCCTCAGGTAATCAAAATGATGCTATTTACATTTTTAAAAATTTTCTGTTTCTATATAAAAAGATTTTCTACTCATAAAACATCTTCTATGATCTCAAATCATTGACAAGCAATAACTACCATTTTTCTTCTGCCACATTTTAAAATCTATAGGAAACAAGTGATTTTCCATCAAAATGTTTCCAAAATTGATTCAGTGAAATGTAGAACACCTAAACATGTATATAATATTTAAAAATACATACTAAAGCATTACCATTTAAACTGGCACCAGATTCAGAAGATTTGCAGTTAAGTTGTCTCTAAATTCATTGAAAAATCATTCCCATGTATCCTATTACAAGGTATGTGGAGGTAGGAGAACATAAGTTTCTCTATCCATTCTATCATAATACTAATGCCAAAAACAAACAAAGGTATTCCAGTAAAGAAAACTAGAACAATTATAATAAAAATTAAAATCTGAGATTAGGTATTAACAAATCAAATCTAACAATGCATGGAAATAGTTTTTCTGTAACTAAGTAAAGTTTATTCCAGAAAAGCAAAATTTCCCAATTTAAAAAAATATATTAGTATTATTTATTACATTAAAAAATTAAAAGAGAAAAATAAGTGATTACATAAATATACACACTCCCCCAAATTAAGATATTAAATTGGATATTCCTGAGCTAACAAAACAACTAAAAAATGAGAATGGTTCCAAACATGACAAAAATATTAAATAAATCAA
Organism: Meles meles; assembly: GCF_922984935.1. Classification (NCBI taxonomy): domain Eukaryota; kingdom Metazoa; phylum Chordata; class Mammalia; order Carnivora; family Mustelidae; genus Meles; species Meles meles. The sequence goes on from NC_060077.1 coordinate 47,513,635, forward strand.
TAAGGGGGCACCTAGGTGGCTCAGTTCAGCTCAGGTCATGACCCCAGGGTCCTGGGATCGAGCCCCCCTCCTTACCCCTCCTGCTTGTATTTCATCTCTCATTGTGTCTCTCACCGTCAAATAAAGAAATAAAATCTTTTTATGTGTGTATATATATATATATATATATATATATATACACACACACACACACACAAACACATATATATATGGAGAAAGGACAAAAATATTTGCAGAGAACTTGGCACATGCCTGGAAAATACAAAAGATTCAACGAAAGACTCAACTAAAAAGTTATTTGTCCTAATTAGAGAATTTGGTGATGTGATTAGAAGTAAGATAAATATATAAAAATTATTAAGTTATTTCATGTTAGCACTGACCAGTTCAAAAAGTGAAAACATTGGTAGGGAGGGAGTTTACAGCCTATTCAAAATAGTGACAAAACCTAAAAATATATTCAACAAGAAAGTCATAAAACCTACTGAAAATATGGAATAATGAGAACACATTATAACTCTCATGTGTTTTTAAGATTTTATTTACTTATTTGACAAAGAGGGAGAGAGTACAAGCAGGCGGAGCAGCAGGCAGAGGAAGGAGAAGCAGGCTCTCCATAGAACAAGGAGCCTGATGCAGGGCTCAATCCCAGGACCCTGGGATCATGACTGGGATCATCAGCTCCTTAACTGACTGAGACACCCAGGTGCCCCTATAACTCTCATACTGAAAACAAAAAGTCTATCATTCTCAAGCTATTGTATAAATTTAATGTACTATCAATTAGAATCCCAAAGCATTATTTTGTTTTTGGTGTGACGATTTGGGTAGAAGTTGGAACTATATAAAATAATTCTCAAAATCACCCAGGAGAATAAATGTATAAGAGAAAATTATGAAAAAAATAACAATGAAGGGGCTCACCTCTTAGATATTAAAATCTATGATACAGCTTATGTAAACAAATAATTATGGTATGGAACAGCACAGGAAAATAGGTCAGTAAAACAAACTACAGAACAAATTAAAGTATATTCAGAAATTTAACATTTAATAAAAATAGCACTTCAATGCAGTGGGAAAAGATGTATTCTTTAATAAAAATTAAAGTTGGGACAAGTGGCTATCCAAGGAAAGGAAACAATGTAAATACTAAAATAAATTTCAGCCATAAGAAAGTAAACAAGAAAAAAGCATGTAAACATATTTTAAATAGTAAAACATTTTTATAACTTCAGATATAGATCATCCTAAACAAGGAAAAAAAAAAAAAACTCAGAAGCCATTAGGGGAAAAACATATTATTGACCACATGAAAATCAGAAGATTCTCTACAGAAAATTAGACCATAAACAATGTAAAAACAGAGTAAAAGAAAGAGACAAAGGGCCAATATTCTAATATAGTCAATCCATTTCTAGGGTATTAGATGAATAGAAAGAGAAACAATCATTTCCTATTTTATGTTTTTTAAGTGTTTAAATTACATGACTTTCATTTTTGAGGTTATTTGTAGTTTTCAGAAAAAAAGAAGAATTGCACTGGAGGTAGAAGCCATATTAAGACGGATTAAGAAATCAAAGGGAATTGAGAAAGCAATGTGTTGACAGGAAAGAATGAGATAGTGAAAGTGAGAGAAGTTTTTTCTTAAGTTGTGGACATTTTTACATTTGGGGAGAAAGAGCTAGTAGAAGAGAGAAAAGACGGATACAAAGAAGGAATGAGACTCAGGAGAGAAGGGAAAGAATTACCTTAAAATAAGGGAGATACCTCTTCCTGTAACAGGATAAGATCTGCCCCAGGCAACTTTTAAGGGAGACAGGAAGAGACCAGAAAGAATGCCTTTCTGATGATGGTCTCTATTTTCTCTTGGAAGAGGAAAAGACTATGAACACATTACTGGCTAAGAACGAAAAGAATGAAAAGGGGATAGAATTCCTAAGGAAAGTAGTACATTTTAAAATAGCTGCTGTGGGGATAAAGAAAACAAGCTGACCAACGACAACTCAGAAGGTTTCTGAACATTATGGAATGCCTTGCTGGAGTTTGTATTAATGCCCATCTGATTGGGCATACAGTTTTCTCCAGCTGATTCCTAAGACACAGAGTAGAACATAGATGCTGGAAGAAGGATTCACGCAGAGTGAGAGACTGATTGATGGGATGGAATATGCAGGGAGTAAAAGGAATTGAAGACACTATTATGATTATCAGTGAAATCCAGGCTTGGTGGGAAAGGAAATAAAGACAGAGCCCCCAGATAAACCAAAAGTGTTTCCCAAACTTTATTATAAATAGAGAGCATCTTCAGAGGAATCCAAGGGGCATACTCTGAAAAATGCTAGTCTAGAAGAATGAGGCACATAGAAGAGATGAGTTCTCAAAAAGTCAAAAACATGACGGAAAGAGTAAGAAAGTTCTGAAGGGAAGTGGGCATAGGTGTGGTTTAGACTGGTGCATTGTCAGCAAAGGAAGGGAGTTAGGAGTCTGAGGGTTTCTTAATGCTACTACCACGTACTAGATATCCTTCTCTGCCTTAATTTCTCCACTAAAGATATTAAGATGCTATTTTCTCTCCTTGTAATTTTTTAGTTAAGGGTAAGTGTCATTACTGAGAAGTTTGAGATTTTTTTTAACCTGTAAAAAAAAAAAATTAAGCCACTTAAGCTTGAGATGTGGTGAAATAATTTACCCAGAAGGCTTTCCAACCTATTACTTTTCATTATTAGGGAGGCAATAGGACTTTGTTTACTTTTTGTGGTTTGCTTTTTTGAAGTATGGTTACCTAAGTGAGGCCTGTATTGGTTAATTTTATGTGTCACTTCACTTGGCTAAAGGACACCCATATAGCTCACAATCAATTATTTCTGGAAGTGTCTGAGGGTACTTCCAGAAGAGGTTAGCATTTGAATGGGTAGACTGAGTAAAGAAGATGCCCTTACCAATCTGAGTTGGCATCTCCCAACCCCCTGAGAGCCTAAACAGAACAAAGGGTAGAGCAAGGATGAATTTGTTTTCTGTGTGAACTGAGACCGCCATCTTTTTCTGCCCTCAGATATTGGTTCTCCTGGTTCTTGGGTCTTTGGACACAGACTAAATCATACCTCCAAATTTCCTGTTCTCCAGGCTTAAAATAGCTTCTCAACATTCGTAATTGTGTGAGCCATTTCCTAAAATAAGTCTCCTTTTAAATATACACGTATCCTATCGGTTTTGTTTCTCTGGAGAACGCTGACTAATGTATTAAGTAATAGCTCTAATACTGAACTAAGTGTGATAAGAAATATAGAGAAATAAATGTTGTAATATCATCCTCAAGTAATTTAGAGTTGAGTTGGTAGGGCCAAAGGAACAAGAAATAATGATTAGTGGGCGCCTGGGTGGCTCAGTGGGTTGGGCCGCTGCCTTCGGCTCAGGTCATGATCTCGGGGTCCTGGGATCAAGTCCCGCTTCGGGCTCTCTGCTCAGCAGTGAGCCTGCTTCCCTCTCTCTCTCTCTGCCTGCCTCTCTGTCTACTTGTGATCTCTCTTCTGTCAAATAAATAAATAAAAATCTTTAATAAAAAAAAAAAAGAAATAATGATTAGTAAGTGGTTAAATTAGTCAGAGAAAGCTCCTGAAAGGCAACTAAGGAATCTTATTCCTTGATTCATTTCATGTACTCACTTACTGTACAAGGTTTCCTGAATTTCAAACGGCAGCTGATGATTATGCTGGTAAGGAACGTCCATTCTTATCAGAACCTCACCAGCTTGAACAGAGCTTTATAGTTATGCAAAAGCCACCTGATCTATCCTTTGCATTTGGATTGGCAGTTTTTCTTTTTCTCTATCTTTAAGAATTTTCACTTCCACAGATGTAAAGGTAGTTGTGAAATGTGGCTTTCCTTTGAAAAAAAAAAAAAAAATCCAGTACCAACACTGTTCCCTCAGGCCAGTAATTCCCAGGCTTTGATATTTTAGTTTAGTGGTGACCATTATGTTTGTTTTCATCATGAGAAAATTTGAGTCATTTTGGGCACAGGTTCAAGGTTACATGCTGAAGGCATGGACCCCATCCCTGAATTCACTAGCAAACTCAGACCATAATTAATGAGCTGTGGTTGAGCATAGAGATAAGACAGGGCTAAAGTCACACCTATACTGTACAGATAACTTACCAAATAGACTTCAATTTTGGATAATGACGCCCCTTTCCTCCTTTCTTAATCTGGAATTGTATGCAGCTTATTTTTTCCTTTTCTTGCTTAAAGAATTAGCTTATGTGATCATGGGCACTGGGATTGCCAGAATTACACATATTCTCCGTGGCTAAATCCACAGGTCTGTTCTCTGTCTTCATTTTACTTGAATTACCTGAACAGGTGACACAGTTGATCAATCCCTCCTCCTTGAAACACCTTCCTTACTTGATCGTTTTGGGTTACCATATTCTCTCCATTTTTCTGCTACCACCCTGGCTGCTCCTTTCCATTGTCCTCTGCTAGTTCTTCTTCAACATCCCAATACCCTAACATTTGGAGTTTAAATCAAGCTCATGATCATTCCTCCACACCCGTTGTGATCCCATTTCCCCACCTCAAGAAATGCAACTTTTTCCTTCCAGTTGCTCCCACTAAAAACTTGGGAGTCATCATTGACTCCTCTTTCCTCTCACATTCCACATCCTGTTAGTCAGGAAATTCTGTCGGGTCTGTCTCTGAAGTATATCTGAATGTGAACCCTTCACCACCTCCACGCCCACTCCCCGATTCCTTCTTGGAAGCCACCACTAGCTTCCTCCATTGTACCTCTAAAGTGCACCCATAACACTGCAGAGTGAGTCTTTAAAATGTGTCATCTCATGTCACCTCTTTGCTCAAAATTCTCTAATAGCTCCCATCTCACTTAAAGTAAACGACAGTCCCTATAATGTCTTACAAGGTCTTCCATGACTTGACACCTAAAGCTTTTCTGATTTCATGTCCTTCTACTCTTTCTCTAATGTCTCTCCAGTCACAGATCTGCTTTCTGTTTCCCTGACATTCAAGGAATGCTCCTGACTTGGGAATTTTATACCAACTATTCCCTCTGTTTGCAATGCTCTCCCTCCGTGGAGCTACATGGCTCACTTCCACACGGCCCTCAGGTCTTTGCTCAAACATCACCTAATCACAGAAAGCTTCCCTAACCAACTTACAATTGCAAATAACAACAACAAAAGGACCCCATCCCAGCACGCTCTTCTCTTTTCTTACTTAATTTTTCCCATAGCACATACCATCATTCACTATACTTTTTTTTTTCTTATTTACTGTTGCTTTTCCTCCCATCCACAAGATGTAGACTCCTAATAACCAGGGACTTTTTGTTGTGTGTTTTCTTCATTGCTATATGCTTAGTGCCTAGAACAGTGTCTGACACATAGTAGGTATTTAATGTTTTGAATGAATGGTCGTATCTTACTCCAAAGCCATGTGATAAAACAAATCTCAAGTAAAGCTCAAACACAAGACTCTGAAGAAATTGTGTCCATGACCACTTAACTGTGCTTACACCACCCCAAAGAACAAGAAAGTGTATTGTCTTGCTTTATTTTGTTTCAGTTCCCTTATATATCATGTCCTTTTATCCCAGGATAGCTGGCCTTTCCCATATACTTTACTCTGTTCTCCCATCGTCATGTGGTTTCTTCACCACAGTATAATCTGTTCCTTTCTAAAGAGAAAAACTACCTTACTAAAATGTAAATACATCTTAGGATTGTCCTGCACATCCAAGATAACTCTGAAACAATGGAGTGAAGCAGAATTTTTCCATTATAAAAAACAAACTACTTGAAAAGCCATGGAGCCATATTTTTCCTGTTCTTGACCTTGACCAAACTGGGCTGGTTATTAATAAAAATAATATCACATTTGAGTCATACAAAAGGGAAGAAAGAGGTATAGTGAGTTAGGGTAGAACAGAATAGTGCTCATAGATAAACTGAAGGTGCCAATTGGGCCTATTAGTTGCTAATCTGGGATCATGAAATGCTTCAGATAACATTAAATATCTGAAATGCTCTGTTCTTGGGAAAAGTTCTCAGTTACATCCTGGTCATGCTGCATGTCAAATGGCAAAACTACCAAAATAGCAGGGTGGATCTGTAATGTCTAATCTTGATACTACGTCATCGGGCTGGTTCCCACTGGTCACACACACACACCAGTTACTCTTATAGTTGATGCACATGACCTTGATATAGCCTAGTTCACAGACCATGATTTATACGACTTAACAGTTTCTGTCTAGTTGATTCATCCATTCTGTCCCAGTCCTTGAGTCATCTGAGCCTTCCCCTAGTGTCACCTGCATTTCATCTCCCAATCCAAGACTTTCCTGTTCATTCCTTTAACCCAGTGAGGAAACATGAGCCAGTTAACATCCCCACATATCACCCCAACCACCACACTCTTGCTCCAGAATTCTGTTTGGGGCAATCCCAGCATCTCCAGCCTTTCTTCAGAGTAAGATCTCCTGAAAGTCTTGTTCTTCTCACTCTTTTCAACACTTGTGGTTCCATCACTGCTTATAAAAGCAGACAATATAAAAATGGAGTTCAAACAGTTTTTCCTTAAACTTGATTTTCATAAAAACCTCCTCTGGCCTTCCTGTCTCACGTAAGGGAGAATGGGAATAGTTAAGACAGACCTGCAAAGCCCAGATACACAAGCCCAGGAAAAGACTGGGGTTTAGTAGTAAGATGATGGAATTTAGATTTAATTTAATTTAAATATAGACATTTTACTACCACTACTGCCACCCAAAGGACTCAGTATAACAGTGACCTATAGTTAAAGAACCACAAGACAGAATCTTTCTAAAAAAGAATACTTAGGGAAGCCTGAAGTTAATAGCAGAGACAAAAGCACCTCTGGAACCTAGAGCTATAGCAAACATTAAATACAATCCAACTTACACCATTTTCTTCCCTGGTTCTCAGACCTTTGGATTTGGACTAGACTATACCATCAGCTTTCTAGGACCTCCAGATTGCAGATGGCAGATCATTGACCTCTCATCCTCCATAATCATATGAGCTAATCCCTAATAATAAATCTCCTTCTATATATCCATATAGATAGATATAGATAATATAAATATAGATGATAGATATAGATATAGATATATCTTATTTTTTCTATTTTTCTGGAGAATCCTGACTAATGCAGAGTCTCATACTTTTGAGTGATAATCATATTAAGGACAGTCTGTAGTCCAGTGTAGGCCAGGATATACCATAGATTCTCTAAATTACTGGGAGGAAATTGAAATTTATTCTTAGTCCAAATGAATTTCAAGGGCCCTTGAAAGTTTTCCCAGTCTATTTTTTGATTTCTCTACCTCTTGATATGTCTAAATTACCCATGATTATTAAACAAAAGGTGATTAGATATCAACTTGCTAAGCATAAATTGAAATTATACCATTCTAAGGAATTACAACTAAAGAAATGAGCCCAGCTGCCTAAGATGAAACTCTGCCATATTTTTGGAAATTTAAAGATAAGGATAGCCTCTGCTTTCTTGAGGTGTCTCCTCCCTCTAACCTATTTTGAGCTAATGGCCTCCAAAGGCTAAGGCTTAGGGAGATGAAACAAAGAGAAGCACCAAAATAAAGTCTGCTCCCCCTAGGGAGAGTTGACTTAATAAAATTATTCTTTCTAATACCTTGGGAGAAAAAAAAGTTCTGACTTTACTTAACCAGCTCTCCCCCATGCTCAATTTATTCATAGAAAGAATTTCCTTTCTGGCCATTCAAATATAGCACATAGATATTCTAAAATTTTGTAGAAATATAAAGAAATCTAAAGTAAAAATAAATGGTCATGCATTTTTTTTCAGTAGACATATATATTGAGTAACTCCTATGTGTCTGACACAACTAATAGATAAAAAGAAACATGAGGCATTTCCCTGAATGTTGGGGAGTCAGGGAGAGATGCAACATGTAAATATGTAGCATTTCCCTCAAAGGCTAATGAAGAAAATAGAAACATTCCAGGTATTTCAGCAAAGAAAATTTAAAATGGGGAATTGGTTACACAAGTGATGGAAGCATTGATAAAACAAAGAGGGGTGGTGAAGCAACCCAGAGATTAATCAAAACAGGAAACCACTCCCAGATCTAGAGGTAGAAGGCTATAGGGCGCCTGGATGGCTCAGTCAATTAAGCAGCCAACTCTTTACTTAGGCTCAGGCCCTGATCTCAGGGTCATGATCTCAGGGTTGTGAGATCAAGTCCAAAGCCAAGCCCCATGCAGGGCTCCACCCTGGGCATGGAGCCTGCTTAATATTCTCTCCCTCTCTTTCCCTCTCCCAACTCTCTCTCTCTCTCTCTAAAAAAAAGGTGGGGCTGGAGAAGGTGTTAACAGAAACTTTAAGCCTCAGAAAAGATGTAGCCCCTGCTGAAAACTGGAAAAATACTCTTAGAAATGGAGAAAGGGAGAAACAGAGAGGGAGAGACTCAATTCTCCCTTCCTCTGCCCGCTATTCTCCTTCCAGACTCTCTTATAAGACAAACTCATTTAAAAAGTGTTAGTAAGGAAAAAAAAAAAGTGTTAGTAAGGGAGCCAGAGAAATGGAGTTTGCAGAAGAAGGGTAAGGAATGGACCTGAGAAATAAGAAATGATTGATATATGAAGCAATGGTCCTTTAGGTGAGTCTATTCTATTCTATTCTATTCTATTCTCACTTCAGCATACCAAAGCAAGCTTCCAGGAGAACTTATATTTGCAAAAGAACTCCATAGCCACATGCACAAACAAAGACCAGATTGCCCCATCCAAATTTATTATGCCTCTTCGATATATCCCAGCTTACATATACTCAATTTGCCCCCATTGACAAATCCTGACACATGTTCATAGTGATTTTTGTGATGTGAATATTTTGTCTCTCGTGTATATTGCAAACCTCTCTCATACCATATAGTGTTTCCTTCTGCAACCTGCATCCACCCCCTCCGCCCCTACTCTGCCTAGATTTCTAAGTAGTGTAGACAACCTATGTATTTAGGAATAGTTTAAGTATGCATTTCAAGAGATTAGACTAAGGTAATGATTCATGAAAAAAACTTCTGTGGCCAATAAGTTAGTGAAAATCACATATTGTTTTCTTCTTAGAGAACTGCAGTGAAGGTTGATTAATTTAGAGACTCAGAGAAGTCCTCCAAGTTTTCCCAAATTAATTGAACACGGAAAACTTTTGTTCTTATAACGCCTATTAATACCCCATGAATACACTGTGATAAACACTGATTCAGATCATGTCACCACAATGTCAGTCTTAGCATCAGTAACATTTATTGTTCAAGGCATTGTGTGAGGTACCGCTGGAGATATTGGATTGTAAGATACAATCTATTCCCACAAATGATTATAATAAAGTTGAGCCTGAACATATAAATAAAGAGATAAATAATAATTTAAGGCAGCATGGCATAAGTATCAAATGGGTATCAAGCCCCTCGTCTAGGGATCAAGCTCCTTGTTTGGTGGGGAGCCTGCTTCTCCCTCTCCCACTTTCCCTCCCCACCCCTTGTGTTTTCTTTCTCAGTCGCTCTTGCTCGATCTCAAATAAATAAATAATTTTTTTAAAAAAATAGTCAAATTATAAGGAATTATATTACCTTATTTACACACATACAAAAATCACTTTTCAGATTTAATACAGTACATTTGTTGGCAAAAAGACGACCAAAAGTTCCCAGAAAAGATGTGCATGTTCTGCAGACAAAATCTATCTTCCATAAAAATGTTGTCAATAAAATTTTACACTTCTAGAACAATTGTGCATCTGCATTCAGAATAAAGTCAAGTTACCACCTTGTTCAGCACTCTAGACCAGGTCTGCTTTAGCAGAAGCCATACTTGGACATATGGTTCTTCAGAACTGCCTCAAACCAGCAATGTTCATCATCCATTCATTCAACAAATACTGTTAAGGACTTACTATGATCCAGGCACTGTTCTAAGCTCTGGGGTTAAAATTCGAAACAAACAGACCAAATCTCTGCCCTTGTGAAACAGAATTTAGTTGCAGGGGAAATGTACAAATAAATACGTAACATGTTGGATAGTGACAGAAGCTATGGGGAAGAAAATCCAAAACAATATAAGGGAATTGGGGTGCCTGGGTGGCTCAGTGGGTTAAGCCTCTGCCTTCGGCTAGGGTCATGATCCCAGAGTCCTGGGATCAAGCCCTGCATCAGGCTCCTGCTCAGCGGGGAGCCTGCTTCCTCCTCTCTCTCTCTCTCTCTCTGCCTGCCTCTGTGCCTACTTGTGATCTCTCTCATTCTGTCAAATAAAATCTTTAAAAAAAAACAATATAAGGGAATAAAGGATTGTCAAATAAGGAGTGGAAGAATAGGTATTACTATTTTCTATAGCTTGTTATAAAATGTGATATTTGCACAGAAACACGTGGAAGAAATGTACCAGATGGAAGTGAAACCCATACCAAGACCTTGAGGCAAACATGCTTGTCTGCCCAAGGAAGGGCAAGGAGGCCAGTGCAGCTAGAGCAGAGTGAGTGGGAGAATGTGAAAGGAGAGCGGTCAGAGAGGCAGTCTTAGAGGGAGGGTAACAAAGGGCCTTGGACGTCCTTACAGAACTTCAGCTTTGACTCTGACTGAAACACAACTGAAGGATTTTTGAGCGGAGGAGTCACATGATAAAGGCTCACTGTGATTGCAGGGGGAGAATAATGCAATGGCCCTGGGATAAAATGAGGAGGCCAGTTAGGTGATGCTGGCCGTATGAGGGTGATAGCAGTGGGGCTCCGGAGAAACGATAGCGTTCTAATATACTGCGAACTTAGAGTGGACAAGATCAGATGCTGGGTTGGATGTGCAGTAGAAGAGAAAGTGAAGAGTCAGCAATGACACCAAATTTTTTTGACCTAAACAACTAGAAGAATGGAGTCTGTCATTTAACAAGAAAAGAGGATTGCAAGCTTATGGTTGGAGAAAATTAAAAGTTCCATTTATGGCATGTTAAGTATAAGATATTTACTAAACAAGAGGGTATGTCCAAATAGGCAGTCAAAGGCAGGCAGTCCTCTCTCTGCACCATTCTAAAGTTATGTTCACATTTCAGTTACCATGATTCCATTAAATAATACCAGTCCTCCGACAGTGTGGTCCAAATTATAGTGACCTCAGTATATTAACTGTGAGCAACTGCGGAATGGACAATGCCTCTGCCTCCTCGGCCTACAAATCACCAGGTATGTAACAAAGGCACATCATGATCGGTGACCAGTCATGTCACTTCTTCCAGAGTCTGTCTGTGACTAGTCACCGTGCAACTCTTATTCAGTTCCCACACAGACAGCAAAATGTGTCCTTGTATTGCCTCTTTGTCTCCCAGTGATAAATCCACATGACATCCCACCAAAATGAGCACTCAAAAGAAAAACTGGCCAACAAAGATGAAAATGTAGCAAAGAAAAAAGTGGTAATTCTGGAAGTGAAATAGGAATCAAACATAAGTGGAGCTATAGAAGCAATCGCTGGCCAGGGAATGTTGACCCAGCCTCCATTCCAGACTCTACACCTATGGCCACGCGTGCCTGGCGAAGGCAAGCTGACCAACACGAAGGAAGAAGGTGGCTGTAACAAAAAAGATGAACATGTCCCAGAGGTGGTGATACTAGTAAAACAATTTATATTAGAGAATCTCTTGGATATATGCCATGATTGGAAAGCACAAGGACCAAAACATTAGAAGATAATCCAAACTTGGAAAGGACTGTGATAATTCACCAAGGCACAGAAAAGATGCTTGCTCTATATTATGTTATACAACAAGAAGAAGGCAAGCATGATTCAGTTACTCTTGATAAGTATCTTAGAAAGAATTAACACATGATTTCTCATATTTCTAATGCTTTAAATTAATGTACTAAATATTAGTTTCTAAATATAAATCCTTGTTTTTTCACTTCCCTATACATTTATAACCAATATTAAGAGCTTTTAATTTTTTATAAAATTTTGAAGGTTCCCCCGAAAGTCATAATTTTTACCACTCATTATTAAGAACACTTTGCACAGTTTCAGCTTTCATGGTCACTGTTATGGTCCCACACTACGCAAAGCGAAGACTGCCTAAAATTTAGGAGAGAGGTCCAGGCTGCAGACATAAATTTGTGGATTGTGACTGAATACACTGTATTCTAGGATGAGATTGCCTCAGGAGTGAGTGTAGATAAAGAAAAGGTCTAAAGAGAGGGAGCCCTGGGGAACTCCAGTGATTAGAAGCAAGGGAAAGGAGGAAGAATTGACAAAGAAGGTTGAGAGGGAGTGGCTAGTGAACTAAAACGAGATCAGGGAGAGTGTTCCAAAACCAAAGAAGGGGTTTCAAGGTCAGAGTGATCACGGCCAATAATGAGACCAGCCAACCAAGACCCGAGAACTAACCATTATTATTTGGCAATATGAAGGTTGCTGATGGTTTGAGAAGAGCTCTTTCAGTAAGGTGATCTGATGAGAGCCAGCTTTGAGTGAGTTCGAGAGAGAATGGGAAAAGAGAAAATGGACAATGACCATAGACAGCCCCTCTGAGGAGATTTTCTATAGAGCCTAACTGGACCAGGATGTGATCCCTGGGAGTGGTGTTTTTAAGATGGACACGATTACAGGATGTTTCTATGCTAACATAATTAACTAGAGAGTTAATGCAGGAGATATTGATGCTAAGAGAAGGGACAATCATTAAAACGATGTCTTTGAGAGAAGGTAATAGTGTGTGCTCAACTGGAGGACTTTATCCTGGACAGGGATAGAGCCTGACAAGAGAATTGAACACTTATTTGACCTCTTCGAGACTCATTTGGCTCAACTAGAAAATGACCCTGGACACTGGACTGGATCAGAAGTGATCAAAGTCCAATCGCCAGACCAACAGCATCAACATCATCTGAGAAGTTGTTAAAAATCTAGGTTCTTGGGCCCCAACAAGGACCTACCATATCAGAAACTCTGAAGCGGGTCCTGCAGTCCGTGCTTTATTTAACAAGCCCTCCCATGTAATCTGATGCATTCTAGGGCTCAGATCACTGGACTAGATGATCTTCCAAGTATCTCCTGGCTAGAAGATCTGTGAAGCTGTGCTTCAATAATCTATTCCGTCCAATAGCTATTCATGGTTTTCATAAGACTGAAGTACTATTTTCAAGTAAAAGTTTGTGAAACTAAAGCTCCTTTCTAATTTTTGTTGGCCCGCAAAAGCCAAAGGCCTGTGTTCAGCCTCCACAAATATTGACACTAAGGCTTCTTAAAATCTTTCATGACCATTTCCAATACAACTTACTCATGGTGGAGTATTCGACTTGGCTTGCAGGGAATTGGTAAGGCTTTTACTTTTTCCTGTCCTTTTAAAATAATATATAAGTATACCTTTACATGAAAAATCTTTGAGAATCAAAAGCCATTGCTCTCAGGTTGTTTGGCATTGTTTTGTATGGCTTGAAGTGGGTTATTCCCCAAGAACAGGGCAGACAAGGAAAGACAGGTGACATTAATGCTGTCCCACACTCTTGTTCTTTGGGAACTTGGGTCTCTCCAGCCACACACTTGGAGGAAATTCCATACAAACAGAGGAAGCCAGACTCTTTCTGGGAGAAGTTAGTAGCTGACTTACTACATTCGACATTGATGCCTGCCAAAGATAAAACCTGGGAAAAGACCTCAGGTCCTATTCTCCATTGTTGCTGCCTGGGCCCAGTGTGTATGTCTGCACTGTGTGCACATTTCCCCGGGTGGGGGGCGCCATCAGCAGCTGTCTGTGCGGGACTGCTGATGTTTACAGAACCAAGTTAGCGCTGCTTTATGCCAAAGCATGTTGTTTCTTATTTTAAAGATGGGAACAATTGCTTCTCTCCTCCCAGTCCATTGTTGTTTGGTTTACTAGACTTGCAGGAGAAGGAAGCAGTAAATTACTAAAGAAAAAAAAAGTGTAAATCTCACCAGGGTGTGCTCCTTGAATTTGGATGAAGTTTAGCATACCAAAAAGATGTGATGATACAGAAATCAGGTCCTCTGTTTTGTGGCAAGTTGGTGTAGGGAAGTGAATTAAAAGTTATTAGACACTTGTCTCTGTCCGTATCTGCACCTTTCTAGAAGCTCCAGGCACTGCCTTAGTTTGATGGCTCCAGAAAGCCAACTGGTTAGCGAGCTGTAAGGACTCAGCAGGCCAAGGATGCTCCCTGCCAGCCAGACCTTTCCATGGTTTCCTGAAGTGTTTTCTTTATTTCATTCTTGTCCTATCAGTGTCTGTTCATAATGATATGCTGGGGTGTATGTTGGGGGTGGGCGGGGTAACTCTTTCCTCAATCACAAGAGAAAAAGAAAAAGAAAAGAAAGGAAGATTTACCTGAAATTATTTTTTAATAATACAAATTACTTTCAAACCACATCTATAGAAAGCCAGTATTAAAGAAAACAGATATAGCAAGAAATTTACCTATAATCTAAATAAATAATCTACTTCCCCATTCTATTCAACAAACCCTTCCTGAACAGTCAGTTCCTGCCTGGGCTCAGCCACCTTCCTCTTACAGCCGTGATCTCAACCCTGGCTGTACACAGGGGTCACCTAGTGAGCTTCAGACCTGAGTCCCAACCCCAAGATTCTGAGCATTTGCAAAACCTCTCCTAAGACAGTTCTAAAGTGCAGTTTTAGATAAATAAAATCTTAAGAAAAAAAAAAGATGGGGAGGCGGTGCTTGGGTGGCTCAATCATTGAGCCTCTGCCTTCAGCTCAGGTCGTGATCCCAGGGTCCTGGGTTTGAGCCCCACATCGGGCTCCCTGCTCAGTGGGAAGCCTGCTTCTCCATCTCCCACTCCCCGTTTGTGTTCCCTCTCTCGCTGTATCTCTGTCAAATAAATAAATAAAATCTTAAAAAAGAAATAAATAAATAAAGTGCAGCCATAGTGGAGATAGTTCTGCTGCTTCCCTCTCCTATCCCTTCAGCTCCCATCTGCCCTTCAAGACCAGCACCTCTAATTCCCTCTTCCCCAGCAGAGGCCGAGGTACTAAAGGTGGACCTGGTTGGTCTTAGGACACAGATTCTCAAATTGCCTAATGTAAACATGAATGTGCACTTATGAAACATGCACATTCTTGGGCCCCTCCCCTGGAGATTCTGACTTAGTAGTTCTGGGACAAGAACCTAGAATCCACATTTGCTCCCCATGAATTCATGTGAATAGCAAAGGTGGGCAAAGACTATTTTATGACTTTTCTACTCAAAGTGAGGTCAGTAAACTAGCAGCATTGACACCATGTGAGAACTTATTAGACATGAAAATCTTGGGCCCCATTTCAAACCCACTGAAACAGATTCTGCATTTTAACAAGATCTCAGGTGACTCATATCACATTACAATTTCCCTAGCTAGTTTCTCTACCTTTAATTTCTAAAGCTTTGATTCTTCATTTTCCCTGTCAGATTAGTTCAGTCTCACCTCTCCACTGCAATAATTACTCATGAGAAATAATTACACTGAAACTGATAAAATACATTATCTGAATTATCACAAATGGACCAGCTTTGATTGGGTGTTTCTGGCTTCTTATCCTCTGTTTTTTGGTAATATGTACGATGAGATTTACAGAGCGTTGGAGAGCCTCAGAATTTCAAGAATGGAATGTTGCACTTGGTTCAATAAATAATAGATAATAATCCATTTCAAGCACAACAAACACCAAGTGAAGCTCAAGATTGAAAAGGATTTTAAAAGTAGTCCTGGGGTGCCTGGGTGGCTCAGTGGGTATCAGGGTTCTGGAATTGAGCCCTGCCTCGGGCTCTTTGCTCAGCGGGGAACCTGCTTCCCTCTCACTCTCTGCCTGCCTCTCTGCCTACTTGTGATCTCTCTCTGTCAAATAAACAAATAAACTTAAAAAAAAAAAAAAAGTAACCTAGTTCTACCATTAATCTGAATCCCTACAAATCCCCATATCAAGCAGCCATTCAGTTTTGACATGAACATCCTCCAGTGACAGGGAATTCACTACCTCTCCAGGCAGTCCATTTCCTCTTCGGTCAGCTCTGACAAAAAGATTTTAATACATTGAAAAAACTATTTCTGGGGTGCCTGGGTGGCTCAGCTGGCTGAGCTTCTAACTCTTGACCTCAGTTCAGGTCTAGATCTCAGGGTCATGAGTCCAAGCCCTGCACTGGGCTCCACACTGGGCATGGAGACTACTTTTAAAAAAGAAAAAGAACTATCTCTCTATATTTCTTTTAATTAGAAACTTTTTTGCTTTGGAAAAAAATGTAGAATTTTAGAGATTATAAATGTTTATAGCATGGATGAAGTTTCTCTGCCTGATTAACACAAATATGAAAAATGTCTAGTAGGTGACAGCCAGCATGCTGACACTGTGTACACGCTGGCAAATAAAACACACTCCCTGCCCTCAACATGCTTACAGCCTCATGATACGGAGAATAAATAAGAGTTAATATTATTCAGCCATAAAAACGAACGCAATCTTGCCATCTCCAACATGAATAGACCTAAAGGGCATTATGCCAAGTGAAATACGTTAGACAGAGAAAGACAAATAGCATGTGATTTCACTTACATATGTATTTCACTTATATATGGAATCTAAAAAAAAAAAGACAAATGAACAAATAAATGAAAAAAGCAGAAACAGACCCATAAATATAGAGAACAAGCTGGCAGTTGCCAGAAGGCAGGGGGCTTGGGAGTTGGGCAAAATGGGCGAAGGGCAGTAGAGGGTACGGGGTTCCAGTTACGGGTAAAAGGACAGCAGAGAGGGTGTAGCTCACCTTCACGGTATTGTACTAGTGTTGTAGAGGACAGACGGCAGCCACACTTGTGAGCACAGCATAATGTATACAGTTGTCCAATCACGATGCCGTACACCTGAAACTAATGTAACATTGTATGTCAACTCCACTTCAGCTTAAAAAATAAGTAAATAAAAATAAATCAGGAGTTAAGTCCTTTGTGATATATGATAGTGTAGGGGTAAATGCAGGACTACAGAAGCTTATCAGCGTGACACCTAATCCAGTCTCGAGGGTGACCATTCCTGAGAAACCACATCGAAGCTGAAGCATGAGTGGATCTATGTCAGTGTGGCCAGTTTTTGTATAATATGAAACGTTTACCTCAATGTTATATTGAATCTCTTTTAAGTGATGATAACTTTCTACTTTTGGCTTTCAAACCTTAGAACAAGCCCATGCAAACATGCAACCTCATATCTGATTTAAAGGCTCTTAGCTCCTTTAATGTGTGAGGACTGAGAGGAGGACGAAGGAAAGAGACAAGCATGCCTTTATTTAAATGGACACAGTAAAGATTTTCTCAATGCACCTCTGGTTAACATGGATTTCTCTTGGTGCAGGCTCTCTTACGGGCACATGTGTGAGTTCCTGCAAGTCCTTCCCACTACACAGTTCCCAGACACTTATCTTCTTCTTCCCTCACCCATTGGTCCATCCCACAGTCTTCAGGAACCAGTTCCCCTTGCTGACTGGTAGTCTTCCTGGCTAGGGTATTAGCAAGTGGTCTTAATTTAGCTTCTTCTCATGGTGTCCATTATCCAGTTTGCAAAATACAATATAAACACACACAGGAACAAAATCATATTTCTAAATCCTAGGAACAAATAATTAAAGACCAAAATTTTAAAAACAATATCATTTAGAATACCTCCTCCCAGATTAAATACTCAGGTATAAATCTAACAAGAATGTGCAGACTCTGGCTAAAAACTATAAAAGGCTAATGAAATAAGACCCAAATAAATGGAGACACAAAGCACGTTTGCAAATTGGAAAACAATATACTTAAAGTGTCAGTTCTCCTCAATTTGATGTACGGTTTAACACAATTCCAACCAAAATCCCAGCAGAACATTTTGTTGGCATATACAAATTAGTTCCATAATTTATAGAGAAGGGCAAAGGAAACACAATAGCCAAAATTCACACTCCTGATATTAAAATTACTAATAAACATGGTCATCAAGACAGTGTGCTATCAAAGAAGGAATACAGCCATCAGTGAATGGAACAGAATTAAGAGTCACACAAATAATATCAATTGATTTTTGAAATAAGATATGGGAGCTCAAAGGAGAAAGAATACTCTTTTCAACACATAGTGGAGGAGCACTTGGACATCCATTATTCAAAAAAATCATACACTTTACACAAAAACTAAATCAAAATGGATCAAAGGTGGGAGGGACGGGGTGGCTGGGGGATGGACATCGGGGAGGGTATGTGCTGTGGTGAGTGCTATGAATTGTGTAAGACTGATGAATCACAGACTGTACCCCTGAAGCAAATAATACATTATATGTTAATAAAATTTTTTAAAATGGATCATAGATGTAAATGTAAAACAAAAAAACTTTATAAAACATTTATAATAAGACATAGGAAAATACCTTCAAGACCTCAGCTTAGGCAAAAGGCTCTTAAAAATGACACTGAACACACAACTCATTTTAAAAATTAAGAAATTGAATTTCATCAGAATGAAAACCCTTTCCTCTGAGATCCCACAAAAAGCTAAACATAGACTTACCTATGACTCAGCAATCCCACTTCTAAGTATGCCAAACGAACGAAAAGCAGGAACTCCAACAAATACTTATACACCAGTGCTCATTGCAAACATTGCGGCATTTTTCACAATTCCCAAAAGGTGAAAACAGCCCAAGTGGTGATCAAATGAATGGATAAACAACATATTCTATACACAATCAGTGGAATATTATTCAGCCTCAAAGAAAAATGAAGTTCTGATACATGCCATAACATAAGTAAACCTCGAAAACCTTATACTTTGTGAAGTAAGCCAGTCACAAACACTGTAGGGCTCCACTTACTGATGTACCCAGAATAGGCAAAATCAGAGAGATGGAAGTAAAATAAAAGTTACCAGGAGTCCAGAGCAGGAGGGAATGCGGAATAGTTTAATGGGTATAGAGTTTCAGTTTGAAAAGTGAAGAAAAAGTTTTGCAAATAAGTGGTAGATATGTGGTGATGCTTCCGCAGTACTGTGAATGGAATAAACTGTGCATTTTAAACATTTTTTTTCAAAATTTTAATGTATTTATTTGACAGACAGAGATCACAAGTAGGCGGAGAGGCAGGCATAGAGAGAGGAGGAAGCAGGCTCCCTGCTGAGCAGAGAGACCAATGCGGGGCTCGATCCCAGGACCCTGAGACCATGACCAGAGCCAAAGGCAGAGGCTTAACCCACTGAGCCACCCAGGTGCCCCAAATTGTGCATTTTAAAATGATTTAAATTGTGTGTGTATTTATACATACACAATTTGTAAGACTTATTTATTTGTTTGTTTGTTTGTTTGTTTAAGGGGGGGCAGAGGGAGAGGGAGCCCCATGTGGGGCAGGATCCCAAGACCCTGAGATCATGACTAAGTCAAAACCAAGAGTCTGACTCTCAACCAGGTACACCACTGAGGCGCCCCTATGTATACAGAATTTAAACAAGAAAAGAACAGGGGGGGATACTTTCCTCTGTGAAACACTCTGTGAAAAGAATGAAAGGACAAGCTCTAGACCAAGAGAAAATATTTGCAAATCACATGTCCATTAAAGACTTATATCCAGAATATATAAAGAACTCTCAAAATTTAACAATAGCAACAAGATTATAAATGAGCATCGAACTAAAAGAGAAAAAATTAAAATTTGAAATAATAAGTTTAAAAGTTGAACATTAAAAAAGAAACAATTTTTTTAAATGGGCAAGGGGCACCTGGGTGGCTCAGTTGGTTGAGCATCTGCCCTTGGCTCAGGTCATGCTCCCAGGGTTCTGGGATCGAACCCCACGTCTGGCTCCCTGCTCAGCAAGGAGCCTGCTTCTCCCTCTCCTCCCAACTCCTGCTCTCTCCCACTATCTGTCTCTCTCTCTCTTTCTCAAATAAAAAAAAAAAATAAAAATAAGAAATGGGCAAATGACACTTCACCCGAGGATATGCAATGCAAATAAACTCATAAAAAGATGCTCATTAGGGAAATGCAAATTAAACGTAATAAGGTATCTCTACACACACATTAGGATCACTAAAATGAAAAATCATGACAACATCAAGTACAGACCGAACAACTAGAATTGGCATATGTTACTGGTGGGAATTCAAAATAGTACCAGCTACTCTGGAAAGCAGACAGTTTTCATTTTCATTTTATCAAATTAAACACACATTCATTATATGATCCATCCATGACACTCATACTTACTTATCCTAGAGAAATAAAAATTATGTTCACGCCAAATCTGTACATAATTTTTTTTTTACAGCAGCTCTGTTTATAATCTCCAAATCTCGAAATGACTCAAATGTACTTCGAGGGGTAAATGAATTTTTTACAAGGTGGTGCATCCATCCGATAGAACACGACTCCGTCAGAAAGGAACTAACTACGCATACTGCCTTAGTTTAGGCCACTACAACAAAATACCATAAACTGGGTGGTTTAAACAGCAGACATTTTATTTCTTACAGTTCTGGAGGCTGGAAGTCCAAGATCAAGGCGCTAGCAGATTCCGTTCTTGGTGAAGGACTGAGAGAGATAGAGAGAGTTCTAGTATCTCTTCCTCTTCTTCTAGGGGCTCTAGTCCCGTCATGGGGACTCCACCCTCTTGAGCTCATTTAAACCTCATAACCTTCCAAATATACAATGACATGAATGACTATCAAAGACATCATGCTCAAGGAAAGAAGCCAGTCTCAAAAATTTATGTACTGTATGCTTCCATGTATATGACGTCACGAAAAGGCAAAACCGTAGGCACTGAGAACAGATCAGTGGTTACTGGGGGGAGAGGGGTGAGGAAAGATACAACAAAGGGGCAGCATAAAGGAGTA